>NC_143510.1:31647728-31980645 GCF_031878675.1 Megascapheus bottae
AAGTGAGCCCCTATGTTCTAAATATGAGTTTAGGATCAGAATGGGGTCCTGTTTCCTTTACAACGTTAAAGTAACAGGCTGGATGTCATGACAAAAAGTTAGTGAAACTCCATCTCAACTCCATCTCCTGGTATCTTCCCCAGCCCTATCTGTTTCTCAACTCCATCTTTTCTTTTTACCCTGACCTCCAATTTGCAGCCCACAGGGAGAACAAGATAATCCTGTGAAATCTCTGAACCATTCATTCTTAGGAGCAGGACCAGGGCTCGTTTGTTTGGGAAGCCGCCACCTCTCTAATGGCAATACATGCCTGGCGAGCTGCTGTCTCTAAATCTCTCTCTTTGAAGGAAAGAAAGCCAGAGGTAGGCCGGCCCCCTCTGGAGGGCTTAATGGAAATCGATAATGAAATTAAAGGTGGGAAAAAGAGAACCACAAGGATTCTAAAGGATCTTCAATTTCTCCAACACCTTGTTGTTCAAGAAAAGGGTTTTGATGTCCCTTGGGAAGCATGTGTGTGAGAGTGAAGGCATGGAGGCACAGTGTCACAAACTCGTTGTGCTTAGTCTTGTTCTATCTGCTCCCAACTAGAACGAGATGAGAGGAGCAGAAAAGTATGTCGTCTCTTATCTTGAGACTGCATTTGTACGTAGACTACAGTTTCATGGCTCCTAAAATCCTTCTGAAGTTACATTAGAAAGGGATGATGAGGGGGCCGGGAGTTTGGCCTAGTGGTTAAAGTGCTTGCCTAGCATGCATGAAGACCCAGGTTCAATTCCTCAGTACCACATACATAGAAAAAAGCCGGAAGTGGTGCTGAGGCTCAAGTGGTAGAGCTCTAGCCTTGAGAAAGTCCAAGGACAGTGCTCAGGCCCTGAGCTCAAGCCCAGGACTGGCAAAAAAAAAAAAAAAAAAAAAGAAAAGAAAGAGATGATGAGGCTGGGAGAGGTAGGACCCTATGTAAATGATGGGCTGAATATTTACATCCTTTCAAATGCTTAAGCTGGAATCCTAACCCCCATAAAGACACTGGGAGGAAGTAGGGCCTGTGGATATCAACTGGGTTCTCTTGTAGTACCCTTACAAGAAGAGGCAGGACAGAAATTATTTCTCTCTCATCTATGTGAAGACACAATGAGAATGGACCAAAGGAACACCCGGAAACAGGCTGTGTTGGATATCTCACTGACCTCAGAGTCAAGCTTCAGCCTATAAAACAGAAATATTTACTCACTCAGGTCTTCAGTAGTCTGTTTGAGAAACTCAACTCCTCCATGACTCTTTTGTAAAATAAGAAAGAGATGAAACTTTGCACATTCAGAAATGAGAAAGTGAGGATAGCGGAAGGTAGTAAGTGACCCAGGAGCCATGCCCTAAATGGGAGTGGTTTGGACCATGAAAATGAAGAATGCAAGTAGGGGAGGACATTGTGCTTAATCAGTTTCCTCCTCCAGATCGTCTGACCTTTTTCTGCATCTATTCTGTGAACTTCACCTCCACATCACTGTGTCTACTAACTTCCTATTGAAACACCTGGACACAGTAGAAGGGACTGGAGCAGGACATATACTGTACAGATGGACAAAAGGAGGAAAGGAAGAAGGTATAGATTCAGTGGACTTAATATGGTTGTCAGATGGCTTGGCTTTGATTTTCTTGTGTGTGCATTCACCCATGCTCTACCTCACTGTGAGGGTTTGTTTCACGAAACACATCATCAGGTGACTTCATCCATGTGCAAACATCATCGATCATACCTACCTAAATGGGCTATCCTGGCTATGTGGTATAGAATATCATATATCCATCCATGGTCATTCAGAATGTGACTAGATTTTACAGTCATCTGTTCATCTTCCAGTGCTATTTCCCAGGTTCCTATCAAGTTCTACAGCTAAGTTCCAGAAATCTCATTTCAGAGAAGAATTAAGAGTGTCACATTTTTTTCTCAACAAACTTAGTATTGCTAGACTCTCTGTACCCTTGGCACCAAAGGCAATGCTGACAAGAGCAGGCAATTGCACAGAAAAGGAAATTATGAGACGCTTTAGCAAAATAAACATCATTCGGAGGAGAGAATGCTGAAGCTCAAATAAATTTTAAAAAGACTTCCTCTGGAAAACTAATTTATGTTACAAACCATGAAAAGCTTGATTGGATAGCCTGTAGGTGACAAACATTCCACAAATCATTGCTTTCTTATACTGACTTTTGGCCCATATGCTGAAAGGCTCCTGGAATGTTCTTTGACAGTCTATTTTGCTGTGCTGGGGGGAGATGAGGCAGGGCTCTGGTTCGGGAGAGGGTACCGATTCCACCATACATGAACACTAACTCTAAATGTACTTGTAGTCAGCCAAGGCCCCCAGAATGAAACCCCAATATAATAAAAGGACCATCTACAAAGTGCAGTATACAGGGTGGGGATTCAGAAATGTCATCCTGTACCCAAGAAAAAATGTTTCAACACTTCTAACAGCTTCATGAAAGTCTACATGTGCCAGGATAAAACTGAGGTTCATCTTACCAGTTAGGTGGCCCAAAAGAGGCTCCAAGAAGAAGAGACAATGACATCACTTGATAAACCAAGTTATTTGCAGAGGTCACTGCACCCTCCTACTCTGTACCCGCTCCAGCACACACTGTGCCTTTCTTTTGGTCATTCTATTAACAAACTACACTTAAGAGAGATCCCTTTCATTCTAAAAGCTTCTCCTTTCTGCCATTCCAGAGGTCTGGCTTGCTCTATAACCACTCCTCATTCCTGTGACCATTGAAAATAGAGCAGGCCAGCCATCAGTATTAGGTGGGCTTACCAGGCCTCAGGATGGGGGCAGAGCCAGTGACACAGTGATTGTTTCAGGGATGGATATGAATCTGAGTCAGATCAAAGAGGCCATAATGGATGAGTTGCTATTGCTAAATGCTTTGTTATAATATGCAGGCACAGGAAAATGGATGAAGACCAACTTTGCCATGAGTTGGTAATTACTATAAGCAGATGCTGGGGACATGAAGCTTCACTAGTCTCTGACTCTGTCTCTTTCTGTCTCTCTGTCTCCATCTCTCTCTGTCCCTCTCTATCTCTGTCTCTGTCTCTGTCTCTCTCTGTCTCTGTCTCTCTCTGTCTCTTTCTCTGTCTTTCTGTCTCTCTCTGTGTCTCTCTCCGTTTCTGTGTCTGTGTGTATGTGTCTCTCTCTGTGTCTCTCTGACTCTGTCTCTGTTTTTGTCTCTGTCTCTGTCTCTCTGTCTCTCTCTGTCTCTCTCTGTCTCTCTCTCTCTCTCTCTCTCTCTCTAGCTCTCTCTAGCTCTCTTTCTCTCCCTCTCTTCCTCTCTCTCTCTCTCTAGCTCTCTCTCTCTCTCCCTCTCTCCCTCCCTTCCTCCCTCTCCTACTGGTTGTGGGGCTTAAACTCAAGGCCTGGGCACTGTCCCTTAGGTAGTTTGCTCAAGGCCACTGCGGTATCGCTTGAGCCACAGCTCCAGTTCCAGATTTTTTGCTAGTTAATTGGAGCTAAGATTCTCATGGACTCTCCTTCCCCAGCTGGCTTCAAACTATGATCCTCAGCTCTCAGCCTCCTGAACAGCTAGGATCACAGGTGTGAGCCAGCAGCTCCTGGTGAGTCACGCCTTGGTTGTTTCATATATTTGAAAGGGATGTCAAAAGGGTACACATGTAAAGACAGGATGGTCATCAGTGGGAGAGTGAGCCAAAGTTCTCCATCTTAGAGAAGCTGCTTTTCTTCTGCTCTACTACCCACCGTCCCCTGCAAGCCACCCTCATGCAGTAGCCTATCACACAAAAGACTTTCACATTCCATTCAGCTCTGAGGAGGAAACAGTAAAACCTCCCTTTTATTCAACTACTAGATGCCATCGTCTCATGTTTTCAGGGTCTCAACTCACACCCTCCCTTCCAAGTTCCCTTTGAAAGTCCTATGTGAGCTGTCATCCTAAATGGCTCTTTCTCCCTGTTACTCCATGTATATTGATAGGGAATGATAGGGAAGGAGGCACAGAAGAGGTGTGCACAAGTGCACACACACACACACACACACACGCACACACACACACAGATAAAAAAAGAAAAGAAAACAGAACTCCCATTTCTTTCACCTAGTCAGCTTTCTGGATGATACCATTTGTTAGTTTTTCTCTCTTTATTTTCCCCCTTAATATATTTGTGGCTTTGGGGGTCAGGGGGACAGGTATGTTCATTATAAAAACAAAAAATGAAGCAAAACAGAAAACTACAAAAAGCACATGCTCATCCCAAGTCTGTTCTTCTGGAGAAAAAGCTACTGCCAATCAGAGATGACGCCTGGGAAGCCAGACTCCACGGGGCTCTGTGGGGAAAATGGCTGACTCCAGGATCTGGCCCAGGGTAGCATAAATGAGCCTAGAACACCTGTGCCAGAGGAAAGTGGGGCTCAGAAATAATGGGCCATCCATGAAGATGAGGAGCCACTTGGAAGGGGCTATGCAAGAACATCCAGAGAGAATCAGGAGTCAAAATAACTAAGGAGAGTGATAAATCATAGCTAAAAGGAGAAGATGGTTATATGCAAATATATGTATCAAATATTTAGGTATTATATTGTGAATACGCTCTCCCTGTATATGTACATATGCACATATATGGGGACTATGTGTATAGATATAGATAGGTAGATAGATCTCTATCTAGATATATATTGATATATAGTTATGTCTATATGTATATCTGTATCTAGATATATAGACATCTGTATCTATTTATGTATCTATATATGTACATATATATTTATATCTGTATATTTTTATATACACATATATATGGGAAATGGCTGGAATTTGTGGAGAGTGGATACATATGTATATATACATAGTTGTCTATATATGTAGGTATAGTTATAGATAGAGATATGTATCTACCAGAACTAATTTTTTTCTTCTTGTTGGTCATAGGGCTTGACCTTAGTGCCTGAGTGCTGTCTCTGAGCTCTTGTGCTCAAGGCTAATACCATTGAGCCACAGCACCATTTCCCTAATTTCGAATTTTTAAATGTATCTGTTTATTATGCTCCTGAAATAGTTGTACAAGAGGTTTCAGTTGAATATGCCAATATATGTGTACAATACATCTTGACCAGAGACCTCACTCTCTTCATTCCCATCCAGGAGATCTGATCTTAATAGTCAGCATTTTACACTGTGCTCACATTATCCTGCCTTTAACAGTATCTTTCTACTTCTAATACCTTGCATTTTGATTACTTTCTGTGCTTGTAACTGAAGACCTCAGGTTGGGTAACTTATAAAGAATGAAGGTTATTTGGGCCACAGCTCTGGAGGTAGAAAGTTCAAGAACATAGCAACAACATCATCTTGAAGTGGGGAGATTGGATCTGACTGGCCCCATCTTGGCCACATGGTGAATGATAGGCTCTGGCATCTTGTCTTCACAGAGGGGAAAGGTGAAGCTACCATCTTCCCAGTGATGGGTGTGCCTGAATCCCTGGAGGCAGGGGTGGAGACTTGGATGGTAGGTTACCAAACCTGTTAGTCCAGTGCCTGGGACTCAAGTTTCCTGTGACCCTGCTGCCTGACATGACCCTATTTGGGCCATTACAGTTCCTCTCCTGTCTCCTGATCCTCCAGTCTACATGACATCCCATTTCAGCTCTCCATTGGAGCTGAGTTGGTTTGTTGGTATTGTTTTTGTTCTTCTTGACTTCTTCAGCCCCCGTGGTAGTTTCCTGACAGCATGAAGTGTATTTACTGGCTGCAGATCTTTGAGACAAGAGCCCAGCTGCAGTCTCTAGCCTTTTAATAAAGATTCCAAATTGGACCTCTCAAAATGTGGCTTCTCTATTTTCTCATGACTAGATTTGTATTTGATTTAGACAGGTGTTCCCCACTCCTGAGATGCTCTGCTTCTAACTGTTGGGGCAGTCATTCTAGACCTTCTTTGAAGAACAAGCGCCTCATTAATGTCCCACACATTGAGGCAGCTCTCTGATGAAATGCTATCCTCTGGCTTGCTATGGAGACCTAAACAAACAGAGCACGGGCTGGGTATACATGCAGACTTGCAATCAATGATACCTAGCAAATTTTAAATATGTGAGCATCAATATTCTCATATTGACTCTTGAACAACTCTGGCTTCATTGTTTAAGATGCCTCAGCTACATTTAGCCTGAGATGCTAAAATGAGATTTTTCCCACCATCTCTGCTTAGCAATTAGGCCAGCATTTTTCCCCGTTGGAGACTGAAAACCACTTATGGAAATCAGATTTTTGACTTTTCTAAATATGCAGGCTCATACTCCACTTGTGATTAAATAATAAAGAAAAAAACTGAGAGGAAAGAAGGGAACATTCTCTTTTCTGAATTGAATGTAAAACTGTCTAATTTACCCTGTCATATATAAAAGGAAAAACAATGTCTCATTAAATAGCATCCCTTATTAAAAAAAAATGGGATGGCTGTTGGTGGGGGGGGGGGTACAATGGGGGTCTGAATATTTAACCAGAATGGTTTAGACTTGGGTTTTGGTATTGGCCAGTGGAATTTGTTTCCCAGTACTGGAACTGGAACTCTGGGCCTTGTACTTGATCAGTTTGCTGAGCTAGTGCTCTACCACTTGAGCTATGACTCCATCCATACGTCTTTGGTGTTGAGTGTGCTGCTAATCTAAAATTGGAGGCAAACTGGGTTTTTCTCACATAACAACAATATCTAATATTTGTTGGGAACACACTATATGCCAGGCACAACGGTGGTACATCGTTCACTTTGTTCTTTAACAGCCTTCTGACTTAAAATCAATCTCATTTTCATTTTAGAGAGGCTCAGAGAAGCTAAGTACTTTGCCCAGGCACACAGCAAGGAAGTACTTGGGGTGTGATTCATACTGAAGTGGGCAAATTCACTTGTTTTTTTTCTTAACTTTTTTTTTTACCAATTAAAAACTAAAACTTCATCTGGAATTCATTTTATTAATTCCCTATTATAAAGTGAGACATGGATGTTTTGTCTTCTAAAAACACAGCCAATAAGCCAAACTTAAAATGATGTTGTTAATAATTCAATAATAGAAGTGATTGTGCATGGGCTATGTAAAAGTAAAAAAAAATATGGAACAAAGTGGGTGCTGGTGACTCACACCTGTAATCTGTGGGAGATTGAGAACAGGAGTACAGTTCAAAGCCAGCTGAGACAGAAAAGTTCTAGAGACCTCTTCTTAATCTAAAGCTAGGCAAGGTAGTACACACATAAATCCTAGCTATACGGAAGGCTGAGAATAAGAAAAGTTGAGGAGACTTCCTCCCAGTGGGGAAAAACTAGGCATGGTGGTAGGACTGCAGTCAAGACGTGCATTTGGGCAGGAAGTGATACCTAACTAGTGCAAAAAAGGGGTAAAGCCATGGCTCAGTATAACACATGCTTGAAGGTCTGAGTTCAAATCCCTGTACCACTAAAAATATAAGTTCTACTAATGTCAATGTAGTCTAAAATTCAAAATGTCTGTCTGTTACTCATTCTCTTTGGCTGGGGGACCCTCTCTATCATTCCAAAAGAAAGCAGTTCCTCATTTTCATAGGCTGATAACACGGGAGAATTGGAATAAGGATTTGGTTTTAAAAAAAACTGAAATCATTAACAAATTGGAAGTGTTTGGCATTCTGAAAACAAGAAGCAATAAATATAAATAACTTCCAGGTAAATAATCTCTTCAAATCTCCAAAGTACTATAACTGAGAATATATTATATTGTATTATAATTTATAATAGGATTTTAAGTCTGTTCAGCAACAGGGCTAGGAACAAGACAGGGAATTAATCCTCAATTCACATCTCCTTACGTTGCTGGGAATATTGCCAACTGGACTCTACAGAAAACAGACTTTCATGTATATAAATGAGAGGGCCATCCAGGCACACAGGAGTCTAATCCCAGTATTTCCTTACATATAGGGAAGTGTTGGCCTAGAAAGCTGATTATTTAGCATAATGCAGGCTCTTGTTTAACTCCCCCAGACTCCAGATGAAGCTAGTGAAGCTCAGATTCATCTGTATTTCTTCTGAGGAGATTTAGGAAAAAGTCAACTTCATATAACTAGCAAAACAACGGGGGAAGAAAAAGTTTAATGGTTCCTTCAGGCTGGAGCCTGTTATAGCTTGCTAATGCTAATGTTCAGAAATTCAGCTTGTGGCAGGAAAACAAGGGCACTGGGTTTAGAGACCTGTTATTCTTCTGGGGAAAAATGATAATTAGACATTTTTCTTCCAGGCACCTGCTTCCTATTAGCAACTTACAAGGCTGAAAAATGGAAACAATAGCTGTGTGCTTTTAGAATTACTGTCCTGACATCTCTTAACTTCACTTTCCCTCACTGTCCAGTAAGAATATCTACTGTTCAGCATCTCTACGAGTACCCCACAGCATTCATATAGTGTGCTTGTCCTAGAATCTGTTAGCTTGTCCTAGAACCTGGCTGCTAGCATTTTTATTAGGGTGCTTATTTCAAAAGCTTTGACAGTGTGTGGGTCCTAAGCTAGCTTACTCATGGGGGAGCCCCTTTCATGAAAGAGGAGGTGTCCATTCTACTGTTCCAGCCCAGACTTCACTTGCAAGTAGCAGGAAGTGATAACATTTTACTTAAACTCACCTGCAAACTGTCCAAGGCAAATTATAATTGATTTAGAGCACTCACCCAGGGAGCATTCACTGAGCACCAACTAGGTTCCAGGTTTGCTATAGTTTCTGGTGTAGAGGACAGCCCAGCCACCTGACCCAGGATGTATTCTCACATTTAAGGACATGGCTCAATTGTCCTTCTTGTGGACTCTCCTCCATCACTGGACATTTCACCCAATGAAATGCAGGACACTGGCCCCTAAGACTAAAAGCCCTAAGAGTCCAAGTGTAGGATTCCCTCAAAGCAAGGTGATTTGAAAAAAAACCTAACCCCACATGCCGCACACCACAGGCTTCCAGGACAGAACCAGGCTGGGATGTGCACGCGTAGGGAGGTTGACATCCATCCCAGTCTCTTCCCTCGCGACAGATTGTTGTTATACTAGAAAATGCAGATGGAGGCATGGATCAAGAGATGGGAACACTTGCCTAGCAAGCATAAAGCCATGAGTTCAGTCTGAGGACCTGAGGAAAAAAAGTAAAGTTAAAGGTAAAAAGTCATAGCAACAAAAACATGAAAACATTACAAACCGTTACAAACAAACATGACCTGTTTTACTTACTCAATCCTACTATTCGATTCTGTGGTTATATTTATAAACACTTTAGAAGGGAAGACTACATTTCAAAACTTAAAATAAAATGTAAAATTCAGGCCAAAAAGCTTTCAGTTCTCCCCCATACCTGGGCTCTATTTCCTTCTCCCCAGTGCCCATCAATAGACAGCCAGATCCCTTAAGATATTATTTAAGGTCTTTATTTGATGTTTTAAAAGAATTTCAGTGACTCACATCTGTAATTCTAGCTACTCAGGAGGCCTGGATCTGAGGATAGTGGTTCAAAGCTAGCCTTGCAAGAAAGTACTCAATAAACTACCAGAAAATCAGAAATGGTGCTGTGACTCAATGTGGTAGAACTATGATAACCTAGCAGGCATAGCTATCATGTTGTTTTTGTATTTATAAAAAAAAATGCTTAACCTACTGCACCACGTGTGTGTGGTTCCGTCCTTGTGGTGATTGACGGTGGGCATTGTACGGTAACGTCACACAGTGATGACCACCTGTGTATAGTTATGATCACCTGCATGGGATAGTTACCTGTAAAAGCCCAGCCCCACTGGCGCTCAGAGCTGTTCTCTATCAGCCCCAAGTGGAGAGAAGCCGCTGCGCTGCTATTAAAATGGCTCAACTTGGTTTGTTGAGTTCTGTTGGGAGTTCGGGGTCCCCCAAAGTGGCTGAGATATTAGAGTACTAGCCTTAATGCTCAAGGACAGCACCCAGGCCTTGGTTCAAACCCCATGACTAAAAACAAAAAAAAGATTTGGTGTGGGATTTGGAATAGGATTTGTTTCTAAGTAAATGAAATCTTAAGGAGAGATTCAGCACCACTGTGGCCCCCTCTGGTCAGGCGGCCTTTGTGAAGCATGAAGAAGACCTATATTTAGAGGTTTAGTCTTCACAGTGATTGCGTGAAAGCTGCTGTGTACTATTTGAGGGGAGCTCTTGGGTGAAGTTCTCAGGCCACTAGAGGTTGTTTTTATGGGGAATGTGCCTCCCTGGTCCCTTCTTCTGCCTCCTCGCTGGTGTGTGGTTTCCCTCTGCTCCATACACCAGCCGTGATGCACTGTCTCCCCTAAACAAAAGCCAATAGGCCCATCATGCAGTGGAATCTCCAAAACCATGAGCCAAAAATCTTTTTTTTTTTTCTTGTCTTGGTGTTCGGGGATACTAATAGGATGCGGACTAACACAACTACCATACAAGAGTCATCCTGACACTACTTGGTAAACCGTCCAGGAAAAAAGTCATCTCCTTTTCTAAAGGGGGAGGACTAAAAGAAGAGGGGAATCTAATGGCTTCATGGCTTGGCCCCATCCTGCTCTACACTTATGGTGACTAGTATCAATCTGCTTCCCTCTCACCTGTAATCAGGCTGAGACCTGAGAATTCAGCCTGGGTAGAAATGTCTGTGAGATCTCTATCTCCATTAACCCCCCCCCCCCAAAGCCAGAAGTGGAGGTATGCTGTGGCTCAAATGGTAGAGTACCAGCCTTGAGCAAAAAGCTACACAAGAACACAAGGCCCTGATTGCAAGCCCCAATACTGGAACAACAACAACAAAACAATACACAAAACAAAGGAAAGCAAAACAAAAAACCCATATGATTTCTGTCTCCCAATCAGTTTTTCTTTTTGACAACTGCCTGTGCTGCTGAAATATGCCTGAAAAGGATCAGCTGAAGCATAGGCTGGAAATGCTTTTGAAAGCCAGCCAGGCGGAAACTAAATGACAAAAGGTCTTCAGGCAGGTATTATTTACAGCTTTAAGTTAAGTAGCTGCTGGAACTGGGGGAGGATGATTTTTTAAAAGTGTGCCATAAGTCAAAATTCAAAGGAGGGCTTCTTTGGTTTGGCAGACATGGGATAGTTGAAGAAGCCCCTAGAATGAGTGCCTGCCTCCGTCCATCCATCCATCATGGCTTTCTTCTTCCATTCCCACCCCCCTGCTGAGAATTGTTAATCAAGGTACAGGTGGTAAAGTCTTCTCAGTGTACAACCTGACAACTCAGCCTGACAGCTGGTAGTCAGGTTGCTATGACAACAAGAACAGACTCTATTGGGGTTTTGTTTACTCATTACCAAGTTCTCTGTCTGAGGAGCTCTTCTCTGCAGGAAAAGCTAAGAAACTTGATCTGTGAGTCCCAGATGGTCTCCCTGGCATTGAGATTATTCTGACCCCAGTGGGGCAGAGAGAGAGCCATAAATTCATTCAGGGTCTGGAAGGAAGGGCTGGGAGGATGCACAGGGCTAGGGCCTTTGGGTGGGGCATCCTGACTATTTCGCTGACAGATGTGTCTGTCCTGGAATACTGCTAGAGACTACACTGACATTATTCCTTTAACTGTCCCATAGAATCCTTACTAGGGTATCCATGATATACATAAGCAAAGAGAAGCTAAAGGACCAAAGAAAATAGTAACAAATAACTAAGTGAGAATATGTACACAGAATATTTATACAGCCATGTGTATATGTAAAACCACGTGTGAAAGATATTTCATTACATATTTGCCTTTGTATATCACTGAAGGAAAAGGAACAGAAGATAAAACTATACCATGGAGTACAACCTAATGATAAAAATAGGGAAGATGAATAAATATCCACAGAAAGAAAGGCATAGAGAATAATGCGGTGGAAATTACCAAAGACCACCCAAATGAGAACCAGCAAGAGCTCTTACTTCCAGACTCATTATACAAGATAGCTCTTTCAATGAGAACGATGAGTGCTTCAGAAAAAGGGTTATTTTTCCTTAAGTAGTAGTAAGTTCAAATGGGTATCTGCACTAAATTGGGGTCATTTTCTGTTATTATTTCTTCAAATAATCTAGCTACCACTTTGGCATCTTCATGTCCCTCTTAAACCCCAATAAACCAATATTGGCTCTTTTCCCAAAGCCCCCTTAAACTTTCATCATTCTTCATTGTTTTTCTTAGCTCTTGCTTCTGTTTGAGCTACCCTGCTATTGCTATCTTTTATGTAATTTTTAACTTTTTCTTTATACAATTTTTATTGCCAGCAAATGGCTGTACAGGAGGGTTTCATTTTGAACTGCCCTGTATTTACATCATTTACTTAGATCAGACTCACTCCTTGATTCCTCTCCTCTTTCCCCCTTCCCAAACCAATATCAACAAGCTTCACTGATTCAGTTTTACATTCTTCTTCCTTGCTCTCACCAATACCAATCTCCCATTCAGGACCTGTGTTCAGTTCTCTGGCCTTCTTTTGTTGTTATATGATAGTTTTTCAAAGGAGTTTCACTGGTATTTCACACACACAAATACAGTGTTGGGGGCCGAGTAACGCCACGTCTAATAACTTTCTGCTGAGACCTGTAGTAGGGGTAAACAAGTGGACCTCTTTATCCTGCCCACCTGTTGTGCTGATAGGCTCTCACAACCAATATGAGGAGGAGGGGGTTTTTTGGAGAGAGAGATTTTCCTGCCTTGATGAAGCTGCGTGGCGTCTCTGTTCGTGCTCCAGGGAAGGAAGGCAGAGTGCGGGAGGACAGTGGGCCCTCTCCTCTCCTGGCTCATGCTGGTCGGGGCGTGTTTTTCCCCATCCCTCCTACTAGTCAAGAGGGACCAGAGACGAAGGACCCCGACAATACAGTACTTTCACATTCCTTGGGGTGTACTTTGTTGTGTCATTTTGATACTAAAGGAGGATCCAGGCCCATCTATTTCCTAGATATACTGTTAGTGTGAAGTTTTGCTCAATTTTCAGGAAGAACCAGAATATCACCTGGAAAGAGCCTTGTTCCCACCAACATCTCCACAGTTATCAGCCTGTGGTCCCCATCTGTGGGATTCTGCCTTTAGTCTGAGCAAAGTCACAAAGGATATGCCACACCTGTACCCACTAGTGCCACTAAATTTTGTCATGTCCTGAGCCCACATCTCACCAAGACTGATCACACTAAGTTTGAATGACTGAGCATCTGGAAGAGGGAGACAGTCACTCAGAAAATTGAGGAGATGTCTGAATAGACATGCACAGTAGCCACTGCGCTCTGTCCTGTGGGATTGTGAGTTCAATGGCAGCCTAGGCAACATGGTGAGACCCTGTTTTAAAAACACAAGGCACTCGAATATGGTAAATGCTATTGATCATCTGCATTGGTCCTTAGGACTTGTCAGGAGCTACCATTCTTTTATTAACATCCCACAGCAGGTGGTAAAGATTAAGGGTGCCATGAGCCCTGTTTTATAGACATTACTATCAAAGTAGAGTGGAATTTTTAATGACAAACATAAATGTTCACATTTATGAAGCTCATATTGTAATATGTACTCCATGCTGGGTGAGCCTTTTAAATACCTTAGAGGAACAAAAGCAGCCTGATGAACTAAATATTATAACTAAACAGCAAACATTCTCAGTAATGTTCAAGAGTAGACTTTGGAGACAAGCAGAGTGACTCAAGAGGGAGAGTACCTGCCAAGCCAGTGTGAGGTCAAGTTCAAACCACAGTACTGTCAAAAATATTCAACTCTCATAGACGGCTATCTACAAGAGATGTTTTAAATAGGCAGACACATAGACTGAAACTATAAAAGTGGGAAAATACAGATAGTTCTAATGATGGCGTAAGAAAGCCAAGATAGCCATATCTCTAGAATTGCTACACTTGTTAAAACAAACTTCAAAACAAAGAACATTGCCAGAAAGAAAACTATGCTTCATAATGATCAAAGGCTCCACATCAACAAAGATAAGTTAACAACCCAGTTTCAAATTAAGACCGAAGAAAATGTCCAGGTCCCAGCATGCATCCTTTCTGTGCTCTTGGTATAACGTGAATGCATTTTCCTCCATCTTGACTTAGACCATATGATTTGCCTATGCCAACAGAATGACAAAAATAACACAGTGCCAATTCGAGTCCTGGGCTTTATAAGTCATAGTAGATTCTATTGGCTTTCTTGTGCCTCTTCCTTTTCTATAAGACATACATAGTGATATCTTTTAGCCCAACTGCAAGGAGAAACATCAAAACAAGAAGTCTGCTTAAAACAGAGCCACCTTGGGCTGGGAATTTGGCCTAATGGTAGAGTGCTTGCCTAGCATGCATGAAGACCCAGGTTCGATTCCTCAATACCACATAGGAAAAAAAAAGCCAGAAATGGTGTTGTGGCTCAAGTGGTAGAGCTCTAGCCTTGAGAAAGTCCAAGGACAGTTCTCAGGCCTTGAGTTGAAGCCCCAGGACTGGCAAAAAAAAGCCACCTAGCCAAGCCTAGATGAACTTACATTAGATAAGCCAATCACTGGACTGGTATTAAAGTAAATTCCACTGGTATCAGTATGTCATTCCATTTGTAGATTCATAAGTAATAAAAATGATAGAACTAAGTAGAGGAATCAACTGTCCTGCAATAATGGCAGAAAAGGTTGACTCCTCTCTCAGCTACAGATAGACAATATTATCAACACCTTGGCCCAATTAATAATTTACAAACTCCATCTTAAGACCACACAATGAATTCTTTGCCACAGTATATCAGATATTTGTGAAAACAATGTTCAGCACAATAAGTTTAAAATACTCAAATCCTACAGATATGTTATCTCACTACAATAGAATAAAGCTAGAAATCAATAGACATCTTTGGAAATTAGATAACTCCCTTTTAACTGGCCTGTGAGGAAGGTCATAAAAATAAAATATTTCAAACAAAGTGGAAATAAAAGCTTAATATATAAATTTTTGTTGGATGCAGTTAAAATGATTTTAAAAAGAAATTTATTACTTGAAATGCTTTTATTGGAAAAGAACTAAGAAAAATTGACCTAAGCTTCTACTTTGCCTTAATCTAGAAAAAGAAAAGTAAAATAAGTAAAAGGAAGTACAAAAGAAATTGAGAGGAAAACAAAGATCAAACCTGTCTGATCATGTTTTGGTTGTTTTTTGCATGTAAATAGAAAGTACTCCTATCATTCCAGTTCAAAAGAGAATTTAGACAACAGAGACTTGAACTAGAGCTCCATCTTGGTTGGTGTTCCCTAGACATAGACCCAAAGAGGAGAATTCAAGAGTAATGGTTTGTTTGAGGAGTAGCCCAGAAATGTGCATGAGGTGCAGGAAACTGAGATGGGAAAGGCGGGGAGCCCACAATGAGTGTTAGTGGGCAAGTCATCATGATAGGCTACTGGGTTTTAGTCTACTGGGAAGCCTAGAGGATACAATGAAATGTGCCTCAAAGCTATCCTAGCTCAGTGGAAGGATGCCCTGTCCATCACTGTCTGAGGATAGCTTCTCATAGTACTGCTACTGATCTGCTGTGAGCCTGCTCTCCCAATCAGGGGAGAAGGGGGAAATCTCAGGCAGAAATTTGGTCATGTTCTCAGTGAGAATTTTTCTGGGTGTGGGGGTAACAGTGGAGAAGCTACAGGTAGGATGCCAGCAGTATCTCTGAGAGAAGAGCAAGATTTTAAGGCCAAAGGAAGAAAAAAAAAGTTTTGTTTTCCAAGAAAGAAAAATGTTATTTAGTAATAAAGATTGTCTAGCTAAAGCTCAACTCTATTTTAAAACAATGTTTTCCTATTGACTATTTCCAAAGAGTGTTTTCCCTGGAGTCCAGCGTTAGGTCCTGTGGTGAGGGGGAATAAAAGGCAAAAGGCTGTCTGTCAATCACCACCAGGCCACACTGAGCGTTGTTTTCTTTTAATGTTGTTGTTATCCTTAAGGTAGAGTCAGGCAAGCTGTGTTCAAATTCCCAGGACACCCCAAACTATGTCATAGTTACCACATCCATTTAGACTGTTTCCTCAACTGTGGATTAGAAAGGATGCCTGCACACCGTCTAGCTCTCCGTCAATGCAAAGGTTTTCCTAAGTCCTCTGTGCCCTATGATAGGAGCAAAGAGTTGAAAGGCAGTACACTGAGATCATTCTTCTCAAAGGTAGAACTGTCTCAGTGAAGACAAGCCAACATTACAATACAAAAGGCATGAGGTCAATTCATGTTAAAAGGCAATAGAGAGAACTAAGGGAGTGAGAAGAATGTGAATGAGATGATACGAGACAGGCACCAGTGGCTCTTGCCTGTAAATCCTATCTACACAGTAGGCCTCTGGAGATCTGGCAATTCAGGTTCAAAGCCAGTCTGGTCAGGAAAATCATGAAAAGGCCAGTTTTCTCCAACCAAGCCCAACTTTCTAATTGCCTTTTCAGCTATGAATTCCTCCACTGCTTAGTGGAGTGATGAGATTAATGTCATGATATAATCACCTCAATAGTACTACCAAGTAGAGCTCAAGCCTTCCCCACAGCAGATTTGGGAAGGAGCACTTCATATCCAAACTTTAACAATGGCCAGACAAAATATTTACAAACTATTTACCTTCATACTAGTGATGGATTGTATAATTTATTGAATTTTCTCCTCTCTCCCTTTGGGCCCTTGGAATTTCTTTGTCACAAGAATTTTTATCGTTTGTGACCACATACACAAAGATAAGACAGAATAATTCTTATGTCAAATTCACTAGAAGACAAGAATGCTCTTGCAAGTGGAAAAAAACACAAGAAACTGATAAGGGAATAGAGATCTGAGAACAGAAAGGGGAAAATCCACACAGGGTATACTCTCAACCAAAGTTACATGTTAGATCCTATAGTGAGCTCGAGAGGGTCAATTATACTTCCAAGTGTGTCCAGCAAAATTGCCCAGCTTTGAAAGTCGTTGGGGAGGCAGACTTCCAGATAATACTAGCTCTGTAAAATATAGTGACTGACACAGAGATGAGGTACTCAATGACTATTTGTTGAATAAAGTAATTAATAACATGATTATTACCAGTTTTTATTATATGTATGCAACATTAAATGAGATATGTAGTAGTTCAGTGCCTAGCCCATTCAGAATTGGATATGTCTTACCTGTGTGCCCAAATGCATCATCTCAAATAAATAGACTCTTTTTATTAACTCCTGTTATTAAAACATGGAGCTGGTTACTGCCACTTCAAAACTATCACCAGTTATTTTTTTTTCTTTTTCTTTTTTTTTATTGTAATTAGTAAAAGGGTTACATGATATTTGCCAGATAGAAGGTGCATTAATTCACATACATTGATACCCTTTCACATGTCTTGGTACCCGTTTCCCTCCCCTCCCACACCCCCCACCCGTCTTGGTTTTCCCCCCTTCCCTATCAAATTTCAAATATCCAAATACAAATAAGTTCAATATATCAGATAACAAAGTGAGATACTATACCAATATGAGATAACCAAGGGACAGCAAAGGAGATGAGAGACAACATAGTACATTAAGGACAACAATCATTCATTATATAGCTTTTGTTTCACTATCCTGGAGGTCCTTTCAATTAGCTTCACATTATATGTCCTTATGTATCAAGAGTTTGCTCTATTGCAAATCTCTGCTAGTAGAGCCCAAGGTTTCTACTGATTATGATGAATGATATTTTTTACTATCATTTCCTCTATGGCTAAACACAGATGTGACAGTGAAAGGAAAGGATAAAAACAAAGAAAATTGAGCATCTTCTACTAAAATTTGCCTGAAAAAGAAGAAAGAGGGAACTGAGAGGCTCTGGAAATAAGTGTGGCTTACACTTAGTTCAGTGGTTGCTATGGGAATGGAATTCAGTCCTAGAATCCGACAATCCTCTGCTCAAAAGACGCTCCAACAAAGGGCTAAAGATGTGCCTTTGTGCCAGAGTGATTGCCTGATGTACCAGGCCAGTCCTGAGCTCAGTTCCCTGCACTGCAGAAAACAAAAGCTGCTCCAGTAATGATTGGATGGATTTGGCAAGTGGCTTTACCACTCCAGGACTCAGTTTCCTCATTTGTAAAGTGAGTATAATAATAGAAAGGTTGGGCTGGAAGTGTTGTCTAGTGCTAGAGTGCCTGCCTAGTATGCACAAAACCCTGGGTTAGATTCCACATACTCTGAAAAAGCTGGAAATGGTGCTGTGGCTCAAGTGGTAGAGAAAGCTCAAGGACAGTGCCCGGGCCCTGAGTTCAAGCCTCAGGACAGGCAACAAAATTAATAATAGAAAGGTTGTGGTGGAATTAGTCGGAGGAATGATGGAGTTGATGACAAAATTTCTTTAGTATGTCTCACAAAGAGGATTCACTGGTTATTGCTATTACTGTTGTTTGGATTTTAGCCCTTTTGGGTCTTCTCTGTCCATTTCACTCACTCAACCAGTTAATACCTGAAGCCATGTCATATACCAAAGTAGACCAGAAAATAAATATGGACAAACAGTTAATGCTGGTAAAAAAAAATAAATGATGTTTTGAGTTTTTAGTAAAGACCAGCTCCTATCACAAATGTTTTACATATGCCTATATGTATGTCTAATATTCTCACAAAACTTTTGTGAAATTGGTCTCTGTCACAATTACCAGACACAGAGGTGTAAGACGGCTTCGCTCCCTGCTCCAAAGGGCTGCAGGAGTAAGTTGATCCCCAGATTGTGACAGGAAGTTGCCAACTCATCTCTCAGCCTGAGATTCATGATCAAATTGAGCACTCAACAAATCCTGGAAATAACCATTTCTTGTCCTAGATCAAAGCCAGGGCAGATTTAATTGCATACTGGGAGGCACGTGATTACTTGTGAATTATCTAGAATGACTGGCTCTGCCTGTCTTCATTTCAGAAAACACAGCATGTCCTGCCTGAATCACAGCCCTTGAGAATCCATATTCTTTCTCCAGAAATACAGCAAATACCAATTTCCAAATAATTTCCAATAATCCTCCAGCCCACAAGCCCATTCAAGTGAAATTAGATCCCATATTTCTTGAAGGTGAACCTTTTTAATGTGTAAATTCTAGAATGTGGTTGATTTCCAGTCCCTAAACATGGAGACTGTTGATCTCGTGAAGTGTAAAGATGAGTATTTCTGAAGAGTCTAGATGGAGGGACAACCAGGCAACTTTAAGGAGCATCCAATAAAGGGATGTAATATTTAGTAAGTTGCAGACACTAGGAAGGCAGGCAAAGATGAGATGGTTTGAAGGATCAGGAGGTATGTATGTGCGTGTGCTATCTCAAATCCGACGTAAACTAACATCTGTCCTTATGTCTGACAAGGAAAAATTTAAACAAGATGTAAAAGAAAGTAAAAGTGATAGGAAAGGTTATTAGAAAAGAGAGATGACTGGGAAAGAGCACATGTGACATAGATATGCTATGGGAAAGACAACGCTTTAGCCCATCGCAGTCCTCTGAGTTGTCTTCTTCATACAGAATTTGGCCTTGGATCAAACAGTGAAAAAGTGAATAGCTTTCCGATTGATGGGTCATTTTCTGTTTCCTGTAAGATTGCTATGCCAAATATTTCCTTAGCTTTCATTTTACTCTAGCTCTTGAGTCACAGCATCACTTCCAGCTTTTTCTATTATTAACTGGAGATAAAAATCTCATGGACTTTCTGGCCCAGGCTGGCTTTGAACGAGTATCCTAATATCTTGGCCTCCTGTGTAGCTAGGATTACAGGTGTGAGCTACCAGTACCCAGCTTATTTATTCTTTTCTCCTTACTTTCTAATTCTTTTGTGGTCCCTGATCCCATTTCATTGTCAGGCAGGATTTTTCATGTCTTTTTTCTTTCTTTCCTTCTTTTTTCCTTCCTTCCTCCCTCCTTTCCTTCCTTCCTTATGCCAGTTGTGGTTTTGAATTCAGGGCCTGGGTAACATTCCTGAGCCTCTTGGTGCTCAACTCTAGTGCTCTATTACTTGAGCCACGGGACTACTTTCAGCTTTTTTTCTTAGTAGTTGCTTAAAGATAAGAGTCTCAAGGACTTTCCTGCCTGCGCTGACTTTAAACTACAATCCACAGATCTCAGCCTCCTGAGTAGATGACTATAGATGAGCGCCATTGGTGCCCGGCTGTTAGGCAGGTTTTGACTTATCTGCAAGCTGTATAGATATGTTTCCTTTTTTACTAGCTCTTACTAATCTTCAGAATGAGGACTCAGAATGTGAGCATTTGCTCAGCTCAATTCCTTGCTCAGCTGAAATACAGCCGGAAAAATAATAATGAAAATCAATTAAAGGGAGGCCTCATCTCAGATTCAGCAGTGACCCTGATCTAGAAAATGAAGCAACCTAGTATGAAGAATAGCAAGATTATGAGTTCTAAAGATATTTGCTCATGTCTACCCAAAGGATTTGCAAACTTTTCTGGACGATAGCCAGACAGTAAATATCCTGGGCTTTCCTGGCTATTAATGTCTTATTTTAATTTTTTTTGCATTTCACAGCTCTGCCCTTTTGTCCGAAGAAGTTCAGTATTAAACCAATAGATATGGCTTTGCCCTCATAGAATTTTTATGAAGATATTTCACTTCAACAAAAAGGTATCTGTTCAAAAATTTAGAATGAAGTACTGGAATCAAGCAAAATTTCATTACTGCAGGGCTTCTCAAAGCCCTTAGTGAACTAATATACATAATCCATTTCCAAAAAGAACATATCCATGACACACTTTCAAGGCCAAACATATCTAACTACAGAATCTGTATATACACAGCACTTCTCACCACTGGTATTACAGGAAACTCACTGAGAAAAGCCCTTTTCTTTTCATTAGGCATATGTAGTTGTTTGATAAATCACCCAGCTGCCAAGATAAAAGATTAAGACCTCTGAATATGAGGTCTCCTTCCTTCTAGAAGGCTCATTTTCTCCTTTCCAGGGATAGCACTTCTTTGGAATGGTACTAACTTTTTTTTTTAAGAGGAAAGTAGGAATAATAAAAAGAAATATCCCTTTTGTGATTTTGTAAGGCACGCTGGTGTTACTTCTCATTTGGTTATGTAAGCCCCTGTTTGAACTATGTGGTTTTTGACTATAGTTTTCTATCTTTACTGTTCCCTGGACTCTTCTCCAGCTCACCCCGCGATTAGCTGCTAGATTCATTTCCAGTTGCTTTCTTCTCAGACATGTAATTGCTGCTTTAATAATTAAACTTCAAAGCCCAGCTGACCCTCAATTCCTTGGGGCCAGGGCCTATATTGCTGAAAGCTACTGAAGTAAGAGGAGTAAAAAGCTCTTCAGAAACTCACAAAGGTGTGAGTTGTTTAAAAACCAACACAAACTTTTGGATTTAGTGGGAGCCATTTCTATTAAAATCATAGAACCTTTCAAAAAGCTTATATAATATGAATGATTCTTGAGGCCTGAGGTGCTAAAGGACTTTAGTCATTTCTTAGGTGGGAGTTAGTGTTTGAAGTGAACACAGAATACAAAAATGGTGCGGAGTCAAAGTTACACTTGAAAACCCTTTAAATCAACAATGAAGTGTCAAGGAAACAAGACTTTGTATATACTCCAGGTTTCTCAGTAAATCCTAAAAGCTAAGAAGTCATTTCCTCCCTCCTTGTGTTGTAGGGGTCACCTAGTTTCCAGTTTCACAGCCAATGAAGCAGTTGACTTACTGGTCTGACTTCCATCTTAAGTGGTTGGGTTACTGTGAACGATGGGCTTACTGGACGACCCTGATGTCATCTGCTTCCCCTAAAATGTCTTATCTTAAATGACTATAGATAAACCACATTGAAAAATACAATTTTTCCCCATGTGTCCTCCAAAGTAGGATCCTAGATTTCTTTTGCATGCAAGTTCATTTGTCACCATCCTAGTGCCTTTGGCATTGCTGGGACACCATGCTTTCCCAGGCCTTTGCTGGATGCTCTGTGCAGTGACTCAGCAAAGATCCAGAGAAGGGCACCAGTAAAATTGCAAGGAAAAGGAATTCAAGTGAGGTGCAGTCATTCGGAGTGAATTAAATGGGGGAAGAAATGGAGTGATATAAGTATCAATATTCTCAGTGATCCTGAGAGGGTCCCCTCCCCCCCGACCATATCTTCATACAACACACACAGAATGCACAGAAGAGGAAAACAGATGTTCTGTTCTCAGAAGGCAAAGCCCAGTCTTATGGGATTCAAACTCTAGAGCAGGCAATTTGATCCACACACATATGTGCCTTATACATGCTCGGATCCATAACAAGTACAAATCTTGTCTCAGTACACCAAAGAGGGCACCTAGATGCAGGTGGAAATATCCTTAGCACTGCAGCCATGTGCAGCTCTTAGCCCCATTGGAAATCCTATAGATTACTGTGTATTGTGTAAACGACATTTGCTGGCTCTATGCTGAATTCGGTCTTAGATGTCATTTCCAAACTCTGGCACAGCCATTAGATGAGGACTGGATATTTCTTTCAGATACGGGCCTTCAGTTTCTCCAGGAGCAGAGGGGAAATGAGTCAGTGTTAGCCCACAATCCCTAGATTTGTGGAGAAGTGATTGGGGGGCAGAGCAGGGGTCTATAGCAGGTGAGAGGCAGTGTGGGGGCAGTTCTCCTTTCCTAGCCTTTCTTTAGTCCTTTCAAAAATCAGACAGCCCAGCATCCCCAGCTAACTTCTTTATAATCCTAACTACTTACTCAGGAGGCTAAGACCTGAGCATTGCAGTTCCAAATCAAACCCCAAAGCAGAAGAGTCCCTGAGATTCTTATTTTAATCAACCACTAAAAAGGCAGAAGTGGAGCTGTGGCTCAAGTAGTAGAATGCTACTCTTGACCAGAAAAGGCTAAGGGACATCACTCAAGCACTGAATTCAAGCCCCAGTACCAACATACATAGAAAGAAAGAAGGAAAGAAAGAGAGAGAGGGAAAAAAAGAGAGAGAAAGAAAGAAAAAGAGAAAGAAAAAAGAGAAAGAAGAAAGGGGAAAAAAGAACGAGAAAAAGAAAGCAAAAGGAAATCATACTGATTTCTTTGAAAGCAAGGGAATACCAAACCAAAGGTTAGTGGGTGGGGAAGGAAACAAAAATTCAGAAGAGGCCTAAATACACAAGTAGAACAGAGAATTGGGAAAATGAATCTCAATACCGTAGTATTTTTCCTACAAAATGTCTCTTTCAAATATAACCTATAAGAACGCACTTTGGGGATTACTTTTCAAGGTGTTAATTACAGTAAGATAGGAAGATTTAGCAATCATTTTGGTCGATTTATGCTTTTCCTCCTTTTGGATAAAGTAGATGCTGGGGATCAAACTCTGGGCCTTATGAATACCAAGCAAATACTTTACCACTGAGCTACATCCCAATCCTTGTCTTATTGAGCCAGATCTCACTATGTGTCCCAGGATGCTACAAACTCATGTGTAGCCCAGGTTGGTCTTGATCTCATGATTCTCCTATTTCCACCTCCCAAAAGCTCAATTCCAAGGTGTGCTACCCCATCCAGATGACCTACAATTGTATATGTTGTTCAGCGGGTATTTATTACTTGTATAAAAAGGTAGCAACTTGCACCGAATTGGACAAAAAGCAGCAGTGGTACTCAGTAGAAAAAAAAAATGAACTATACAACTTGTGGGTGGGGATGGGAGGAAAGAGCAAAGGAGGGGGTAACTGTTCAGAAACAAATGCACTCATTACCTGACTGACTTGACTGTAACCCCTCTACACACCTCTTCTATAACCACAGTTAAAAAAAAAAAAGTAGCAAGTAGATTTTTTTTTGCCAGTCCTGGGCTTGAGTTCGGGGCCTGAGCACTGTCCTTGGACTTTCTCAAGGCTAGCACTCTACCACTTCAGCCTCAGCACCACTTCCAGCTTTTTTTGCTATGTATATGGGGTACTGAGGAATTGAACCCGGGCCTTCGTGCATGCTAGGCAAGCACTCTACCACTAGGCCAAACTCCCGGCCCCGCAAGTGGATATTTAAAGTAAACAAGACTGTCTCCATGCCTTGACTCACATCCCAAACATTCCAACAAGTTTCAAGTGCTAATTATTTCTGGAAGTTTCCAAGAAGCAAGCTGCTTATCTTTTTAGTAAAGGATTTTGACCCCTTCAAGTTCAAGTTAGTCCCAGGGACTGAAGCTCAGTCTACAGGAGGCCCTGCCAGCATGAGGAAGGCAGCTTCCCCAGAGTGTAAACAAGATCCATCACCCACCCCCGGGCAGCCAGGACTCAAAGGCTTCCTCCCTAAGAAACAGGTGTGCCAGTGGTTGGCTGGCTTTTGCCAGCTGCCTGCATGCTTGTTAGAGATTCAACCTTGTTAACGAAGAGACTGGGGAATCCGATTGGCTGAAAAAGAAGGTACAAAAATTCAAGGAGCTGTTGCTCGTTTTCCTAGAGAGCAGTTTAGGTCCAAATATTTGGCCCATTAAAAAAAAAAAACTGAGTGTTTCAAAACAGGTTAAGAATTTAGTTTTCCTTACCTGAAGAGGAAGAACTTATTCTAGTTTCTCAACTAGGAGATTTTTGTCCTGACTTTGTCATCTGGAAGACGTTTAGCTAATTCAGCAGACAGGTTAGGCTATAAGTAGTGAAGGAATGCTGTTCAACATCCAAGGACTCAGAGAATCACTGACTATGACAAGTCATGCCAATTATTCCAGTTACTTGGAAAGCATAAATAGGAGGACTGCAGTCCAGGAAGGTCCACAAAAAAGCAAGATTCTATTCAAAACGTAAACAACAACAAATACAAGAAAAGGCAGAGGAACATGGTTCAAGGGGTAGAGTGCCTTCTTAGCAAGCACAAGCCTCTGAGTTTGTTCTTTATTACCACATACACCAGTGTCAATAGAGTGAAAAACCCTGGAGCAATGGCAAATTATTATTTTTTATTTTTTGTTGGCCATGGGACTTAAACAGAGGGGCTGGGTGCTATTCTTGAGCATTTTTATTCAAGGCTAGTGCTCTACCACTTTGAGCCATAGCTCCACTTCTGGTTTGGGGTAGTTATTTGGAGATAAGAGTCTCACAGACTTTCCTGCCCAGGCTGGCTTTGAACCACAATCCTAGCCTCCTAAATAGCTAGGATTATAGTAGTGAGCCACCAGTGCCCAGCTCAGAAATGACTTTGATACTTTTAAGAAAGGCAATCCCCTCCCACCATAACTGATTCAAATACCTGATACCCAGCTCTAATCTCCATGACCAAGAGGCCAAAAGAAATTCTTTGAATGTTCTGCATGTCTTGAATCTACCACCTATCAAGGAGCATTCGCCTTGGAACACGTATGGAAAATGAACTATTTCGGCAGGCCAGATCCACTCTAGTCTAGTGATTTCCAGTTTGGGCATGAGATATTTGTGAGTGACTCACACCTGTGAACAGAATAGCTAAGCTGTGGGATTGGAGCATGGGAGAACATGAAAACACAAAACCTCCACCTACCTGGAGGGGAGTTCTGGAGCCAGAGCTCTAGATTGAGCTGTCTGATAGTATTCCAGAAGAGATGAGTATTTCTAATCTCCCCCCATCACCCACCTGGCTCAGGAATTAGGTATAGGCTATGCCCCAACTTTCAGTTAGGAGTGCCTGACAGCTGAGCCTGATCTTCAAGGTGCTGGCAGCTAGACTGTTAACTATGGTCCTTGAAGCCGTCTTGCAAGTCTTTCCTTAAGGAAATCTGAATTGCCTATCTAGTGGCATAGATGGATCCATACTCAGAGGAAAGGTATTCAACAACCCAATGGCAGTCTGTTATGTGAAACATGTAGATAAGCAGTGTCTGTGTCAGGTTATTTGTCAACTTTTTGTTAGAACCAGGGCCCTGGGTAAGGCTTCGAGTTATAATATGATGACACCAAACATCAATGAGGTCTGGAAGAAAATCATAAAAGCACGTACGATAATGACAAATGGAATCAGTCTGTCTGCCATCTAGTTCACCCTCTTGAGGCTGGAATGAAAGTGGAAACGTTCCTTTGGTCTCTGATAAGAAACTAATTATCCCTCCTTTGTTGGTTTTACATCTACTTAGGCAGTAGTCACTAGATGTCAAACATTTGGCTTGATGCTGGAACATGACAGAAGAATGAGCCATTAAAAATACAGTACTTATCAGACTGACATTTCTTACTTGGTACAGTTAGCTTTTTACCCAGTTAACTACAATCAGGCCATAAACCAAGAATTAGCTTCCATAGCACTAGCTAGCAAAGCCCTGTGTTACAATAGTGAGTTCTTTGTGGCAGAGAATTAGAATCCCAAACTCTTCTCCTAGCATTGGTTTTGTTAAGTCAAAGAAAAAGAAGACCTAATGCCATAATAACACTTTTTTTTTTGCCAGTCTGGGGGCTTGAACTCAGGGCCAGAGCACTGTCCTTGGGCTTTTTTTTTTCCCTCAATGCCAGTGGTCTGCCACTTGAGCCATAGCACCACTTCCAGCTTTTTTCTATGTATATGGTACCAAGGAATCAAACCAGGATCTTTTTGCATGCTGGGCAAGCACTCTACCACTAGGCTAAACTCTCTGCCCTGATAACACTATTTCTACAGTGCTCATGAAAACAACACATGTCTATCTAGAAAGGAGAGAATGAGTGTGATCAAAGGGTGATATGTGTTAGAGGACTTAATGTACCTATCATATGAGGAGTTAGAAGGCTCATACAGATAATAACAGCAATAATACTTTTGAGTGTGGTTACTTGTTTGATAATTAGTTGCTTTTTCAAACATTATAGGCTAAACATCTTGCAAATCGTTTTAGATAAATTGGTTAGGGACTTCCATACTTAGTGGGGTTTTTTAATTATTATTAAACAAATGAGAGAGATAAAGAGTCCAATTGATGGTCTTAATCCTCAAGCCTGACCTAGAATCAAATCTGTTTAGCATCTTTTGAAATGCTGCATAATGTTCTATTAAACACTTTTTAGGCAGGGAGTTTGGCCTAATGGTAGAACGCTTGCCTAGCATGCATGAAGACCTGGGTTCAATTCCTTGGTACCACATACATAGAAAAAAGCCAGAAGTGGTGCTGTGGCTCAAGTGGTAGAGTTCTAGCCTTGAGAAAGTCCAAGGACAGTGTTCAGGCCCTGAGCTCAAGGCCCAGGACTGGCAAAAAAAATCCCCCAAAACCATGAAAAGGGAAGGAAAAGTCTCCCTAAGCCACCCTCTTCTGCACTTCCCTTTAGGATTTTTCTGAAAAGATAGTCACCACCACCATCCATCCATATGAAGTTGAAACATAAACACATGCACACACACATTATTTAATACAAATTCTGCTGTGAGTCAATAGTACCACAGATCTTTCATATCAAGGCATGCCTAATTCACCATATCAAACATTCCATAGCATGTACATGATTTCCCAGCCATTCCCTTATTAATGAATACTTTGATCTTATCATTCTTCTCATATAAACAATGCTACCAGTAGCAACCAGGCAAATAAATCCTATAGATCTTTTATAAACATGTATATATGAATTCTAAGAAAAAAATTACCAAGTTAAAAAACATTTACGGGGCTGGGAATGTGACTTAATGGTAGAGTGCTTACTTAGCATGCATGAAGCCCTGGGTCCTGCTCCTCACTACCACACAAATATGATCCCAGTTGTTTTTGGTTTTGTTTTTGTTTTTTATAAAAAGAGCCTTTACAATACATTGAAAACTTTACAACAAGGAATAGGAGATACACTAGGTTTCCTTGGCACAGGTACAACCTTTCTTAATAAGGACCAAGAAACACAACAAATCAGTGTCTGGATAAACGGGACTGCATTTAACTGCAAAGGACATAGCTAGCAAATTAACTAGAAAGCCTACAGAGTGGGAGAACCATACAGCGAACAAAGGCCTCATATCTAAAATATATCAACAGCTCAAAAAATTGAATCACTCCAAAACTAATCTCCAAAGTAATAACCATCCCATTAAAAGATGGGCCAAAGACTTAGAGAGTCTTCTCTGAAGAAGAAATAAGAATGGCCTATAGACACATGAAGAAATGCTCAACATCTCTGGTCATAAAAGAAATGCAAATCAAAACAACTCTAAGAGTCCATCTCACTCCAGTTAGAATGGCCAGGATCAAGAAATCTAATAATAACAGATGCTGGAGTGGATGTGGCCAGGAGGGATCACTACTACACTGTTGGTGGGAGTGCAAACTCGTTCAACCACTATGGAAAGCAGTATGGCAGTTCCTCAAAAGACTAAACATAGAGCTCCCCTATGACCCAGCAATTCCACTACTTGGCATTTACCCAATCATCCAGAAACAAGGACATACTAAATCCACCAGCACAACAATGTTCATTACAGCACTATTTACCATAGCAAAGATATGGAACCAACCCAGATGTCCTCAGTTGATGAGTGGATCAACAAGATGTGGTATTTATACAAAATGGAATTCTATGCTGCTGTCAGAAAGAAGGACTTCGCCCCATTTGTAAGGAAATGGAAAGACTTAGAAAAAAATCATAGTAAGTGAAGTAAGCCAGACTCAAAGGAACATAGGCTCAATGGTTTCCCTCATTTGTCATAATCAGAAGAAACCTTGGGCTCTTCTAGCAGAGATTTGCAATAGAGCAAAACCTAGATATATAAGGCCATATAGTATGACACTAAATGAAAGGACCTCTAGGATATAGAAACAAAAGCCATATAATAAGTGATTGTTATCCTTAGTATACTATGTAATCTCTCATCTCTTTTGCTGTCCCTTGGTTATCTCATTGTTACAGTATCTCACCTGGTTTCTGATATATTTTATATATGTGTATTTGATTATTTGAAGTCAGATAGGGAAGGGAAGAAAACAAGATGAGGGGTGGGGATGGGGGATAGGGAAATGGGAACCAAGACATGAGAAAGGGTATCAATGTATGTGATGTAATATACCTTCTATCTGGTAATAATGTAACCCTTCTATTAATTACAATAAAATATATGAAAAAAAGAGCCTTTATAAAGTGATTAATGAATGACCTTGAGGAGATTAGCCTGCTTATCATGTAGACCCTAAATCCAAAGAGCTAATATTTTTATAAGTGCAAAGCAAAACACATCAAATAGAAGTTCAATGAACCCCATAAACAAAAGGCCTTAGGTTGAGGAAATTTGACAGAGTGATGAGGAAGAAAGTGCTATGCCGATGGAAATAGAGATCAGCAGGAACAGGCTGCTATCACCAGCAGAAACTGGGAGAGCCAGCAACACAGCCTTCCCTTTAAGCTCTAGAGAGGACACAGCCCACTAACACCTGATCTCAGCTTTCAAGATTGCCAGGGAGCCAGACAATACACTTCTGTTGTTTGAGCACACCCTAAGTTTGCAGTGCAAACTTGGCATGGCAGCCTCAGGAAACGAATGCAATCAATTATTGTTAAATTGGAGCATATCCACACAATAGAAAAGAAGCAAACTGATGGTGCTAGCAACGCAAGTTCAATCCCCGAGCACTCCCAAGAGGCCATGCTCCTCACTTCCCTTCAGAACACTACTCCACTGTTGTCTTCAAGCCAGAAGCTCTTTCTTGGCATGTCTGAATCTGAAATCCCAAACAACCAAACACATTGAAACAGACATGTCTGTGTTGAAAGCAAACACCAACGTACCCACATTTCAGTTTTGGCACAGGAAGATCCAATACAAACTGGTTTAATTATGACTTTGCAAAGAAAGTTAGTGCTTTCTCCCTACCCCCTCACCCGCTGCCAACAACAACAAAAAAAGCACAGGTGGTAGCATATGGAGACTCACTCACACATCTATATCCATCAAATCGTAATTGATCCAGAGAGAGTCTTACTGGAGAGAGGAGAGCACTTTCTCAGACAATCTTTGGTCTTTTCCCTGGTGGGAAATTATCCTGCCATCTGGAAAAAGGTAAAATACACCTTTCACAGACATTAGGAAGCTAATTACCAGCCAATTTTGAGTTAGATTAGCCTAGAACCATGAATCGACCTTTCTTTATTGCTGCATCACAACCCATGGTTCTCTTGGCCCCCAGTTTTAACCTGATAAAAATAAATCCTATTGTACACTGAAAATGAGGCTTGCAGGTTAGATTCTCAATTGTTTTATGTTGCTTTTTACCTGCAAAACCAAGAGAGGAAATACAAGAAGAGTGACTGTATACTTTTACTAGAAGAAACAAACACTGAAAATCCAATGAGAATACTGATGTAAGCCAAGCCAAGCCCACTTTGTAATGGCTCTGGAGACCTACCCTCTCCAGGCAGAGCTAAATACAAAATGAGCCTGTTTATCTTCAGATGTTTTTTCTTCTTGGGAGACCAGGTGTCACACACAATGTGTCTGAACCAGTGCAAAGAAATATGAAACATTTCCAGTATAGTCTAGTTGAGCAGCCTGTGATGTATTTTACTTGACATGAGATTTATAAAAGATAAGTCATCGTGAACTTGACTCCATTTGGGACTAACTGTATATGTAGCCTCTCTATTAGTAGTAGGTCTGATATCCTACCTTCATGTCTCTTCTGATATCAAGGAGGAAAATGATCGGGGATTCCATGTGCATCCTAAGACTTAATTTGTCTAAGGGCCTATATCTCCAAAGACTTCATTCCTTGATAAGTTACTAATTAAGATTTTTAGATGTTCATTCTCCCTAGAGCTATTTAAAAAGAAAATGAACAGCACGATCTTTTGTGCTTCTGGAAAATTCTGCATTTTTTATGACTACCAGAAATAAAATGTCCTTTCCTAAAAACAATTCCCATGGGGAAATATGGAGGAAAATGATGCAAGAGCTGGCATAGATTATGCTGTGTGGTACTCATAATCTGACTTGTTGAACTGAACCCCCTTTGTACACCTACTTAAAAATTTTAAAAGTACATAAAATGCTTCCCATTTTTGTTCAGTGCTGTGTAATAGAATAAACAGTCTAAATTAAAGGCAAGAGATGTACATGCATATGCATATATTCATTTATTTATCAACTAGATATGAAAGCCCCACTCTGTGTCAAAACATGTTTGGGGCCTACAGCAGTGAGCAAAACAAAGTCTCTGACTTACAGAAGTATACACTGAAGTGAGCAAAGTAAGACAAAGAATGAAAAAAATTAGTCTTCAATGTTCAGCAAAATACTTCAGTGACTCAAAGTTGACAACTCTTGCTGAATTCTGTCAGATGCCTTGAGAGGGAAGATTGCAGAACGCTATCAACACAAAGTAGCTGACCTCAAGTCTCCAATTTAATTTCAAATAGCCAAGCAAAAAACTACCTACAACAGGTCACACAAACAAAAATACTGTCATTTAGAGATGGTAGAAAATGCTATCCTTGTGTAGGAATTTTTAAGGATGCCAACTCCTCAAAAGGATAAGTTCTTTGCAAGGAATAGATGCTGGACTCCTGATGCCTGGGGGTTTTCTTCCACTTTCTGGCCCCTGTTCGGCTGTTGTATTCATACACATTCCCAGAGACTATGAGAAAGAAAACACAAGATACAGAGAAACTGAATTGTAGCAAACTTGGAAAGCATTTATTCATTGTACCAAGTGTTTACTGAATATTTCTTCCAATAATGAGACTAACATCTCAAAACTTGTTCTAGATCAACATCAGAAGCAAAAAGAAATAGTATATGATTTTGTGAGAATTAAAAATCATCCTTTCTGGAGAATTTTTTTGGAAAGCAACAATACTAGATTTTGACTATCAAACTGATTAGAACTATGTAACATGTTATAGAACTAGATACAGGGGCCTTTTTTTTTTCTTTTTTTCTTTTTTTCGCCAGTCCTGGGCTTAAGCTCAGGGCCTGAGCACTGTCCTTGGATTTTTCTCAAGGCTAGAGCTCTACCACTTGAGCCTCAGCACCACTTCTGGCTTTTTCTAAGTATGTGGTACCAAGGAATCGAACCCGGGTCTTCATGCATGCTAGGCAAGCACTGTACCACTAGGCCAAACTCCCAACCCCAAGGGGCCTTTTTTTTTTTAAGTATATGTGAAAAAAATAAATCTGAGTAAAGCTCATAGGTTGAATTACACTAATATCAATTTCCTGGCTTGGATAATTCATGATAGTTATGAAAAATGTTATCTTTAGGAAAAGCTTGGAGACCCTATACTTCTTTTAATTTTTGGAAGTTTTTAGTTGTTTGACTTTTTCTTAAAAAATTAAAAATTAGTTCCCTCAACCTCAAGAGAATTGCCCCAGAAATAATCATAGAAATAGTAAGAGTAATATACTAGGAAGATAGGTCCTGATAGAGTTAGCCAATTATTGCCTAGGTGACTAGGATATAATTAACAAATAAAAATTGGAGCTGTCATGATAACAGTACTTCCTATATGCCAGCTCCAGTTAACATGCTTTGAGGAGTGTGTACGTAGTATTACCTACAATGGAGAAATGAGAGCATTGAGAGGCAGTTGCAATACCATAGCATCTATAAGTGGTTGATCTAGATTTGAACCCAGGCAGTCCAGCTGCAGAGCCCTTAAATATCAACCAGCTAAGGTACTATATCCTATTTCATGGAGAGCAAAATACTCCTATGCGTTAAATTGCAAGCCCTGCAGAATATTTAATATGTGATGGTATGGCCCAGCATAGCTAGCTAACTTTTTTTTTCAGTTTGAAATGTTCCTAGCTGGGTGCTGTGGTGTCTCAAGCCTGTAATCCTAGCCACTTGGGAGGGTGAGATCTAAGGATTGGGGTTCAAAGACAACCTGGGTAGAAAAGTCTGTGAGACTCATCTCCATTTAATCAACAAAAAGCCAGACAAAGAGCTGTGGTAAAGAAAGCTAAGCAATAGCACCAGATCTTGAGTTTAAGCCCCGGTACCATTACATGCCCACACATACAAGCACATACACATACAAAAATTGTTCCTTCTTTTGAGGATCATGCGAAACTTTACTGAGCTGAACTAACTCCCCCAAATCCATTCATTGAAAGGTGATTCTTTTTCTGGGGGATGGGCTATCGTGGACAACATAGAGCACTAAAGGTCCTCTTTCTCTGCCAACATAGTAAGCCATCATTCAGTGGTTTATATTGGACCTTGAGAATGAATCACTGACTCACACATCAAGCATCCATGCTCAAAATAAGCAGTCAGTAGCTATGTCACTGAACTGAGGAGATTTAAATGAATAGGTCAAACACTAAATCAGTAGAAAGTGGTAACGATAATTCATGGTCTCTCTTAAGTACCTGTGCCGTTTTTATTAGAAAATCCTACATCTCAGTCTTTGGTGAACTACTTCTTTTTACTAGTCATCGGTTGGCAAGAAGAGTTATGAGTCCTGTTAAAAATGAGAAGTTCCTTTGTTGGATTTCCTGGATTCCAATTGTGAGTCTTAACTCATACAGAACTATGATTCTGAGAAAATGACTTGTCACCCTTTCATTTATAAAATGAAAGTAATACTAGTATCCACTTCATAAATAACTCTGAATGCATGTTTACCATCTTAAGAATTCAACAAATGTTTGTTGTAATTTGATATTAGAAATATCTCTAAACTATCTTGTCATGAGCCTGAACCTGCACATATAAAGAGAATTTTGCGTGCAAAGAATAATAATGTTAAAATTAAATCAGGCATGTAGTGTTAGTGTATTATTCAAAATGACCAAAAGGTGAAGCAACTTTGGCCACACCAATGGATGACCCATTAAACTGAATGTGATTTATACATATGATAGAATATTATTCAGCCTTAAAATTGGAAGGCAATTCTGGCACTTGGCTATAACATGAATGAACTCTATGACATATGAGGTAGAATGAGCAAGTTACAGAAGGGCAAATATTGTATGATTCTATTTCTAGGAAGTATGTAGGTGGGTCATTCATACAGGTAGAAGTAGAAAGGTGGGGGCCAGAGGCTGAGTGGAGTTGGAGTATGAGTTATTGTTCAATGGGAATCAAATTTTGGAAGATAATCAGATCAAAAGGTTCTGAAGATCAGGAATAGTAATGGTGACAAGGCAAGATAAATATACTTTCGTTTTGTTTTTTTTTTTTGGTGGGTGGTGGGGTTTGAACTCTGCACCTGGGCACTGTCCCTGAGCTCTTCAGCTCAAGACTACTGCCCTACCCCTGAGCCATAGCCCCACCAAGATAAATATACTTAATGCTACAGAAGTATATAGATTTTAAAATGGTTAATAGAGAAGTTGACTTTTTATTATGTATTTAATATACTAAAAAATTAAATAGGCTAATAACTGTTAAGTGCTGACAACAAGTCTGGTTCATGGCAAATATTAAATATTTATTTATGAAGTATATACCCTTTCCTAATGTTAGAGGGAGACCTGCTATGTAAAATATCTAATTAACCCTGTAAAGAAACTACATGGAAACATGAGAAGGGGTATCAATGTGCAAGAAATAATGTACCTACTACCTGCCGAATGTAACTGTAACCCCTCTATACATCATCACAACAATAAAATAAAATCAACTACATGAAGAGGCCAAGAGATTACATGAGACAAAGAGGATGCAAATGAGCCCAACCTACAATTCTCATCCCCTTCAATGCTTCTGAGGGAAGCATTTTGAACCCACCAGACTAGACCACACTAGACCAGCTGTCTATGATCAAGAAATCTAATAACAGATGCTGGTGGGGATGTGGCCAGGAGGGATCACTATTACTCTGTTGGTGGGAGTGCAAACTTGTTCAACCACTATGGAAAGCAGTATGGCAGTTCCTCAAAAGACTAAACATAGAGCTCCCATATGACCCAGCAATTCCACTACTTGGCATTTACCCAGATGCCCCTCAGTTAACGATTGGATCAAAAAGATGTGGTATTTATACACAATGGAATTCTATGCTGATGTCAGAAAGAACAACATTGCCCCATTTGTAAGGAAATGGAAAGACTTAGAAAAAATCATGTTAAGTGAAGTAAGCCAGACTCAAAGGAACATAGGCTCAATGGTTTCCCTCATTTGTCATAATCAGTAGAAACCTTGGGCTCTCCTAGCAGAGATTTACAATAGAACAAAACCTAGATATATAAGGCCATATAGTATGACACTAAATGAAAGGACTTCTAGGTATAGAAACAAAAGCCATATGAGTGATTGTTGTCCTTAATGCACTATGTTATCTCTCATCTCTTTTGCTGTCCCTTGGTTATCTCATTGTTACAGTATTTTACCTTGTTATCTGATATATTGTATATATATGCATATTTGGTTATTTGAAATAGGATAGGGAAGGGGGGAAAACAAGATGAGGGGTGGGATGGGGGGATGGAAATGGGGACCAAAACATGAGAAAGGGTATCAATGTTTGTGAAGCAGTGCACCTTCTATCTAGTGAATAAGTAGTGCACCTTCTATCTAGTGAATATAATGTAATTCTTCTATTAATTACAATAAAAATTATATGAACAAATAAACTACTCAGGAAAAAAAGATGGTGATTCCTCTAATTAGGTCTTAGGGCATTTTGGTTCACTCCAGATATCAATCAAGAGCAACTATATATTTGCTATGCAAAACCCAGTTAAAATTGAACTGCATCTACAAGTGGGCAGATTGCTTTCTTTGGTGATGATGTGAACACCCAACTTTTTTTGAAGCTATAGAATTTCAGCAACTTGGGACCTTGGTGATTGTAACATGCCCCAAGGATTAGTGGCTCTTGATGAGTCAATTGACTTTTTCATATGGTCCCCTGAATCTTTCATATGATCTGCCTGGTTCTAAAACGATTTCCTTTAGGGAAAGTATCCTAAGTAATTTGTTTAGTTGGGTATCAAGTACCATACCTGGATCAATGGCCTCTCCATTAAACACAGTCTCATACACAATGGTTTCCTTTGAAATAGAGCACAATATCAACAATTAAGTCAGCTGTAAAATAGATTTTTGACATGTGTTGAATACGTCAAACAGATCACTTCTTATAAGTTCCTCCACCTTTCTGTAGAGACTATGGAGCCTAGAACCAGAAACTTCCTACTATTCTTTTCTCAATCTGGTTTCCCCACTTCTCTCTGCCTGCCATAACCTCTGATAATGCAGGTCCAATTGTTTTTCTGATGTGAAGTCTATTATCTTGCATAAGAGACATTATAGGATGAATTGCATCTCATTTCCCGAAATCATCAGTTGAAATTCTAACCCCACAGAACCTCAGAACAACATTATGTTTAAAGAGACACTGGAAGTAATAATACCGGATGGTATAGTGCCTGCCTGTGAGCAAGCATCATCAGGCCTTGAGTTGAAGTCTTGATTCCCTTCCCCTGAAAGATGAAAGGACTAATGCAAGTAAAATTAGGTCACATGGATGGGCTTTGATCCAACATGACTAATGAATGTGAGATTAGGGCACTGGATACAGACTTCCATCACAGACAATGTGAAAGCACAACACGAAGGCAGTTATCTGTACACATGCTGAGCTTGGCTCTCCAGCATCCAAATCTATGAGAAATAAATCTCTGTTGTTTCAAGCACTCCATCTCTGTAGTATATTGCTACGATGACACTATTAAATTAATACAGATTATGTGAGATCAGCTTTCTAAAGGGACAAACAGGGAAAGGAAGCACAGGAAAAGATTCTGATGAGTCAATCGGGACTCTGGTAGTGCAATCTTGGCATCTGGGGGACAAGTAGAGAGAAAGAGAAAAAGGAGAGATCAAGCCAAAATAATTGTCCTTTCTTGTTCTACCTGAAGAATTATTTTTGGTTGATAATAAATAATACATCACTTGTCCCTGATCCAGCCTTATTCTGTACCCAATATCTATGTGAATTACTCAGAACTAAGCCTCCTCCAATTCAAAGAGGGTTTGCATTCTCTAGTGTATAGGTTTACCACTTGCTTTATAAAAATCTAAGTAATCAGGTCGAACACATGTATAATTTATTCCCAACTACAGTTTTTTTTAATGTTAAATAGTGGTGAATAATGCCAGATTCCTGTTTGTCTAGAGATTTGGGTTTTGCTTATATGTATATATTTTGAGGAAAAATTTTGACTAGCCAAATTCTCAGGTTGAGTTGGAAATGCATATACATTCAGTAGAAACGATGCATTGAGATTATTTAATTTCCTTTCTGTTGGGCACATTTACCATATGTTTTTATGAAGATGTTTTTATTGTGTAGTGCTTTCACTGTAGAGGGTTCACAGAAATCTACTTACTGTTAATACTTCTAGCTTTTTACTTCTGTTTCCTGTGATAGCCTTTTCCTTTTGATTATTTCCTGTTCAAAATAAATTTTAAAAGGCAGGTGTCTGGTAAAAAGTAATTTTTAAAAACCCCCAATTCAAGCATAATCAGGTGATAAGCAATGATCTATATCTTACCTGTAATGTACTTGATTCCTCTGCACAGAAAGAAAATTTTACAAAAATCAGTTTCAGTATGTTAACACATGGTTAAAATACTACTACTACTACTACTACTAATAATAATAATAATAATAATAAACTCAGCCAATATTGCATGACTAAATCACATCTTCCTTACTCCAGGAAAGAAGAAATATAATATGGGAGTAATAACTAGCCTTTATTAACTATCTCCTACCCATCTCACTGCACCAGAAATAGGTTATATTTAGTTAATAGAAATAAATTTTCAGCTTTACTTTCGAATATGCTATGCCCTGAAGAACTATTTTTGGATGACAATGAAGTCAGCTGTATTTTCCTTCCACTTTTTGACCTCTCTGCCCAACTATGGAGAGATTTAAAATAGGTCAACTTTGTGGAGAGGATGCCTGTATTTATTACCAGTCTATATTTATTACTGTTACCTTGTTATTCTCCAACATCAGTCTGTGAAACTGTTTGTCTCACAAATTAGTCTAAAGTATTTTCTCATAGAAAATCTGTTATAGGGGCTGGGAGTTTGGCCTAGTGGTAGAGTGCTTGCCTAGCATCCACGAGATCCCCAAGTGTTTCTGGATATGGTAGGTTTTAGAGTCATTGGTACAAACAAAAACACCACTGAGTTTTGTATCATGAATATTTCATTCATCTAAATCCAACTAATGCAAAAGTCATCAGAGTAAGATTGACAAACATCAATCCAAACTCTTTGTATCAAGGATAGGTGGAGAATCTGGTGACACATGCTTGGGATCCTAGCACTCAGAGGGCTGAGTGAAGGGTCAGCTCAGGTTCCATTGAGCTTATGCCAGTATGAGCAAAAATGAAAAGGACGAAAGGTAGGAGAGTGAGGGAAAAGGAAGGGAAGAAAGAATGGAAGAGAGTATGAGGGAATCAGAGAAGGTGGGTAGGATAGATGAGGGAGGGAGAAAAGGAGGAAGGAAAGGAAGAAGGGTGGAAGAAAGGGAGAGAGAGAGAAAGAAAGAAAAAGTGAAAGAGAGAGGAAGGAAGAAAGGAAGGGAGAAAGGGAGGGAGGAAAGAAAATGTAAATGAAAAAGTTTGAAGGGGTAATACATATCAAGATGCATCATATTCATGAACTGCTTTGTAAAATGGCAAAAAAATCAATACCTATCCTACAAAATTAAGTGAGGGCCAGGGTGGGTTGGAAGTGATGGATGAGAATGTTGGAAGGGATGACATTTAATCAAGATGCTCTGTGATCATAAACTGCTTTGTTGAATGGCAAGTCCTTTGAACAACTACTTAATGATAATAAAAATATTTTCTAAAACTGTAATCCCTCTATACATTACCCCGGCAATAAAATACAGCAACAAATCTATTTTTTAGCAAAAAGTATTTTCTAAGAAGACTAGGAGAAAAAAATCCCATACCTGGGTTTGGATACTTGCTTAGCCATTTTCTGACAACATGCTGTAATGTTTCCATATCTCCAAAGCAGGAAACATACCCAAGAAACAAATCCAGCAAAGAAAATTGCCATGAGAGTGAAGATGAAAGGAATGTACCAGTCACTGGCCTTGAACGTATTGATAGCTGTGTACACAATTGTCAGACCTTTCCTTTGCTGGGAAAATGATTTCAAGCAAACAAAGCATTACACCATGTGTTCAGAGACTACCTACTTACCCACAGTTGCACTGGTCCTAACACAGAGAAGGATGTTGACCCAGGCATGCATGGGTTTTTAAACACCCAGGGTACTGCAGCACTTGAATTGCATGCAATGACTTCTCTGTGATTCTGAACAGATGTTTTCCCACTTTGATCTCCATTTTTTTCATCTATAAACCTCAGAGGTTTATCTGGGTAACCTCTGAAACCCTTTGAGGCTTATTTCCTTATTTCCTACTCTACACACAATAAACCCCTCTGTGCAGCTTGCAAGGAAAATTTGTTCTTGAGAGTTAAGTAGTATAAGAAAATATTTACCACCGTGTTTGCTGCTGGTGATGATGGTGGAACTGAGGTTTGTACATGGGGTCTCCTACTTGCTACAAAAGGCCTCTACTACTCCAGCCACACACCCACCAGTGTTTGGGTTTCTTTGTGGGATTTTTGTTTGTTTTTTTTGCCTTCTTTAGTTATTTTTTCTAGAGAGGACTTCGTGCTCTTTGCCAGGGCTGACATCCTACTGTTATCCTCCTACCTCTGGCCTTCTACATAGCTGAGAGGATGGAAGGAACTACCACGCACACTCAGCTTGGTTTGGGATTGATTGTGTTTTTGTTTTGTCAGCCACAGGGCCTGGACACTGTTCCTGAGCTTTTTCTGCTTAATGTTAACACTTTGAGCCACAATGCCACTTCTTCTTTTCTGGTGGTTAATTGGAGATAAGAGTTTCATGCCTTGGGAAATACTAACTGTAAAACACACATTGAGAAGATGGCCTGGCACATCACAGCTACTCATTATTAACTGTAGCATGGCCACTAGAGAATAATCTTGCTGGGGGCAGTGGTGGTGGTAGCACTAGTGTTTGAACTGGTGTTCACTTCATCAGCCCTCTAGGCAAATGCTCTGCTAAGTTTTAGGTTCAGATAGGATCTTTTTCCGTTGCCTAGGTTATTAGACTTTGATCCTCCTACACCTTCTTTACAAGTAACTAAGATTATGTACATGTGTCACCACATCTAAGAAGACACATGTTTTAAGGAGGGAAATTTGTAGACATTTTTAATTAATAGAACACATTGAGCAGTGAGCTGTTTCAGTGGGCAGGACTTTAGGATCATCCAGATTGTACACAGATGTCTTCAGTACAGCCCAAACAAGTATCACAAATTCTCTCTCCCTCTTTCTCTCCCTCCCCTCCCTGTCACACATCTCACACCTGAACACTGTGGAACAGTGGGTGCTAGTTTAGTGCCTAAGCAGAAAGACACATGAGTAAAAGGCACTGCTGTAATCAGTATTTTAGCCTTTCTGAATGAAACTTGAATTTATAGAATATTCTCCACCCAGAGAAGCAAATTAAACCCTATAACTCTTCTTCTTTTTTTTTTTAACTCTATAACGCTTTACCTCAGCGTTGGTTGGAGGAGGTGGCGTGCTAGCTCTTATCACATAAATATCAATAATAGCAGTGCCTGTCCTGGGCTTGGTAGACTTGCCATATTTCAGATTGTCATCGATAATATGCACCACAAGATGGTACTGCCGTCGCACATCAGCTCCGGATTCAAAGTTAAAAGGATTCTTCACAATTAGTTTTGGTGTATTTGAACCTCGACTGGGGTCAAATCCGAAATGATGGTTCTCATTTCCTTTAAAAGGGGGTAATTTTAAAAGTTATCACTATGTTATAACATTTTGAAAGGGTTTCTCAACCTCCATTACATTGCTATTAAAACATAGTAGACATAAATAAATTTTGTTGTGCTCTGAATTTCTATACTTATACCTGACTTATAAAAATAGAGGAGTTTAAATAGGCAATAAATGCAGTTGTTAAAAAAAATAAAAACTTTAACAGCTAGGACCATGAGTCTGATCTCCATGCAGGAATGGCCAGCAGACTTCACGATATTATACAATTATTCTGCCTAACTGCTTCCTCCTCTTACTCAGAGCAATTTGGTTCCCATGTTCAGTCGGACCACAGGTATCTATTGGGCCCCTACATAGTTGAAGCCTGCCAAATGGTCCAGTAGACATAGTTATGCACATGATGCCCACAGTACCTTTTCTTTATAGAACTTGTTATACAGCAAGGGAAACGATATCAGACTAGTCTTTAAAATGAATTGTCCATGTGTGCTCAACTGCTCTCCACACTTCAAATGACTTGTTTAAATAAACAAGTCTTTATAGAAATCATTAAGTAAGACTTTAGAGAAGTCTCATTTTTATGCCATCTCACAAGACGTGGTAGATTTTCTTTATGGAACTTACTGCCAGTCAGTATTTATAATTACAATTTGTAATTTGTATGATTATTTGGGTACTCTTAGTTTATTTTTTTTAATTTTTTATTGTAATTAATAAAGGGGTTACATGATATTTGCCAGATAGAAGGTGCATTAATTTACATACATTGATACCCTTTCACATGTCTTGGTACCCATTACCCTCCCCCCCACCCCCCACCCATCTTGGTTTTCCCCCCTTCCCTATCAAATTTCAAATAACCAAATACAAATAAATTCAATATATCAGATAAAGTGAGATACTGTAACAATATGAGAGGGTACTCTTAGTTTAATGAACAATAAATGCTGTGAATACAATTCTTTGTTTGTCTTGGCTACTTTCACTGACCCTTTTCTTAACAAGGTAACCAACTCATGTCTTCAGCCTCCAAAGAGGAAAAGATGGTGACTAAAGCTAACATGAACCCATGTAAATCCAACAACAATGCAACTGAGAAGATCGATTCTCATGAGCGGGTATTAAAATCATCAGGAGGAGCCGTGGACACACCCCTCGTCTAGCACCACGGACAGCAGACAGCCTTGTAATCTGTGGAATCTCCCATGCCCACCCAAAGCTTCTCTGTGCCCCCAAAGTATCTGTGAAGTCACTGATACTTCCATGGCAGGAGACAAAACAGTGCATTGGATAGATAGAAGACAAAAAAAAAAAGAGTGCCTTGAGGAAACAATGCTGAAGGTATGAAATAATTCAACCTTTTTAAAAGAGTCCTCTCTAGGGTTGTGCTTTACATCTAGCATGGTAGAGCTGGCATCAATTTGACACATGGTTTGATGAAAAGAAATAATTAAATTACCCACCATAAGCCATCTCAAAACGCATTTCAAAATCTTGTGAATCTCTGTCATGACAGCTTAGGCTGAAGCCATTGACGTTTGTCCCCACAACAACACTGTCAAAAATAACTGCCTTATATAGACGTGGTGTGCAGACAGGTGCTTCGTCATTCTCATCTCCGATGTCAACGGTGACCTGTCAGACATGTGGTGGGGAGAAACATCACATCCACACCATGTGATTGTGCATATGCAAAATCAGAAATAAGCATCTGGATAGAGGTATAAGCTTCAGAAATATTAAATGAGAAGTCTGGAAATTTCCATTTGCAGAAATGATCCTTCAGATTTGGATTCTGGCTGTCAATCAACCAGTCCTGGCTTATTATTCCTGGGTTAGCTGTGACAAGCTGGGTAGCCATTAGAGAGAGCTTTGGGCTCATTAGATGGGTCGCTGTGAAGTCCACCAATTATGCACAGAATAATAAGAGGACAGATGAGGAATGATGTTTCTGCAAACTGTGGTCCCCTGAATACTTTAAATAATTTGTTAACTGACAAGCCTATTCTGGGTGCATTTTTCTGCCTTAGGTAAGGGACTCTTCTGCTCTGATTCTCTCAAGCATAATATTACTTTTGGCAACAGTATGGTTATTCCAATGTATTGCTCTGAACTTAATTATAGGATGTTGTCAAACTTTTCTTAATTAAAATACTATAAACCAGGAAAGTGTGATTTACATGGGGAAAAATGGTAAAAAAAAAAATATCAAGGACTTTAAAATGTCAATGATGGAATGCCAGTCAGCCTAGAAAGGTTATCTTCTCATCTCTCTGATGACTAATAACTTTCTCAGCAACATGTTCTGAAGAGTCCCTGGTGTGCTTACATTTGCAAGTATTATCTGCTTAAATATCTTCTGTAATGTTTTAACTGTACAGTTAAACGCTTAGGAAATTGTTTTTCTTTAAAGTTACTTCTATAGATTGATATCAAGACAATGATTATAGCCTCTATATCAATTTAGTATTTGATAATGTGGGATAACTGACAGGTTAAATGAATGGATTTTAAATAGATTTCTGTGATAGAATACAAAAGGCTCTAGACTTAGATATGAACTAGAAATCTTCATTAAAATTCTAGGCATGCCACTTTGGGGATCTATTTGGTTACAAGCAATTTAATCTTGTTTTGCTCCACTGTAAAAGGGAATCAATCTCTACTCTCCTATGACTATTGAGAGAATAAATTCATCCATTCAATGAATATTAATTGAACACTTACTTCATGCTATGCACTGGCCTAAATACAAAAGCCATAGTGTCAAAACAAAGTCCATGAGCTACAGCAATTAACATTCAACTAAGTCAGGCAAAACAATAAACACATTGACAAATACAGTAGGCACTGTCATAAAGTTATCAATGCTATGTAATTAAGGAGATAGAAAATAGCTAGGGGAATCATCTTAGGAGAAAGCCATTTATCTCTGACCCACTCTTCCTTTTTTAAAAAATCATACTTAAATATTTGTACAAAGAGTTGGCATTCAACAATGGAGTTTATAAATACAATGCACGTTCATCAATGTCATCCCTTTCACCCACATTTTCTTTGGGTTCCCCACTCCTCTAGGTTTGATACATGTCCTTGCAAGTTCAATGTTCTCAACTGAATATGCAGAGCTTGATAGTATAGCTCTGATTTGTATAGATGATGTTTTGCAATGATCTTTTCCTCTTTCCACCTTTACTCATAAAATATGCTCTATGTGTTCCTTCCATGTTGCTTTTTGTCGAACTAGTTTCCCATTTCCTCTTAAGGCTTATTATTCTCCAGTAGACATGGATCATATTTTGCTTATTTCTTCCCTTCAAGATGAATACACAAATTGATTCAAATTTATACCACTTCCCCTGGATCCCAAGAAGCACATGGTTTCATTTGGATGGAGAAATTATTAAAGTGATGTGAGCCATATAGAATGTACAGTATCCTTGAGGCTGGATAGAAGAAAATAAGAAAAAGAGAGCTAGGTAGGAGCTGAGGATAAATAGATACACATGATACCCAGGTTCAGATCTTAGGTACTGTGGATTTTAGAAATGGTCAATACCATTTCTAAAAAAGCTAACTAAGTGTGAGGGAAGTAAGTGGTTCTAAGGAAAAGGTCAGTTGTCCTTTGAAGGCATCACTGTACTTACTGTGTAAAGAGAAGTGTGCAAAGTGTACAAGTGGAGATAGGAACTCTAAAGAAAAGGATTTCAGTGGAGATCGGGTAAGGGAAATTGTGGCAGAGCCAAGGTTATTGTAAAGGTGGGTGAGAAGTGGAATTCTGGATGTATTTTTTACATTTTTATTGTAATTAATAGAAGGGTTACATTATATTCACCGGATAGAAGGTGCATTGCTTAACAATCATTGCTGCCCCTTCTCTCTAGCTGTATTTTGAAAGTAGACCCAGGAATAGTGGCGCATACCTAAAATTCCTGCTGTTCAGGAAGTCAAGACAGGATGATCATGAATTTGAGGCCATCCCAGGCAAAGTTGTCAACACGACTAACTCACATCTAAAGTTTGGGAGGGGAAAAGACAGTGCTGGAAGCTTAGGTGGTGTGGTAAATCACTTACTTGCCTAGAAAAGCTCTGTGCTCAATCTCTGATATCCCTCTTCACATAAAAGCAGTGAAGATGAGAAAATCTACTACAGATTTGGAGATAGGATGTAGAGTGTATGACAATGATTAAGTGACAACCTAAACCTACATCTTTGAGCTGAGAACCTTGGGTAGGTTACTTAACTTTCAAACTTTGGAATAAAATTCTTCCCCCATGATCTGGGTACTGGTAGCTCATACCTGCAGGAGGCTGAGCTCTGAGGAGCACTGATTGAAGCTAGTGCCAGCCCAGGCAGGAAAGTCCATGAGATTCTTAGCTCCAATTGCCACCAACAAACCACACGTGGAGTGTTGTGGCCCAAGTGGTAGAGCACCAGGCTTAAACAAGAAAACTAGGCTCAGTGGCTCATGCCTGCATTCCTAGCTACTCAGGAGGCTGAGATCTGAGGATCAAGGTTCAAACCCAGCCTGGGAACCTGAGACTCTTATCTCCAATTAACCTCTAGAAAATGGGAAGTGGGGTTTGGCCCAAGGGTAAGGAGGTAGCCTTGAGCTGAAGCGATCAGGGACAGTGCCCAGGCCAGGTTCAGGTCCCATGACCTACCAAAAAAAAAAAAAAAAAAAAACCTAAGGACAGTGCCCAGGCCCTGAGGTCAAGTCCCAGGTCCTGCCTGGCACACACACACACACAATCTTCCCTGTGTAAAGAGTATCCGAAAGTACCTCATGAAATGAAATTGTGGATCTAATAGCTAAGAGATATTACACTCTTCCTTAAGTAATGATAATGACAATTGATGATGGTTCCCTACATTACAGAAATAAGAGACCTGTATCTTCATTTTCTAAATTTGAAGGGTAAACTCATTGTATTGTAAGTTTGCCTCTTGCTATAGACTTTTTTAAACTTCTTCTGTGCTCCATTTCCATTTCTGAAGACATATGTGGTATCTTACACTCCATTATAACCTAAGATGTTCTATGTGCAGTAAGTGCCAAATATATATTTATTAAAAGGAAGAATGAATAAACCAGTTCTTGTTCTGTCTTTAGGCAAAACATAAATTCTTTTTTATAAAGGACAGAGTCACTTGAATGTTTGTGCTTTTCATTCAGTCTTTCTCTTTTCAATTGTAATGAGGGATGATAATTGCAAGAGGTGTCATCTTATGCTACTGTGGGAATCCATAAATGTCTAAAGGAAAAACTACCCAGGAACCTAGTATAGAGATCATTCTCATGGGTATCATCCAACTCAGTATCTGTGAAAGTCATTCTAAGTGTTGATATGAATGGGTCTGATGGTTCTCTCATAGGGACACATACAGAAAACTTAATAACTACAGAATCAAGAAATCAGGAGCTCTGTTGGAAAAGAGGGGAATAGAATGTGAGTATCAGGCCAGATGGAGACCTTAGAATTTTTCACTTTTATTCCTGTCTATTCTGCAGTAACAAAATATCTTAGTCACTAGTACATACACCACATAATAAACGCAACAGCATTCTCTCTTAATGTCTTCCAACAGTCCTTATAACAAGTTGAAATACTTAAATGCCCACACTTTCATGCCAAAAAAATTCATCTCAGCTATTTTTTTCTGTAAACATCATCTCTCAATGGGATGCAGCCTGTATTAGAGAAGTGGCCCATATACTTTAGGAGTAACCTCTAGTACACTTTTTTTTTGAAAGTCCTGGGCTTGAGCTCAGGGCCTGAGCACTGTCCTTGGACTTTTCTCAAGGCTAGAGCTCTACCACTTGAGCCTCAGCACCACTTCCAGCTTTTTTTTTCTATGTATGTGGTACCGAGGAATCAAACCCCGGTCTTCAAGTGCATGCTGGGCAAGCACTCAACCACTAGGCCAAACGCTCGGCTCGCCTCTAGTGCATTTCTTTAAAATGGCTATACTTTCCTCATCTGTAGCATAGAAATGATTGTAATAACACTGACTGCCTCGAATATTGGCATGACAATCAACTAAATCCATGTTCATGTTTAATCTTAAAATTAAATGTTCCTTTCCAAATAGCTTTTATAGGTCCTCAATGTGATTATCTAAATACTTTTGAAGAATTAAATTTATTATTTAAAATCTAAATATATCATACTATAAATGTTTATTTTATATGTTATATATTTCTTACTATAGAATGCTTATTATTATATACAACACACACATACATAGAAAGAACTTACAGCAGGAACTGACAAATGGTACTCATAAAATCATATTTGCTGTAATTCTAAATTTATCATGTAAGAATGAGAAGTGGTGAGGCCTTTGTTCTCACCCACGCCTCACACTCCCCAAGTTGACATCTTCAGATGTGATGGCATGCTGAGAGGCAGAAGAAAGTTCTAAACTTAGTCATCTATTGTTCATCACTCCCACTACAGCCAAGAGAATCGATGGTCTCTAGAATATCAACATCTGAGTCTCCACTTACCGTGGTCACTGCTGTGCGAGGATGGACCTTGTCGCAGTCCACTGCTTCCACGGTGAGGTTATACTGCTTCATGGACTCATAGTCTGGCTGTGTGATTAGTTCAATCATTCCAGAGAGAGGGTGAATCCAGAATCTTTGTACCACCTGGGTGTCTCCGCTGGTTATCTTGTAGGTCACACAGTTTGGGGGGTAGTCCTCATCTATGGCAGTCACTCGTCCTACTCTGTGGAAAGCTGCCAATAACATTTTACAAGGTTAATTCTTTTTTTCCATATATTTTTATTGTAATTAATAGAAGGGTTACATTATATTTTCCAGAGAGGTGCATTAATTCACATACATTGATACCCTTTCTCATGTCTTGGTCCCCATTTCCTTCCCTCCCACCCCCACCCCTCATCTTGTTTTCCCCCCTTCCCTATCCAATTTCAAATAGCCAAATACAAATATATCCAAAATATCAGATAACAAAGTGAGATACTGTAACAATATGAGATAACCAAGGGACAGCAAAAGAGATGAGAGATAACAGTACATTAAGGACATGACTTTTGTTTCTATATCCTAGAGGCTGGGAGTTTGGCCTAGTGGTAAGGTTCATTCTTTTCATGACGATGCTGTACTCTAGAGAGCCACATCGGCTTTTGCTTTCCAAAAGTACCACAGTGTATCTACGTAGGGGGTAACACAAATCCTTTTGGACAATGACATATGTTTGAAGGTTTTGATTCTCCATGATGAAAGACAGATTTAGAAAGAATCCTTGCCTACTTTAAATGATTTGACTTGAATCAAACGAGGTAAATTTAAGATAATGCCCTAATAATCATGATTAGCTTAATAATAAGATTAGCATAAGATAATGGTTCACAGTATAGACAAACAAGAATGCCTGGTTCTAAATTTCACCCCCTTCACTTTCTAGTATAACATTGAATAACTATCATCTCTCTGGCCTTCACTTTCTGTCTTCATCAGCAAACTACAAACAAAATTCATATGCAACCAGTATCTACCACATAGAGTTGTAAGGAATGAATGAATGAGTTACAACATATAAAACACTTAAGGTAGTATCTGGTACATAGAAAGTGCTAAGTAAGACTTGCCCCTATTTACACACATTCTTTCATCAAACTCTCACAGCAGCCTAACCATATGGGACGTCTAACTAGCTTCACTTTAACATAAGGAAACAAAGCCAGCTGATGCTGAGTAACCTGGTCCAGGTCACGGAGCATGTAGTGAAACAGGTAGATATTGTAGTGTTGAGTCAAATTCATGTCTACTTATTCTACAATAGAAGTGGGGTTTCTTTGTTTTTTGTTGGTTTTTTTTTAACAATCCTGGGGCTTAAATTCAGGGCCTGAGCATAGGCCTTGGATTTTCTCAAGGCTAGAACCAGGAGTGCTGTACTCTAGCCAAAAAATCCCATCTCTGTGACGTTAATTCAGTCCCCATGACAGCCATTCTGTTGTTGACTGTAGCTCTTCCTTTACTTGTAAATAGCTGAGTCTAGACTGTTGGAGGATGCAGAGAAGCCAAATCATCCCAGTCAATCCACCCAGACAAAGCCAGCATGGACTCACTGATAAACAGCCAATTCTCAAGATGGTGAGCAAGCTCAGCCAAGGTCAGAATGACAGCCTGGCTGATCTTAGACTGAGTAAAAATGCTACTGTTGTGCTACTCTGATGTTTTTAGGTGTTAACTACATCACATACTTATAGCAATAGTTTGCAGATATGAGAGATTTAGCCTCCAATTACTTCCTACTTTAATTATAAACCCTGGGTCTCACCATACAATGGTGGCGATGGGAGCTAGATCACTAACACTTTATTTAGGATATCTGTTCTCCTAATTATCAAGAATAAAGAGTTAAGGTTGAAGAAAGCAATACATAAGCTATCCTCACTGCCTCCAACTTCATGGGTTTCTTCTTCTCTTGGCATCCTTCTTTTACCAAGATGCACCAGCCTCTAACAAGGTGTGATAAATGAGGCAATAAACACAACTCATGATATCAAGAAAAGAGGAATGGCATTCATGAAGAAGGACATGCTTTATTATGGTAACTGCAAAATAAAGAGTCCAAACTATTTGCTCAAGTAAAAGCATAGTTATTCAGAAGAAGGTACCATAACATAAGCAAAAAGTATAAGGTAACAATGGAGTCATTTTCATATTTAACACCTGGCTAAGTGTAACAGGAAGCTTATTCCTCTGTAGATATAAAATTAACCTCTCAATGCAAACTAAAAGCTATTTTGAGCAATGTTAGCTGAGTTTTAAAATAGAGTAATTATAAAACTCTGAAATCTTGCCAAAATGCCTCATAAAATCTATTGGAAACACAGTAGGTTTTCCCTTGTGAGCTGAAACCCAGTGTGATTTAAATTTAAATTCTATGTTTCTTAGAAATACTTACCTATACTTACCCACCCCCAGAATCCCTTTTTCTATTTCATCACATACCATCAAAACTATTACTTTAAGTATTATAGATTTCCATAATGCTGTCGGGGAAAAGATTCATGGAATTCTCAAGATATACTCATGTCATCTGCACTAATTAACCTAGCATGAAAAGGGACACATATAGCTAAAATGTTTGGTATTCAGAGGGAAGTTTGTGTTCAGAAGAGTTTTAAATGTCCAGTTTCCTAGTTAGATAAGATTGTTACTAAGTCATGGAGATTTTGTCTCCTTGGTGAACATTTTGGCAACAAAAGATAAGTCCCTCTGATTTCAGTTTCTGAACTCTGGAGTAGAAGATCAATGAGTATTTTTGTTGTTATTGTTGTTTTGAAGTGAAGAAAAAGGGCAGAAAGGAAAGTGATTAAATGAATATATTATAAACATGTATGGAAATAAAACAATGAATCCATTCCATATATAACTACTACAAGCTAATAATAAAAATAAAGGAAAGAAGTTATAACACATTTTTTACACATGGTAGATACTCAGACTTTAGTGATGAGTATTATTATTGGTAGGGGTATCATGGTAAATTTCACATGTTATGTAGATCACATGCACACAATTATCTGTTCATCTTGAGCTTCCATGGAAGAGCTATTGTTATCTTTATTTTATAAATGAGAAATCAAAGATACAAAGTGATGGCATGACTTGTGTAAGGTGATTGAAGTAATTGCAGTAGAGACAAATCTGACTCCAGCACTCATGATCATTTTGCTACATCACAGTGTTCTTATAAGTCCCTGTGCTGGGAGTATGGCCTAGCCTAGTATGCATGAAGCCCAGGGTTCAATTCCTCAGTACCACATACACAGAAAAAGCCAGAAGTGGCACTGGGGCTCAAGTGATAGAACACTAACCTTGAGAAAACTCAAGGTCAATGCCCAGGCCCTGAGTTCAAGTCTCAGGACTGGCAAAAAAAAGGAAGTCCATCTGTTGTATACAAGCAGTAATAATCCCCTTGAGATATTCAAGTGAAGCCTGGAGAATTCATCATCCAGAGATGCTGAGAAAGGGGTATATTCTTCCCATGGATGATATAAAGTACAACTATTGCTTATGCTGTCCCTTCCATATCCCTGGGACAAATGCATCCCAATTTGCATAGAATTTATGACTGAAATAGAGTTATTGCCATGATCTTGATTTTGGCCCTAAAATCTTGACTTTGGGTATTTAAAGTCCTACATTCTTTTAAACACTTAGAGCTAGTTTAGTAAAGAAGGGAAAGAGTAGTTAAAATTAAGTAAGTAGATTAGTTTATGTCAATCCTAAATCTGACCTCAACTTTCAAGGGAGCCTTCAGGACGAAGTTTTTCAAGGGAAAACCTTCAGGATCACATTCTGAGGATACTGCCAGTAAAAGCTAACTTCTCTGAAGGTTGGGAACCCCAAAATGCTCCCTCACCTGTTTGTATTTTTGTAAATTTCCATGTTCCCTTTCTGCTGGTCATGCATTAGAGATCTTCCCTTGTAGAAGAGAGGAATTAGCATGATAGAGGTGAAAAGAGCTCTTACCTCCTGATGTTTCTGGAACCAGAAATGAATAGTGCGATGCTGTAAATATAGGACTGAAATCATTGTCCGGAGTAATCTCCACAATGATGGTCACAGTAACTTTAAAAGGAAGCAGAAGACAAATATTTTGGGGTTATTGTGTTCTACGATCATGCTAAATCTACTCTTCAACTACAGGGTTCACAGAGGATTGTGAAGTGGTAATATTTTTGTTCTCTGTTTCCCATATGATTCCTGTACTCACATTCAGCTAAAGACATGCAAGGTATCATATCTAATATTTTATATAATAATGAAATGTATTCATCAATGTATTTAATATATAGATGGGTAGTTACATGCTTTACACAAGAGAATTTATTGTGCATTCATGAATATGATAGCCTTCATTAGATTGTGCTGGGGGAATCACTGTTAACCTGCATGATATTCTATTTCTTTTCTTCTTGTCTGAGACCAAACTCAAATGCCTCTAGCCCACTGCATTGCATTCTTTATTCTGCCTCCCATAAATCAGAACATGGATGTTCAATGGTTAACTGTCATGCATATGCTGGGATGTGAGATCCAGGAAAGACATGGATTTATCACTGTAAGAGATTAATTTCTCCTTTCCTACTGAGCAAAGGCTCAAATCTGATAAGAAGGATATATTTCCTGGCTAGATTAGCCCAACAGGATGAATTGCTACAGGAAAAAGCATCCACCCTAAATACTTGGTGCTCTTAAACTAGCTAAACATTTCAGAGGCACAGTCTCCTCATCAAATCATCGATCAGTTTCAATGTCCTTCGTCACAGTGAAGATGTGAGGTCAAAGAAAGAAAGACTTTTAGTCTATAAAATACGAAATAAAAAGTATGACATTATTTTCACTGCCACGTTGTGTATAGTAGAAAAAATCCAAATTCCTAACCAATAAGCTAAACGAGCATATTAGAGAATAATCAGAAAAAAAGAAATTTGATATTCAAATATAAAATCCAACAACTTGCAGACACATTTTGAGTAAAAGTAAAAAAAAATTGGCATTTGGTATCAAGGAACTGACATGATCCCAGCTTCACAGATAACAGATTCACGAAACTAAGTTTAAAAGAACACTAATAAGTCACCAAGTGGATATTGGACCATATTGTGTCTGCTAATGTCTCCAAAAATATCTTCTCTGAGATATAATTATGTCAAATACAAAAATCCCAAGGTAAACAAAGAAAATAAGGTTTCTTTGCCATACGTATGTCAAGACTTTCTAGAATTTTTAGTATTCCATTATGTACTTTAATCTCCAGGTAGGTATTGCTTCCTAAATTTTTTCAACCAAGAATTCTCCTTTTACCATCTTACTTCATAGAATTCATTTGCTGAAGAATGTTGTATATAACTATTCCTAAAAATCCATTGAACACAAGTCAAACAATAAAATTTAATCTGATATTCATAGAATATTTACTTCAGGGAGTCAGGCATTTTTCGTGTTTTAGTGGATGTTTATTATTAGATGATATCTAGGTCTTTTATCAAAAGTTTTAATGTGTCCATGACCCTCAAGAAAGCTTAAAGAGCACTGTTCCTCAAAGACAGGTGATTTATGTCAAAGCTGGTATTCTTCTTCAATAAATCCATTCATGTGCTGCAAAATCAGGTGACATTTACAGCTTTGCCATACCATGATTTCTATTGCATCCATAAAGACTCAAAATTGTGCTAATTACCTGGCCTATAAAAATAGACTGAGCCACATGTGTAGTATTTCAAGCACCTTTTCAGAGCAGCTGTCATACATATGCTGGGATGTGAGAACCAGGAACGACATGGATTTATCACTGTGAGAGATTAATTTCCCCTTTCCTACTGAGCAAAAGCTCAAATCTGCTAAGAAGGATATTTTTCCCGGATAGGTTAGTCCAACAAGATGAGTAGCTACAAAGCATTCATCCTAAAAGGCAGATGGCTAGGTAATAGACGTGCGTGAAACTCTACTCATAAGTGACAGAAAAGGCAGTTAAGTATATGTCCAAGGCTGCTCCTATGTCTGAGTCCCTATCACTATAGATCATTTTTCCATATAGTTGAATCATTGAAGTCTAGAAATTGCCTTGTTTAAACTTAACCCATCAATTAATCCAGAGGGATTTAAAGAGTCTCAGGTATGTTGATTAGAGTTCAGCCATCAAGTTCCCTTTGATTGAAAACATATACATGTCTGCCATAATTCTACCTTTTTATATTAATGAAAGACACAGAGCTCTTGCTCATTGCTACCACATGCAACCTCAAAATCCTTCTCAATTTAATAATCCAGCAAAAATCCAGTGCCAATATCACCCCTTTTCCTGACTCTCCATTATCACATTGACCTGTAACTATAAATCTGTGTTTACTACTCAAATCCCTAGGCCTTGAATATCTTTATTCATTTGTTTTGTTGTGGTGGTGGTGGTTTTTTGCTGTGTGTGTGTGTGTGTGTGTGTGTGTGTGTGTGTGTGTGTGTGTGTACACCAGTACTGGGGCTTGAACACAAAGCCTGGGAACTATCCCTTTGTTTTTGCACCCAAGACTTGTGCTCTAACACTTGAGCCACAACTCTATTTTGGGCTTGTTGGTGGTTAATTAGAGATTTTTATCTCATTGAATTTCCTGCTTGAGCTAGCTTCAAATTGCAGTCCTCAGATTTCAGCCTTCTGAGTAGCTAGGGTTAGAGGTATGGATGGCCAGCTCCTCTTGAACAGCTTTAGTACCAACCACCTGCTCGGTCTTTTATTATCATATGCAAGAAACATGACATGAATGACAGAACCTGAAAATTGTGAGAATCTCTATTTTTCACCAAACACCTCTTACAATGGTAATAGGTTGAACACATAATGACCTACTGGGGCACATGATATGTGTTTACATTTGCAAAGCAACATCCCACTTCCTAAGCATTCTTCTCTGTATCCGAGGGACAGAATTCATATGCATACTGAAGAGTGGTTTACAATCAGCTAAATTGCTGAGTGTTAAGGCCACAAATTCCATGGGTTCTACTGTCATTCAACCTAGACGGAGTTGGTCTTAATGTGTGAAAAGTCTATCTTATCACAGGGCGACGTAAAACACAGGGACAGTGATGAGAAAACCTAGGAGAAGCAAGGGCAGCCAATGTTGTTCTGCATAAAGGACATGAGCTGACGAACGTAGCAAGTGACAAGTGGCTAGCTTTGATAACATGGACTTATAAAATAATTCAAAGAAAGTATTTTTTAAAGTATCTAATTACCTGTTTGGATTATGTTGTCCAATACTTGGCATAAAGTAGCAAGGATTAAACATAAGAACTGGGTTTAATGCCATAACTGTATTTAATCATCTAACTTTGTGTTAACGGCACTGTTATAAGGTTAAAAAAAAGATCAACGAGAGTGTGGTTCCATCAAATCTACTCTGTTCTTTCAGTTATTTCTCTCATTTTCTCCCTTCTTTCCTTTCTCTCTGGCCCACCTTGTTCTCTCCTCTCTTCCTGTACTCTCTCTCTCTCTCTCTCTCTCTCTCCCTCCCTCCCTCCCTCCCTCCCTCCCTCCCTCCCTCTCTCTCTCTCTCTCTCTCTCTCTCTCTCTCTCTCTCTCTCTCTCTCTCTCTCTCTCTCTCTCTCCCTCTCTCTCTCTCTCTCTCTGGGCAGCACAAGGTTTTGGGCACAGAATTTCACACTTCTAGGAAGTCACTCCACTACAGGTAGCATACCCCTCTACTCTCATTTTTCTTCATCATCCTTTGCCTAACTTAAGATAAAAACTGTCCCAAATCGGTGACCTTTTTGCATTGTAAGCTAACGTGGAGAGTCTGCAGAATGGGCACTGCATTTTCCTAAGAATGTTATCACTTTACCTGTGTGCAAGGGGTGTAGATCATCAAACACTGACATCCTCATTTCATAGATATGCCCAGCTGCAACCGCCTCAGGGTTTTCATAATCCAGCTCTCTGGCAACCTTATAGAACAACATTACATCACAAAGAATATTGTAATGAATATTTTAAACAACAAATCATTCTGGAAAAGGCAAATGCATGGCCATTATTGTTTTTACCAGGAAATGGTATCAGAGTATCCCTGAGACTGACGTAAGCTGATACACAAAATAAACATTTTGGTAGAACAAAGAGATTCTCCAAGTTCTTTCCAGAATAGATTACTTCTGAGCAAATAATCCTGGCTCTGTGGGAGAAAAATATGGGTCAAAGCCTGTCTTCATCACATATTAATTATACATCCTTTGGCAAAATATTTTTTTAAAATTTTTCAAACAAACTTTGTAGGTCAAAAAAATGATCAAAATGTAACTTGCACTAGTGGCACACACCTGTAATCCAAGAGTCTGAGATCTGAGAATTGAAGTTCAAAGCCAGCCCAAGCACAAAAGTCAATGCGCCTCTTATCTCCAATTAACCACCAGAAAAAAAAGAAGTGGCACTGTGGCTCAGGGTAGAGTGGTAGTCTTGAGCTGAAGAGCTCAGGGACAGCACCCAGGCCCAGAATTCAAGCCCCATGGCCAACAACAACTGAAAGTCATTTGCTCCTATTATAAACCACTCACTGTTTTATTGTGTACTAGATATCTGATACTATTGCAAGTATAGACCGATAGCAGTAAAATGGTCCATATATTTGAAAACATACTTAACTGAACATGAATCCTAGTTAGCTTAAACCAGAGTAAATCAATATGACAACCCAGAATCCAGGTATTAAGAAACAGTCACTTTGTTTTAAGAGTATGTTACTCTCATCCACATACTAAACCATGCAGGAAACATGTTGTAAGTTTGGGTTCATGAATATGAACCAATTAGAAACATGTGTCCATTTTACAGTCTCATAAGACCAACAACCAAACAGACACAACACTGTTCGACCATTGATATACAGCCTATGATGCCAGTTCTTGGTAGGGAGAACTAAGCCATGGTAGCCATGCACACAAAGAAATGAACGAGGGGTGCATGGTGGATGGGTGTAGTTATTGGCTACTGAGTAAGCATATGGAAAGGCCTTGATCTTTTTTCTTTTTTCTATTTATTTTTTTATTATTTTTATTTTTGCCAGTCCTGGTCTTGAGCTCAGGGTCTGAGCACTATCCCTGGTTTTGTTTTGTTTTTTCCTCAAGGTTAGAGCCCTACTACTTGAGTCACAGCACCACTTCTGGTTTTTTTCTATGTATGTGGTACCTAGGAATCGAACCCAGGTCTTTGTGCATGCTAGGCAAGCACTCTACCAGTAGGCCAAACTCCCAGCCATTCTTGATCTTTTTTAACATCATGCTGACACATTTTCTTTCTTCATCCAAAGCCCACTAAAAAAGAAAAGCCAGTTTGGCCTTGCAGAACAAAATGAACATCAACCTTGGGAAGCTCTTGGCTCCATGTCTAAGCATGCAAAATCCACAACAGCATATGCACAAATCGGGTTTGTAGCTTAAGGCCTTTGTCTGGAAAATTAGGGCCAGGGGAAGGAAAAGGTCATTATTGGCTCCCTCTAAGCTATGTTTTCTGGCATAAAGAGGAAAGGGAAGAAGAGTGGCACTTAGTGATATTTGGATTAGGAATAATTAATGCCAAGCTATCAGGGAATCGCACTTTGAAATAAAGGCCTATGGAGAATAAGAGTCAGAAGGAGAGATTTTTTTTTTGTAAGGCAGAATTACATGGTAGGAAAGAAATAGGCATGGACAGTTTAGGACATCAAGAGGGAATATGGAGGAGATGTTTCTGGGCCACACCCAAGTCCAGGGGATAACCATTAATTGTCCCATAGGCAGCTTCTCGGCGTTATCTCCAAGGAAATCAACTTGGTTTTCAGCTTCTGATTTCCCTAGCTAAATAGAAAGCAAATTATTTTGTGCTCGTTATGGAAAGGAGAAAATGATGGCAGGCAACAAGGACTTACTCAAGTACCGTGCAGAGAAGCAGCAGAGGAGCCCAGAATTCTCTTCTGCTGTGTCAGAAGCTTCCCTTTTGGACTCTACCAGCCTCATTCCTACTGGGGCCAAGAATCTTTCTGGGAGAGCAGTCTAGAGTAACAGAAACTGGGATCACTCACCCGAATGACATGTTCAGCCTTTGGCACTTGATCGAAGAGTTGTCCAAAACCAATTGGGCCAGAGCTTGGTGCATAACGGATGAGGTTAGGAGGCTTGTCAAGATCATGACACAAGAGCTTAGCAACGATTGTATCCTTTGCAATCACCTCCTTTCTTGTGAACCTGTTTCATTGTTGAAGAAGTAATATCAGTGGGGAGATAGGCATTCTTTTCAGTATAATATTTTTCCCATAAACATCTACACCTTTGTGTGGGTGGCCTAATTCAGCTAGGACAGGCAGAACAGCTCAGGTGCATCCTCAGGGCAACCATTTCTCAGCAGATTTGGGGAGATCAACTTCCTTTTCTGGGAGTGCTCCTCTCAGTATTCTGCTGGGCACTCCGCTGGGATGAGAAGTTCAACCAAGGCTACCACTGTGGAGAAGGCGTGAGTGGGAATTGAAAGACTTTCTGGGATCATTGCAATCTGGCTAACTGGATGGTGTGGGTAAGGGAGACAAATTCATACCATTCTATCATCACAGCGGCCTTTTACTTCCATATGTCCACCCATCTCTTCATAAGAATCTTACTACCCTGTATGTTCACTCTGAAATCTTCAGCTTCTAAATCCCAATACTCTTCAAACACTGCCCTTGGTCTCATCCCTCAGGAAACTTCCTAATCCCATGTAATCTGCTCTTAACCACTAAAGCACAGCTTGTTTAATTGCCATTGTGTGTGTGTATGTGTGTGTGTGTGTGTGTGTATGTGTGTCTGTGTATGTGTGTGTGTGTGTTTTACTACTGGTTTCTGTGTATTCACCTTATCACTCTGACAAGATACAACCTCCTTAAAGCAAATAAACATCACATATTTATCCAGTTACCTCAAGAGACTATAACGGAGTGAAGGATGGGGTTGGTGTTAGGTTAAATAGCTACAAACCTACTAGAGGAATAAGGGGAAAGAGTAGATGGCAAAAGAAGAGGAGGAAAAGAAGAAAACATTTGCTAAGCCTATGCTAGTTCCAGTAACTAAACAAATCCCAAACACAGATTATATCTGATCCTTCTAAGAATGCTATGAATCTACAACTATCATCCCATTTGAATAAAAAAAAGTCATGGGAATCCAAATAAGATCATACTAGGGATAATTAGCAAGGCTCTATTTTATTTTCCAACACATAAATAATACTTATGAAACATGAGCATAGCTGTCTAAATATAAACTTACCAGAAAGGGAATATAGAAATGAACTAGCTGAACTAGCTAGACATGACATCTAGCCCTGTAATCCCAGATACTATGGTCACGGAAACCAGGAATATTGTGGCTTGAGGTCAGTCGGGACAAGAAAAGTTAATGAAAACTACCATCTCAAACAATTAGCCAGCATGGTAGCACACATCTGCCATCTCATTTGTGCAGAGTAAGAGGATCATGGTTTAGGCCAGCCAAGGCAAGAATATGAAACTGTATCTGAAAAATGCCTAAAGAAAAAACGCTGAACATGATTTAAGTTTAGAATGACTTCCTACCAAGTGTTAGTCTCTGAGCTTAAACCTCAAACCTCAGTTCCAACAACAACAATAACAAAAGTGCCAGAGGTGTGGGTTTAGAAAAAAAAAAAAAAAAAGTGCCAGAGGTGAGGGTTTAGCAACAGGGCTTCAAATAATAAAAATAAACACAGTGAAAGCAATCCAAACCAATCATCCTTCATCAAAACTCTAAACTCCATTCATTTTATTACCACATATTTGTTACTATTGTTGTGCCATTTAATAAAGAAACAATGCAAGTCAAAGAGCTTAAGTACATGACCTAAATTTGTACAGCTTTTAAGTACTAGAACTAGAATCCCACTCAAACCAGGCTTATAACTCAAAATCTCAGGCTTGTACTACTTATTATCAGTCTTCGAAACCCAGCTGTCAGTCATGAACTTGCCCAACAGGATATATTATATCAAAGGACCATAATTAAGAAGGGTAACCCATATTATAAAATTCCTATCCTTTAAGCAAGGTTCAATAGCTGAGCAGGCATGTGTCCATCTGGGCTAAATAAATATGGCAATACCTCCCTTTCTTTTTTTTCTTTTTTCTATTTTTTTTCTTCCCAGTCCTGGGCTTGAGCTCAGGGCCTGAGCACTGTCCTTGGGTTTTCTCAAGGCTAGAGCTCTACCACTTGAGCCTCTGCACCACTTCCGGCTTTTTCCTATGTATGTAGTACTGAGGAATAGAACCCAGTTCTTCGTGCATGCTAGGCAGGCACTCTACCACTAGACCAAACTCCCGGCCCCAATACCTCCCTTTCTTCAAATACTGAATTTTTGTCCTGCCCATCTGTCTCTGCTTACCTAATCAGATATTGGTCACAGACAGGTGAGTTGTCATTAATGCCCTCAATATAGACAGTCACTGGAATGAATGCACACCTCTGGTCACGGTCACAAGCCTTAATGGAGAAGGCCTGAACGCTTGCAAACCCTGGTGTCTCCACATCCAAACGGGAGGTAGTCACCACAGTTCCACGCTCTGCAACAAAACAGCACATCACAATCTAAATGGCCTGGGCTGTCATTATCAAAATTGCTTTATTACACACATAGCTGCAGAATAGACCCTGTGCAAATTATATCTGATCCATTTGAATTAAGAAGATGATTCAAAGTACAGGATGGCAGGATAGTATTCAATTATTTATTCTCCCAAATACACATTCTTCTCTATGAGTGTGTGTGTGTGTGTGTGAGAAAGACAGAGAGAGAGAGAGAGAGAGAGAGAGAGAGAGAGAGAGAGAGAGAGAGAGAGAGAGAGAGAGAGAGAGAGAGTGTGTGTGTCCTGGGCTTGAACTCATAGTCTAGGCACTGTCCCTGGGCTTCTTTGCTTAAGGCTAGTGCTCTATTATTTGAATTTCACTTGCAACTCTAGTATTTGAATTCCACTTGCAGCTTTTTGGTGATTAATTAGAGATAAAAGTCTCATGGACTTTCATACCCAAGCTGTCTTCAAACCAGGATCCTCAGATCTCATTCTCCTGAGTAGCAAAGATTACAGGCGTGAACTGTTGGGGGCTCAGCTCCAATCTGCCTTAATCATAGACTCCTGAGGAAGTCACTTCACCAATTAGAACACCGCTGTTCAACAGAACTTTCCATAACAAAACATACTGTAAATGTGTATTGTTCATCATGATAGCTAGTATGCACATACTTTTACTGGGCATTAAACAATGTAGCAGGTATGGTCAAGAGGAGGGTTGATATCCTAGATGGTCTCTGCTAAAAGTTACCTGGACCATATCTCAAAATCAAGCATAGTATAGTACACCTGTAATCTCAACTCTCAGGAAGCAGAGGTGGGAGAATCTAAATTTGAAACCCAAGATAAAGTTACTGAAGACTCTACCTTTAACTAAAAGCAAAAGGATTGAGAGTGTGGCTCAAGCCACAGAGTGCTCACCTAGCAAATGTTTAGCCCTGACTGAATTCAATCTTTAGTACCACCACCCCTCCACTTCCACAAAACGAAAACAAAAACAAAACATTCTAGCTGCTCTATGGAGAAGTTAAGAGTAAAAAACAAAAGCCTGGAAAAGAGATTGGTGTTGTTACATTAAGAGGGAATGGCTTTCCTACTTGGGGCTCTTCCAGAAGCAGAGCCTGAGATCCAGGATTTGAGTACAAGTAGTTTCTTTGGGAACAGATCCAGGACATGGGGGCACCGTGGAAGAGAGACAGGAAGCAGAAACTCCCTAGACAATGTGCATCAGCAGGCCAGTCCCCACAATCGGCTCAACACACTGGGGAACTCTGGAGCTGACATAGGACACACACTCAAAATTGTTATGTGCCCAGAGCCAGGGAAGTTTCTACCCTATCTACCTCCCGAGGGGTGTCATTTCTCCAACAATCCCAACCTTTCCATCCTGCAAGCAAAGAAATGACACACCCTCAGCCTCAGCCACAGCCCATTGGATGAGGAATAAATGATTGGGCAGTCCAATCAGATTCTCTCTCACAAAAATCAGGACCTGAAGCAAAAAACAAAAACAACAACAAAACCTAGATAAAAATCTAGATACATAAGTTCATACAGGATGAGACCAAATGAAAGGATACCTAGGATATGGAAACATGAGCTTTATCTTGCGTGATTGTTGTTCTTAATGTACTGTTATTTCTCTTCTCTTTTGTTGCCCTTTGGTTAATCTCATATTGTTACAGTATCTGGCTTTATTACCTGGTATATTGTATATACATTTATTTGTTTATTTGAAATAGGAAAGGGAAGGGGGAAAACAAGATGATTGGGAGGGGGGAGGGACTTGGGGACAAAAACATGAGAATGGGTAACAATGTATGAGAAGTAATGCACCTACTATTTGGCAAATGTAACTGTAACCCCTCTATAGATTACCTCAATAATAAGAAATAAAAGATTTAAAAAAACTTGACAGGTTGGAGAAGAAATACTAGAAAGTTGTAGAAAGTGGAAACTAAGACTACCACCTTATAGCAGCCACAAAGAGACACGTGGTACCTCAGGAGACAACAAATAAATAGGTCTTGGATGGGATTGTTCTGCAGACATTGAGGAAGAATCTACACTATGCATCTAAATAAATAAGATAATAATAATAATAATAATAATAATAATAGAAACTCATGAAGTTCTGCATAGTAACAGGGTTGCAAGCTACTTCTACAAGGCAGGTTTGTAGGAACAACCCTCAACATACGTTTATCAACTGCAAAGTAGGCATTCCATGGATCTAGTTCAAAGCTCACATCTCCCAGGTCATCTTCATCAGAAGCCTGACACCTTCCAATCATTTTCCCAATTGGAATTTCTTCTTCCAGTGTGACACTGGCTTCATTGTGCAGAGTGGAGTTCAGAGAAGTAACACTCAAGATGCCATTTTCAATATTGAATAAACTTGGTTTAAAACAAAAGATTATTAGAGTATTGTTATTTGCTTGGTGTCTTTTTCTATTCTTTATTTTTTTATTTTTTATTATTTTTTTTGCCAGTCCTGGGCTTAAGCTCAGGGCCTGAGCACTGTCCTTGGGCTTTCTCAAGGCTAGAACTCTACCACTTGAGCCTCAGCACCACTTCTGGCTTTTTTCTATGCATGTGGTACCGAGGAATAGAACATGGGTCTTTGTGCATGCTAGGCAAGCACTCAACCACTAGGACAAACTCTCGGCCCCTCTTTTTCTATTCTTTATGAAGGAATAGAGATTTAGGAACAGTAAGAATAATAAAGAAACCATGCTTAGGGTATTAGTAGCTAACACATGTATCCATCACTTCCTACAGTTCAAACAAAACCTTAAGTGTTTTTCATATGTTGTTGTCTTGTTCCATCCTCAGCCTTGAGAAATAGGAACCATTTTAACCCCATTTTACAGACATGGAAACAGAATTTAAGACTAACTTTCAGATAAATATAAGGTGGCTGAAAGATGATTAGACCCAAGCCTGTTTTGCTCCAGAAACAGTATACTTGATCACATTTTTTTTTCTTCTGTGTTCTGTTAGTTTGTTTGCCAGTCCTGGGACTTGAACTCAGGGCCTAGGCATTGTCCTTGGGCTTTCTCAAGGCTAGTAGTCTACCACTTCTGCCACAATACCACTTTATAATTTTAAGCTATTTTGATTTTTTTGTGTGTGTGCTCATATTGAGGCTTGAAATCAGAGCCTCATGCTCTTGGTTGGCTTTTTCTGCTAATAGCTGGTATTCTACCACTTGAGCAATATCTCAACTTCTGGCTTTTTTGTTGGTTAATTGAAGATGAAATCTTGAGGATTTGTTTACCTCAGCTGACTTCAAACCCCGAACTGCAAATCTCAGCTTCCTGGGTAGCTGGAATTATAGGGGTACAGCACTAGTGCCTTTTTTTTTTTAAAGAAAGACTTTTCTAGCTAGGTGCCAGTGGTACACATCTGGAATCCTAGCTCCTCAAAAGGCTGAAAACTGAAGATTGCTGTTCAAAACTAACCTAAACAGGAAATTCATGGGATTCATATCTTTAGCACCAAAAGGCCAAAAGTGGGTGGAGGTGTAGAACACAACCTTGAGCAAAAAAACTTAAGGAACCATGATTGCCTAAGCTTGAAATTCAAGCCCCAGTAGCAACACACACACACTACACATGTATATGCACAGAGATTTTTCTAAGACTCTTACATCTGAAATATTTTTTTTACCTTTTGCCTTTGTTTACTTTTGAAAAACTCTGTTTATTTTTGTTTTCCTTCTCAGCATAAAGTCAATTAAAGTTAAATTAGAATGTATTTTATGTTTTATTGTCTTACCTGCAAGTAAGAATAGGGTCCTTATTATTGACATTAATAAGGAAAACCTTCAGATTTCCAGAAGTAAACAGTCCTCCAGGATCAACCACATTAATGACCAATGAAAAGCTAAATGCACAGCAACAAGAAAAACAGCTCAGATTTTACAGTAACTAAAAGAAATTCCAAAGAAATAGAATCTATGAGATTTAATTCACCAATTACAGCAATTGATTTATCTGGTTCAAATGCCAGTCAACTCAGTTATTTTAGCAGTTGGAAATGGCTTACACTTTAAGAAACAAATTAGTTAAACTGACGAAAGAATAAGAAAGAACTTAACAATGTATCTATTAATCCCCATGAATGGCACCAAAACCCATGGAATTCTTTTTGCATGATGGAGCAGAGCTTGTACAAGTGGAGCTTGCAGTGGGTTCCTATCCTTCAAACATTTGACTCTTTTTCTAATATTGAAAACTGGTAAATTCAAAGGAGGTATTAAAAACACTTCAAAATAACTTAATAACAAGATTGTTAAATGGTTAACATATTTTTTTATTTCAGTTGAGATGTTCATGGGTTTAAAGAATGGAGAGATAAGAAAAATAAAACCTCCCATAAACTGAGACCCTTTTCTCCCTGCCAAGTACCCCAATTTGCCTGGCATTACTCAAGCTTGAACTCTGAAAATCCCATGTTCGGTCCAGGAAACTCCTCAGTATTGTGTTCATTGAAAGAGTTGCTCAGCCCTTGAGGGAGAAAAATTATTATACTTTAACTTCAACAAAGTAACTATTGGTGTCAAAATAAATGTTTTCCTTCTTTACCCATGCTCACATACAAAATGAAACCAGTTCTCAATTTTCTTCTTACTTTATAATTTTCCTACAAGTTGATATTTACAAGACAATTTTTTTGTCTATGGTAGACGACTTGAACTCGGGGCCTAGCAACACATTTGTTTTTTTCTGTACTGGAAGGTGCATTTATGATGTGAAGGCACCTGGTCCCTGAATCCTTAGTATTTAGGATACCCTTTTACTGTTTGCGTTGTTGTTATTATTTTACTTTTGTAATAGTAGGAGTGGTGATTGAATTCTAGGTCCTACATTTACTGAGCAAGTGTGCTTTAAGCCATATTCCAGTCCTTTTCAGGTTGTTTTCCAGGTAGGGTCTCATTCTTTTGTCTGGCTTTGGACTTCTCTCCTCCTACTTCCACTTCCCAAGAAGCTGGAATTACAGCATACACTACCACATCCAGCCCTTAGGATACTAACTCCTAGGACATATTCCACTCTCAACTTTTGCAGCAAGGATGAGATGCCGGCAGCAATTCAATTGGGATGTCTGCAAGGTACATTTCTTTTCCTGTGAAGCACTTCCATGCAAAACATGTAACCAAAAATGGTGGTCGTAAAATCATTATAAAATGTAAAAAGTAGTAACTTGAATTAGTAGCTACCCACCTGGCAGACTTGGAAGACACAAAGAGGAAACATCATTTAGGTTTGTTTGCACAGTGAATGAGCTCTGGGTTACATTGAGAGAAGCACCCCTCCCCCTCTTCCTAGCATGCTGCAGACAAACTCAGGCACTGAAATGCTCCTGCTGCTGCAAGAGGATTGTCTGAAGGCAGATGACCCAGAGATGCCTGCAGAGCCAAAGCTAGGACCAAAACCAGCAAAGGTGCCATTAAAGGCTAAGTGTTAAGTTTACATTTAAGGCAATCATTCAGAGGCATCCTCACTTGGGGACCAAGAATTGAGGCTGGCTGGGAGGAATATTTTCAGAATGGGGCAATGAAGAGAAAATTGTATTTTCCCAGCTGGATTTACCTTGTCGTTTCATTCTTGAAATCAAACACTGTGCTTGTGGAGATCGTTCCGGTGCTGTCGATTGTGAAGCCAGAACCCACCGGGGAAATGAAGAACTGTTTATTGGACAGTAAAGAGAAAGAAAAATATTGCAGAAACCTGACCCAGTCATTGGCAAGATTTCTCACATCTCCAAGAATCATCTCTGAAATCTGTTAGAACTCAGGGCTACTCAGCTGCTCCCCCACTCCAGCCTATGTTGGTTGGTGATGATGATGATGATGATGATGATGATGATGATGATGATGATGATGATGATGATAAAGCTATCTTCCATTCAACCTATGCTAAACTACATAACCTGCTCATAAGCATTAAGAATAAATATTCCTGACAAGAACCAGTGGCTCATGCCTATAATCCTAGCTACTCAAGAGGCTGAAATCTGAGGATCAGATCCCAGGCAAGAAAGTCTATAAAACTCTTCATCTCTAATTAACCACCAAAAATGCTGGAAGTGGAGCTGTGGTTCAAATAGTAGAGTGCTGGTCTTAAGTAAAACAAGATCAGGGACAGTACCCAGACCCCATGTTTAAATCACAGGACTGACACAAAAGCAAAATAAAAGAATAAATTTTTCTAATTGCTTATGTTCAGAGGCTTAATTTGTTTGCTGATGGTGAAGATGGACTCAGGATTGGGGAGACTGTAATTAATCAATTATACAAAGAAAATCATAATTGAGCCATTTGTCATCTGATTTTCAATGCATAGGTATCAACAAAATTTTAACAAGGTATTTTCTCTCTCTTCTATTTTATTTTTTCTTTGTTTTCATAGCTAGTTACGATGAATAATAGACAGACAGTACCGGAATTTGAACTCAGAGTCACCTGTGTGTTGCGCAATTGCTCTATCATTTCAATCACCCTCCCAGCCTTTTCACTTCTATTATTTTTTTTGCCAGTCCTGGGGCTTGAACTCAGGGCCTGAGCATTGTCCTTGGACTTTCTCAAGGCTAGAGCCACAGCACCACTTGTGGCTTTTTTTTTTCTATGTATATAGCATCGAAGAATTGAACCTGGGTCTTTGTGCGTGCTAGGCAAGCACTCTACCACTAGGCCAAACTCCTCTTTCATTGTTTTTTGAACCCAGACTGGCCCTGGAGCACCTTCCTTTTTCTTATGCCTCCTGTGTAGCTAGGATTACAGTCACGTCACACAACACTCAGCTATATTATCTGAGATGGGAGTTCTACTAACTTTTTGCATGAGTTAGATGAAATCCTAATATTCTCCAATCTCTGGCTGCTGGTTAGTGGGGATTACAAAAATGAGCCACCATGCAAGCTGTTTTATTCACTTTGACCTGTACTGCCTTTTAGTTATTCTGCTAAGTGCTTCATATATGTTGCCTTTCAGTTTTCTAGTTCTATGACACAGGTACTTATATTGTCTCATTTCACAAATAAGAACAGTGAGGCTTAGAATATACAAGTGCCCACACCATCTATGTTAGATCTGGGGGAGGGGGACGGTTTAAATCACTTTACATGTTGCTTTTCTGTTCTTCACACAGCATCCCTAAGGCAAAGTTCTTGCCAAACAAGGCAGATGGAGTCAAGGTTTTCCAGGGCAGATGAGATCAAATGATTAGAAAAGGCCAGGGTAACAAATCCAGGAGCTGATTAATATCAGAAGTTAATTACACTGAGTGCTACGGACTTAATAATTGTGTACACCCAGAGATAATTTAACAGAGAAGATTATTAAACACAGAAGGACTGCAAAGCAACCTAAAAATCATTTGGAGAAATTAGTGACCTTTAAGTATTGATGTTCTGATGAACCATCCTGTTCTGATTAATTTTAATTCATACCTTCCCATTCTTTCTACCTATACAAGATGGAATCAATTTCTGTTGTATCTATTTGTAGAACAAAGTGCAAAAACATCACATTCTTGGAAATGAGAATAATGATGCCTGTTCCTCTGGGGAAGGATGGGAGATGACTGGTGGTAGTTAAATTTCCCTAGAGTACACATGAGCTCAAGGCCTGGCAAGAACAAAGAGATCCGATTGGAAAAGACACCACATTTGTATTTGTAGCCACTCAAAATCCACACTTCCAAATTCAATGCTAGCATGACACAGTTGTCAGCAATTATTCAAAAATCACACATCTATATATATTAGACAGCTATATTTTAGGAGGTTTGACTTTTTCATAAAATTAAGTATTATCTTTAAGAAAATGATAGCACTACTATGAATGACTCTTTCCAATACTCAGGGGTGATTTGGAAATGGTGGTTGCTAAGCAGCCAGAGTCATTGCTGGAAAAGTCACCTCCATGAAAGATTCCCTGGACAGAGCAGACATTGAGGTATGAGATGGTAGCTCCATGGAGCCATGTAAGTTATAGTCACTGCTGTGGTGCCTGTCCTGATCCCCATTTTCAACAGTGTCACCACCAACTTTAGGGATGAACTGTTCCAGCCACAGTAATAATGAAAGCAACCCACTCCCAGGTTTCCAGGCGTGTGAGGGCAGATTGCAGGGGAATGTGACATTCTGGAAGGATTTAGCCTCACAATCCACTTTGTTCCCATCTCTGAAAAGGCTTGCTCATGACTATTTGCTCTCGAGAGTAGCTGGAGAATTGGAAATGTCAGAACTCAACTTCAGACCAAACATAGGAGGAGTGTTAGTACCTCCCAAGCTCAAAGCTTCAAGGGCAGATCTCTAGGAAGCACAGCTAGGCCTCTGTGAAAGGGCAAAGGGGTTGACCAGCAATTATTCTGTTTGTGTGCTCAGCTTTTTTCCCCAGTGAGCTCCCTCAAGCTTCTAGATGATAACTGTGAGATTCTTGTCCAGGTGCCTCTGACAGGTGAGGAACAGGCCAACAGGCACAAAATCTACCAAGAACATCTGATTAGCAAGTAGGTAAGGTGAAACTCAGATTCAGAAATTCTGGTGGTAAGTCCATTTCATACTGTTTATTGCTGGTCTCATTGAAGATTCTTCCCAGCTGAAAAGCAGCATATCTTTTTATATAACGCTAGTCTTAGCTAACATTTGTGGAATATTTTCTGCCAAGTATTATTCCAAACACTTTACTTATATTACCTTATTTAATCCCCATGACAACCCTAAGGTAGATCCTAGTAATAGCTTTATTATAAAGCTACACAGGGAGGTCACAAGACTTACCCAGAATCACAAAACTAGGCAGTGGCAAAGCACAAATTTAAACTATGCTGTTTAACTTTAGAAGTTCCATTTTGTTCATATACTTACCCTGTCTAATTTTGTCATCTGATCCAGGGAACTATTTTCTTAAGGGAAATTAACAGAAAATATAATATGGGCTAATTCTTTTTTAATGGCATAGTATTCTGTAGTATTAAAAAAAGCAAAATTATTGCTTGGTCACTGATTACCTACAAAACATTCTATTAGAGAGAAACAGGTTTATGAAAATAGTTTTGAACTAAAAAGCAGATATAAACCAAGTACCAGTGGCTTACACACATAATCCTAGCTGCTCAGGAGGCTGAAGTTTAAAAATGTCACTTCCAAGCCAGCATAGGCCAAAAAGATCCATGAAGCTGAGATCACACCTGTAATCCTAGCTACTCAGGAGGCTGATATCTGAAGATTGCAGTTCAAAGCCAGCTCAGGCATGAAAGTCCATGAGACTCTTATCTCCAATTAACCACCAGAAAACCAGTAGGGGTGCTGTGATTCAAGGGGGAAGACTGTACCCTTGAGGTGAATTGCTCAACATCCAGGCCATGAGTTCAAATCCCATGACTGAAAAAAGATCCATGAGACTCTCATCTCCAATTAGCCATCAAAAAGCCAGAAGTGGAGCTGTGGCTCCAACAATACATGGCCAGCCTTGAACAAAAATACTTAGGACCTCTTGCTTTCACATGGCTTAAGTCTTAATACTGTCTCAGGGAGCTTTAATGCCTGAGGTATCATTAGAATGGCTAGAGAGCTTGTCACAGATGCTAATTCCTGGGCCCACTCCCAGAGATTCTGGGGTCTGTATTTATTAAAGTCCTCCCACTTGATTCTCCTGATGCAAAATAAAGAACCATGGTAATCTTCAGTATGAAAGACTATTCTGGTCCTGGGTAGTTCTGGGAACACTTAAAATAGTGAAATAAATTCTCCTTAGAGTAAATATTTTACTATAATTCATTTCTTTATAAAAATTCTTTATTAAAAAACATTCTCTTCAAGTATGAACCACAAAACATTTTTGCCTGCTCTGTCCTATCTTGTTGGGCCGCCAACACAGCCCTAAAGTTGAACAGGCCAATGACTGTCCAATCTTCATTTGTTTTGTGTGACTAGACTTAAAGGATTGACTTATTTTCTCACCTCTTTCGACTAACTGGACTCACACAACAAAACAATAGCTTGAACCTACAAGATATATTGGAAGGTAAATAGTTGCACAACTTCCAAGGCAAGTCTAGTAATCTGTGGTAAGATTGTTCAGTGTGGATTATTTGTTGTAAGATGATTTCATAACAATATGACTATGGGCTTAAAGTATGCTCCAAGCTTCTATGCCATCTTGTGGCAGATTTTCAAGATGTGTAATTCTGAAGCAAATTCTTCTACCTTAGTATTTGTTAGGAGCCCGACCGTGGTTTTTCTTCATCATCTGCTCTGTGTGTGAAGAATTCGTTATTTTCTGGATAATTAAAGCAGTTCTTAAAAATCACTCTTTCCCCATTACGTACTTATTTCAAGCAAAACTGCTGTTAGCTTGACTAACTCAGATAATTGCCTCCATTCTCAAGTTGATTTGGCCAGTGTATGCCTAAGCTAAATATTTCATCACATACTAGAATTTTCCAAGAATGTCATTTTGTACAATTCAAATCATCCACTGTAATTTCTTGGCTCCAGAAAGAAATGAAATGTCTAGGTAACGTTAGAGAAGATCGGGTTATTGGGTACAACTCAGAAATCAAGCTTTCCAGCCAGTCTGCAAATACATCCTAAAGATCTACCACAAATGGATGCCAAAGACACATGCTTCTTTTGTGAAGGAAAACAAAAGCACAGTAGAAACAATGACAAACTCCATGCGTCTAAATGCTTTGTTGCACTCTATTCAACATTACCTTCCAAAACCTACAACACTATTTTTGGAACAGAAACCTCACTATTCAGACAATGGGCAAAATGAGCAACTTTGAAACAGTTTTAAATGTGTTTTGCAGTAACTATGTTTTGGAAACTGTTGAAAGTTACATTCAGTACCAAAACATTTTGTTTAGAGACAACTTACAAGCTGTTTTTTGGCTGGACAGTCAGACCTACCACTTTGCATCTGTGCTTTTTGATCTGAGTCATTCTTGCTGCAGCCACATAGATTGGGCTTCAGGGGAAAAAATTCACCGATAACCTTTTGTGAAAAATAAGGCATAGACACATGATTCCATCTTCATAACCCCTTGAAGAAAATAGGCAAAAGCTATAGCCCACCCACCTCAAAGCCTCTAGAGACAAAAGACTGAGACCATGGTCTACCAGGACATACCTATAACTTGGGACTTTTTATACCTCCCATTATGTCAGAAGCTATACTGAAGTGATGCCTTCTTGTGTCTTCCTTCTTTTCTCTGCCCTTCACCATGTCTCTTTTTGGCATATGAGGGCCAGTGGCTAACCTGACGTGGGAGTTCAGGAGTTTGGGCTTGACAAAAAAACCTAGTTTTAATTATAATCTTGTTTCTTGGACTATCTCATTTTAAGGTTCACTTTGCTGACATTAAATTTTATTTACACATGTCATAAACACCAAGGTATTGTTAGGAAAAAAAGATGAAGTTGATCCCTACTTTTCTGGATCATATAATTCATAAGAAGCATTATAATTCTTGTTATAATTTCATAAGAAGCAATTCTAAGTGATAATGTGCGAGTAGGGTTAAGGAAAGGTAGAAGAGAATCATTTCTTTTCCATAACCCCATATTAAATGCAAATGTTTGGGGGCATTTCTATAGACTGTGGCTGAGTACAATCTTCCTGCAATCTCTTCCCAGAGACACACCAAGTTGTAGAGTCATCGATTCAAGCATCCAACTACCATGACGAGAATGAAGGGGCCACAGTGCTTACATTTTGTATCATGAAACCAAAAGGCACACTGAAGAAGGCAAAAAGGAAATCACTGCTCCAGATCCAAGCAACTCAGCACAGAGATGAATAGCTTCATTTCAGAGAGAGAGAGAGACAGAGACAGAGACAGAGACAGAGACAGAGACAGAGACAGAGACAGAGACAGAGAGAAATGAAGTCTCAGAACCAGGGGCCAGTGTGTGAACTCAGCATTGGACAAACCCTTAACTAAGATATGGAAAAAAGAGAGAAAAGACTCAAGTAAAATAAAAATATTTTAAAGAAGATATCACAACTGACCCCACAGAAAGACAGTCTTTAGAGATTATTATGAACAAATATCTAGAATATAATAATAATATAATCTAGAAGAAATGGAAAATTTTCTAAACATAAGAACCTAACCAACTTATCCACAATGGAATTCTATGCTGCCATTAGAAAGAATGGCATTGCCCTATTTGTAAGGAAATGGAAAGACTTGGAAAAAGTCATATTAAGTGAAGTAAGTCAGACCCAAAGGAACATAGACTCAACGGTTTCCCTCATTTGTAATAATTAGTACACTTCTAGGACTCTCCTAGCAGAGGATTACAATAGCACAAATCCTAGATACATAAGGTCATAAAGGATGAAAATAAGTGAAAGGAACTCTAGGATATGGAAACAAGAGCTTTATCTTGTGTAGTTGTTGTTCTTAATGTACTATTTATTTCTCTTTTTCTTTGTTGCCCTTTGGTTAACCTCATATTATTACTGTATTTGACTTTGTTACCTGGTATATTGTATATATGTTTATTTGTTTATTTGAAATAGGAAAGGGAAGGGGGGAAACAAGATGATTGGGAGGAGATGGGAGGAGGGAAATAGGGACAAAAACATGAGATGGGATATCAATGTGTGAGAAGTAATGTACTTACTATCTAGCGAATGTGACTATAACCCCTCTATACTCTACCTCAACAATAAAAAAATAAAATGAAAAAAAAGAACCTAACCAAGACTGAACATAACCAGTACTAACAAGGATATGAAGAAAAGAGAACTCTTGTACACTGATAGTGAGCCAATTACCAATTAGTACATCTATTGTGGAAATCAATGCGAAGGCCTCTAGCTGCTCAGGAGGTTGAGAGCTGGAGGATTGAGATCTGAAGCCTAACGATGGAAGACTGGGAGAAGCCTTAAGGATTGAGAGAAAACCATGGATTTAAGTCTAACTCCTTAAAGCCAAGTTCTGGTATGCTGGAAGTCCAATCTACATCCCTGAACTCTATAGTTATTGCAAATGCAAATCTCATTTGCATAGAGTTTGGTTTTTTGTTTCTTTTTGTGTCAATCCTGGGGCTTGAATTTAAGGCTGGGAATTGTACCTGAGGTTTTGGGTTTTTTTTTTTGTTTGTTTTTTTTTTTTTTTTTTTTTTTTTTTTTTTTTTTTGCACAAGGCTAGCACTCTTATAAATTGAACCACAGCTCCACATCTGGATTTTGACTGGCTTCCAATCTCAATCCTTAGACCTCAGTCTCCTGAGTAGATAGGGTTACAGGTGTGAGGCACTGGCATCTAGCTGCATCAGTTTTATCTTAGTTGCAAACACAGAATCCTAATATAGACTCTGAATCAGTAAAGTTCAAGAGTGAAATGGATTTTTATTTACTAATTTTGCCCCCAAATATGTGTAGAAATGACATAATAGTGCCTTTTCCTTCCTTACTTCCTTTTTTCCTTCCTCCTCCCTTCATCCCACCCTCCCAGCCTTTAATTTTATCTACATAGTGTGCTTTCTCCTTGCCAATGAAAAATAACATTCAAAATATAGATGTTATTCAAAAGATACCCTTTTGTCTCCCCTCAAATGATTGCCCTTTAAAATAATCCATTAAAAGCAGATATACTACCCCAAATTGTAAAGCAAAAATTTACATATTCTGGTTTCCACTGCAATTGACTCATCTTTTTTTCTCCTCTTTAATGTTTGTTTTACAGCTGAGCTATAAAATAGGAATATATAATTAAAACCTCATACCCATAATTATAAGCTCTGCTGCAGTGTAATGGTTGAGCCTTTTGATGATTCCATCACTAATTATGCCCTTTAGAATTTCCAAATATCGCTTTCCCTTAAAAACCTGATCATTGTCAGCTTTCAGTCAATACACTTGACTGAACAAAAAGTATTGTTTATTTGCACAGTTAATCTCTGGTCTAGATTGACTTATAACTCTTATTTTAGCAAAGAGGGAAAATAATAAAACCATACAAATAGACATATATTTATCATTAAATGGTGTATTTCTTTCTCTTTCAAGGGCTACCATAAAACTTTCAGAAATTGTTCCTTATTTAATACTTAAAAAATCTCTCTGACAAGGTACTAGAATGTAGATTTAACAGATTACTTCATTATACTTAACACCTAAAAGTATATTAATAAACGCAGCGCTAGTGATTCAAGTTTGTAATCTTAGCCAGTCAGGGGGCTAAGATCTGAGGATCACAATTTGAAACTAGCATGAGCAGAAAATTATGAGACTCATATCTCCAATTAACCAAATAGCTGGAAGTAGAGGTGTGGCTCAAGTGGGAGAGCACTAGCTTTGAACAGCAAAGCTCGGGAACAGTGCCCAGGCCCTAACTTCAAGCCTAGGACCAGCACAATAAAAATAAAAGAGAAAAAAAAACAGTGGAAAAGACCTAATAAATTCTGAACAAGATCATTCTTTCCTCACACCTCTTATTCAGAAGTAGCTACATTGTCCCAAGAAGTATGGTTTTTAAAGCAGACTTAAATTGAGATAATGAACTCAAACTTCCAAATTTACTTTTGATAAAAAGAAATAAGTAAAAAACTATAAAATCATTCTTTTGATCTGCATTTCCTTTATAGCCAGAGATGTTGAATATTTCTTCATGCATTTATTAGCCACTTGTGCTTCTTTTGCAGTTTCTCTTTAAGCCATTAGCTCATCAGTTGTTGTTTCTTTGAGGGCTTATTTGGAAGGGGGATTAATTTTTTAAGCCCTAAATGTATTTTGAATATTAAGTCTTTGTGTAATACACAATTGGTAAAAAAAAAAATCTTCCCCCATTCTGTGGGCTATTTATCTTGTTAGCTATGTCCTTTGCCATGGAAAAACGTTTAAATTTGATGTAATACCATTTATCCAGTCTTTCGCTGATTTTCTGTGATTCTGGATCTTTGCTGAAAGTTTCAACCTGTCCCAGGAATCCTAGTGTTTCCCTACCCCTTCCTGTAATATGGTCAGGGTATTTGGCCTTACCTTGAGGCTACATGAAGATCTAGCTTCAATTTTCTGCATGTGGATAGCAAATTTTGCCAGTACCATTTGTTGAAGAGGCTGTCTTTCATCCAACATATATGTATATATTTTTTTTGCCAGTCCTGGGCTTGAGCTCCGGGCCTGAGCACTGTCCTTGGACTTTCTCAAGGCTAGAGCTCTACCACTTGAACCTCAGCACCACTTCTGGCTTTTTTTTTCTATATGTGGTACCAAGGAATCGAACCCGGGTCTTCATGCATGCCAGGCAAGCACTTTAACCACTAGGCCAAACTCCCGGCCCCCCAACCTATATTTTTGGCTCCCTTATCAAACATTAGTTGGCTATAGGTGTGTAGATTGATTTCTACATCTTCTAATCTGTTCCATTGGTCCTGAGGCCTATTCTGTGCCAGTAGCATGCTAAGGACATTCTTAAGAGAGGAACACAAAGGCTAAACCTATGTGCATGTGATCATATAAAATAATGTTATCAAAATTAGCTCCAGGAAATGGAAATAGGAGGTATTTATCCCTTTGTTGCTGTTTTTCTTTTCTTTTCTTTTTGTCTTGTGTGTTCATTTATCTGCCTTTGGGAGGGTAAGGAGGGCACAGAAATGGTTGACAAAGAGTAAACAAATGCAGCAGTAATACTAAATACTATGTTGAAAATGAACTATACAATTTACTGGTGAGATAAGAGGGAAAAACTGGGAGAGAGCAAGAAAAAGGATGACATTGTTTAAAAAAGAATGTCCACTTTATCAGATATATGTTACTGTAACCCCTCTGTACATCACCTTTGTAATAACAATAAAAATCATGAAAAATATGATAGTATACCCCTGTAACCACAGCTACTTAAGAATAGATTGTTCAAGGCCAGCCTACGCAAAAAGTTAAAATGACTCATCTCAACCAACAGGCAAGGTACCATGATTTGAACTTGTCATTCCAGCTACACAGGAGACGTAGATAGGACGATTACAGTCTGAAGTTAGTCCCAGACAAAACTGTGATGTGTTATTGCAAAAATAAAGCAAAACAGAACTGGGGGCATGGCCAAGGGATAAAATATCTGCCTTATAAGCACAAGGCTCTGGGTTTAAACCCTAATATTCAAAGGAGGAAGAGGAGATGGAGGAGGAGAAGAAAGAAGAGGGGAGAGGGAGAGAAAGAGGGATGAGAAGGAGGAGGAAAAGAGGACAGGGTGGGAAAGGAAGAAGGTATTTTCTCTGCCTCACAAGGTGACAAGGACTGATGTGAGGAGGATGTTGAATAGAGATGGAGTAGAACATAGAGAGTAGAAACAGAGTTTGAGAAGCCCCAGGGAGGCTCTGGAGGACCTCTGTGGAGAGGAGTCCATATAAATTAGAGACATAATCTTTAGCTTATTGATCATAACAAATAATATCATAACAAACAGTAACATCATAACAAATCAGTAACAATATCATAACAAACAGTATCATAACAAACAATAACATCTAGTTTTAGTGTTTAATATGAGAATTCAGTGTTGCAAACTATGAGCCTGGCTGGCAGTAATGGCATCCTCATCATTGTTATCATCATCATCTTCATCATAACCATCAACTAGGGTCCAAAACAGTGCCATGCTCTTCTCCCACATTAGGATTAGCTATTCTCTACCTCTGTATGAAATCTCAGATGAATGACAGTGCTTACAAGTTACAGGACTGGAATTACACATCTGGCCCAATCTATTGTGTCAGAGGATGTGTGTAGGAGTGTGTCTAAATGTAAGTTTCCGCTGCCTTTGTCACTACTGAAATGTCATTTGGTAGTTGGCAAAATTTACAGAAAATATTACACAGTCCTTCCAAATAGAGTCCAGGAACCAGTTCTCTTCTGAGAAAAATATAGGTCCAAGCTGAGACACATATAATGAGTATGAGCAAGCATTTGGGGGACCATCATTTGAAATGAATTACTTGTGCTAATTGGATAGTAATGCATTCTGATTGCAAGTTAGAGTCCTAGCCACGCCCTTCTGGAATGTGATGTGTTTCCCACCCTAAAATGTCACCACTGTAGGTGACTGACACAGAGAACCCCAAGGAAGCAATTGCTGTATGTATCCAGTTCCTGGGTGGCTGGAGCTGTATGGTTCTGGATGTAATACTATAATCTGGAAAGTGTTGATTTGGAGCAATATGCATGATTAGATGGCTTAATTATATGCTGTAAGGGAAGCTGTGACCTTTCCAGTTCCATCCTGGAGGAGGCATTGTATTACTGGGAGGAGGAAACAAGTGTGTGTGGGAGAGCTAGACAATCACAATGCGCCTTTGTGTAATTATGCAAGTACATTCAATATTTTTTTAAATCTAGACAGCTGGGCATTGCTAGCTTGTACCTGTAATCCTAGCTGAGGTTGAGATCTGAGAATCAAGGTTCAAATGCATCCTGGACAGAAAAGTCCATTAAACCCTTGTTTTTAGTTAGCCACCGAAGGACTGAAAGTAGAAGCATGACACAAGCTCTAGAGCACCAGCCTTGAGCAAAAACGTGAGGAGACAATGCCCAGGAGCTGAGTTCAAGGCTTAGTATTGGCACACACACACACACACACACACACACACACACACATCTAAACAATATCTTAGATAAGAGTGGCCATCTATTGCCTAAAAAAATGTGTAAGAATTGAGCAAGGATCTATAACATTACCAGACACTTGCAAATGTTGAGCTTACTGCATCACATTGACATGACCAAGTCTCCTTTTTAAGCTACTTTGGGAAACAAATCCAACATTAAAAATTTAACACATATGAGTCTTGCCTACCAATCCTTTATCTAAAAACATAGTGGCTAATAATGAGACAACCATCCCATATGGCATCAAAAATTAAAATAGTAATATAAATCTTGCCATTTACAAGAGGCCTCACATTTTTTAAAAATGATTTACACAATCATTGCATTGCTTGAATATAATAAGAAAAAGCAATAGGAGAGAAAAGAAAGCAGGCAGGGTCATTCGTCCAGTTTTACAGATGAAATAGCAAAGCAGGCAACGTTGAATGATCTGCATTATTAAAGTTAGGACATGGGGCAGGGAGTTTGGCCTAGTGGTAGAGTGCTTGCCTAGCATGCACAAAGGCCTGGATTCAATTCCTCGGTACCACATACATAGAAAAAAAAAAAAGCTGGAAGTGGTGCTGTGGCTCAAGTGGTAGAGCTCTAGCCTTGAGAAAGTCCAAGGACAGTGCTCAGGCCCTGAGCTCAAGTCCCATGACTGGTAGAAAAATTAAAGTTAGGACATAACTCCAAGTTTGTTTGGTACCAAGCCACAGTTTCTTCCCCCTCTGGGATATCATAAAGCCTGAGGATGAGACCTATAGTTGGGAAACAAATTCTGCCAAAATGCTGTGTTGTTTCTCTACTGCATGTGTAGCCAAGATCCCCAAGAATGAAATGAACGGCTTGGCTTGGCATCTTCTGTGCAAAGTTATCTAAGGGTTAGATTGAGGCTCCCTGTACAGAACAGATGGAGTTCACTAAAAGGGAAACTAGACGACCCAGACCCCAATCATTTTCCCTTCATAATTGAGGAAAAAGGTGTCTAAATAGTGGATATAAATGAATTGATTGTCTCTATGGCTTTATATTTGAGTGCAATCACACATAAGATAATTGTACACTGATCATTTTTGTTCCAAAATATAAATTACCTCCAAATCAGCCTCCTCTGGGTCCTTGGCTGTTGCTCTGTAAATGGCTGTGCCCAAGGCAATGTCTTCTGGAATATAAATCTCAGTAACTGCCAGGAAATGAAAAATAGATATGGTTGAATGAGTTCCATTGCAATGAAGACGTCAAACTCTTCCTCCAATATTATAGTTTTCACGAAAGTTAAAGCATTGTGCTTGCTCAGCACAGATGTTTGCATAGCATGAGTTGCATGAGTTCATAGCATGAGTTCCATGAGTTCCGATTACATTATGAATAATAATGATAGGTATCACTTATTAAGTATTATGAGTCAAGCCTAGAGGAAACAAATTTACATTTAAATAATAGCATTGTTGGACATTTTTGGCTGCTTATTAATTGCTAAGCACTTAACATCACTGATAATTTTATTATTATTTCTATCTTAGTGAAGTTTTCCAAGTATGGATTGCATACGTGAGGTTATACAAGCTAAAACATTAATAATTATTTGATTCATTTATTAAAGTTTTCTGTTTCCATAAAATACGGGATGCTGGTAGATAAATCCAGGCCTCACATACTATAAGGACAAGCTCAACCATTGGGCTACATCCCCAGCTCTGAATTTTTTTCTGTTTTTTGTGCCAGTACTGGGGCTTGAACTCAGGTCTCATGCTCTTATTTGGATTCTCATTCAAGAATGGTGCTCTCCCATTTGAGCCACAGCTCCACTTCAGGTGGGTTTTTTTTTTTTGCTGGTTAATTGGAGGAAAGGGTATCTCAGTCTTTTTTGCCAAGGCTGGCTTTAAAAGAAGCCTCAGATATCAGCCTCCCAAGTCACTAGGATTACAAGCATGACCTACAAGCTAGTGTGACACACCTGTGTGCCTGAGAAGGCCCATCCCTACTGCTGCTGCTTACCCCTGCTGAACATTTTTGCCAAGGAAGTAGAGGTATTTCTTGACAATAAAGAAATCCACAGTCTGCTCGGACCACAATCTTAACAGTGGGCTGGTGCATAAAGAAAAGTTCATGGAAAAATCTACAAACAAAAGTATGTACTGAGCACACCTTTTTAAAAAGTCAGAAGAGCATAATTAGACCTTGGATTTTCCCAGAGATTTATCATCTGTTAACTGACACTCACTGAACACCTACTATCATGCTTGTCACTTTAAAACATTTCACCAGAAAGCATCATCAAGTCAAAGTTGACATCTCAGTTCAACCAATCAGAAATTGAGGCTCACACAGGCAAAAGCAATTCAACCTAGTTAGTGGCCATTCGAGTGTTTGACCTTCACCTGGTCATGTTTTATAATAGATAGCTTGAGTTATCCAAATGAAGAAACTGAAAGTCTATTAGAATGGGACAGAGATGAGAGGGTCAAGATAAGAGGAGTTGAGTTCCAGTGGCTCATACCTATAACCCTAGAAACTCAGGAAGCTAAGATCTGAGGATTACAGTCTGAAGCCAGTTCAGGCAGAAAAGTTTGAGATTCTTATCTCTCCAGTTAATTAACAAGAAAACCAAAAGTGGATCTATGGCTCAAGTGGTAGAACACTAGCCTTGAGTAAAACACTCAGGGACAGTTCTTAGGGCCTTAGTTCAAGCCCTAGGACTGGCGCGTGTGTGCGCGTGCACACACACACACACACACACACACACTCACACACACACACACACAAAGAGGGGAAGAGGAAGACAAATATATGGTGGGGAGAGAAAAGAGACCTGGTTTTTGACCACACAACAAAGATTATAAATTATTAATTAAATAATCATACAGATAAGAGAATATTTAGTTCTTTAGTACAGTATAATCAAACAAATAAGTAGATAATTTTTATAGAAATCGTTTTACTACACACGTAATTTAAAGACTCTCTAAGTCTTCAACTTTAATAATGGGAAAAGGCTTTGAATGTATGTTTAGTGTTGTGAACATGATCTAAAGTAATTCACTGAGAGCTCTTAAGACAGTGCTTAGCATATAGGTAAGGCCATTAAATATCAGCTTGTTTAATCAGTACTGAAGTTATTAGTATTTTCCACATCAGGCTTCCAGACACGATGTCCTGAGAGCAAATCTGGCAGGACACATAGCATACATCTAAGACCAACAGAGCCTTCTCTCTCCAAGGGAAGGCCCTCAGTACCTTGAGCTCCTTGGGCAAGGGCTCCAGTAAAGGTGGGCGGTTCATTCACATCTTCAATCTGAATGAGAATTGTCTGGGATGCTGTTGCTCCTTGGTTGTCTTTGGCATAAATCACCAAGGAATAGAGTGTCACTGTCTCAAAGTCCAGCATGGGTACTCCGGTGGTAAATAACTGAATTAAGAAGAGAAGAACAATGAATACCTGACTTTCTAGGGATGTGTGTACATACATACATACATACATACATACATACATACATACATACATACGCACACATATATGAAAGTTTTACGCTTATCATATAGATATCTAATACCAATCAGTAGTTTGTTCTATTTTGTTTCCTGAGATCATGTCTCATTATGTTATCCAGGCTCACTCCGAACTCCTAGGCTCAAGTGATCCCACTATACCTAATTCAGTCAGCATGTTTTTTCTTTTTTCCTTGGGGCAGGGGGGAAGAAGGGAAAGTGTCTCTCTATGGAGCCCAGATGGTCCTTGAACTCCCGACAATCCTGTCTCACCCTCAAAAGTGCCGTTCAAACAGGCTAGGGGTCAGATTTCTCTTCATGTAGTTCTTTCCCCAAAAAACCTAACTAGGTCAAATGCCTATGATAGGTGCCAGATCTATGGTCCTGTATTTCATGGTTTTTATCATATTGAAAAATCTATACTTGTGCTTGTACTAAATTTAAGGTCTATTGCTATGCTGCAAACCATCAATAGTTATGAGGGCATGTCATTGCCTAAATATGACCAATTATGTGTTTGGGTATGTGTGTATGTGCACGTGTGTATGTGTGCCAGAAGGTGGCATTCTAGCAGTTAAACCATGCCTTCCCTTTTATCTTTTTGTTGGTTAATTAGAAATAGGAATATCATAGACTTATTTGCCCAGGCTGGTTTTAAACCATGATCCTCTATTTTCAGAGTATCTAGGACTATAGACATGAGCCACCATCGTCTGGCTGACTCAATTTTCCTACACATCCGTAAATGAAATGGATCTTGATTGACTTTTGGAGTTTTGGAACAACTTGGCATATTATAGCATTCTGAAGAATGAAAGGCAAGTAAATTACCTGCTGCAGAAGGTAGGTAGGGACGACAAATTCATTTTATAGCCCCCTGGTACCAGGTGCTAACACTGTTTACCTGCATACTTACATCCCAGAGGTATGTGAGCCTCTGAGCCAGCACAAATGGATGTACTGCAGGACTGGCATTAAGAATCACAGGGTCTCCAACCAGAGATGTGTGAGGTGAGACAGACACATGGACCACAGCAACCCGGCTATGTGCAGAGGCATTTTCTGGGATAGGGCTGGCATTATCAATGGCAAACTTTGGAGCAGCTAGAACATCTTAAAGAAAACACGAAATTTCAGATCTATTAAGTATTTTTTGAAACTAGGAAGGAAAAGTACAATAAATACTGAGCTCATGGGGTTTTTTTGTTTTTCTATAAGACTTTTGAAAATTAGTTGAGTTGGCTTGGTAGATTCAAGGACGTGAAAACTTAGCTTATGTGCAAGCTCATACATTAGCCTGCCATGACTGCCTGGCTGCTGGCACAGACATGAGACTTCTGGCTCAAAGATAAAGGGCTTCATTACTAATCCAGTATGCTCTTCATCTTTGCATTCTTTCCCTGGCTCTCAAGCCCAGGACTCAGAATCCAGGACCCAGTGGATGCTCTGCATATTCTGAATTTGCATTTGGAACACATTTGAGCTTTAAAAACACTCTGTTATTATTTTTGAAACAGGGTCTGGACAACTCAAGCTGTCTTCAACCTCCCAATCCTCCAATCTCAGCATCCTGCATCCTAGGATTATAGAAACACATTGCCACACCTGACCCTGAAGCTTTTAAAATGAACAAAAAGCCCCTTGACTTTTGCCTTGTATAAAGTCATTTTTATTCTACAAGATGGCAAACAAGTCATCCTTTGTATCAGAAGGAAACAAACATCTCCCTTGCAACTTAAATATCTTTGGAAAGATAGCCCAGAATAAAGACAGCCAGGGACTCTGCTCACAGTGTGTGCACAAATGCAAAAGATTCATGGACAACTGTCTTCCAGCAAAACTCCATCTCTTTTTCTCATTAGTTTGTTTCTAAGTTTTTTTGTATGTATAACAGGAACTTGATGCCTACCCCTTGTCTCCATGTTCACCTCTGCATGTGTTGCTTACTGAGCACATTTCCTACTCTATCTATGGAACAGGTTGGCTTTGAACCCAGAACAGCTGGAGTGCCACAGTCAGTGCCCCTGGAAACAGCTGTCACCCAATGGGTCATCTGGATGTGGTATTCAAACACCTCAACATTCTCACCCTTCTGGCTGGACAACTTCACAGGGCCTTCTACACCGGATTCCTGAGTTCCTCAATGGATCAAGCTCTGCTTGCCCCCGAAATAACACAGATGATGCACTCTGAATTCATTGCCTGCCATTCTTGTTCTTTGTTCCTAATCCTCTAATGGATCATTCCCAAGATCACCTCCAAAATAGATGACTCTGGAGTCCTTTTTTATGAAGTTGACTTCCAAAAGAATCTGCACCAAGGCAATGTGATAAAATCATCCTTTGCAATGCTCAAGAGTGATACCCTCCTATAGCTCGTGGTTGCCATTGACAACATGGACCTTGAGGCAAGTCACCATTCTTGTAGATGTTATCAGTTATTTATAGGAAATATGAGATCTAAGCATCTCATCAACATGCTAGAAAGCATCATGGAGATTTTACTTTCCTCTCAGTCTTAGGATACTCATCCTTTACTCTCAGAATCATAAATTTGTTTTGTTTAACTTTCTGATGACAATAGTTACACTCTGATTTTTATCCAGTTCTAGAAGGGACTGATTCTAAAGCAAATGGTTGAATCCAACAGTTAAGTTGCTTTATGAAGTCACCTCCTGTAATCATGAACCCCCCCCAAAAAATCAGTTTAGAAAAATGGGTTGTCCCTCAGTTGATGAGTGGATCAACAAGATGTGGTAGTTATACACAATGGAATTCTATGCTGCTGTCAGAAAGAATGACATTGCCCCATTTGTTAAGAAATGGAAAGACTTGAAAAAATCATATTAAGTGAAGTAAGCCAGACTCAAAGGAACATAGGCTCAATGGTCTCCCTCATTTGTCATAATCAGTAGAAACCTGGGGCTCTCAGAGCAGAGATTTGCAATAGAGCAAAACCTAGATACATAAGGCCATATAGTATGATGCTAAATGAAAGGGCTTCTAGGATATAGAAACAAAAGCCATATAATGAATGATTGTTGTCCTTAATATACTATGTTATCTCTCATCTCTTTTTCTGTCCCTTGGTTATCTCATATTGTTACAGTATCTCACTTTATCTGATATATTGGATATATTTCTAATTGGTTATTTGAAATTGGATAAGGAAGGGAGGAAAACAAGATGAGGGGTGGGGGTAAGGAGGAGGGAAATGGGGACCAAGACATGAGAAAGGGTATCAAGGTATGTGAAGTAATGCACCTTCTATCTGGCAAATATAATGTAACCCTTCTATTAATTATGATAAAAATATATGGAAAAAAAGAAAAATGGGTTGGTTTAATCATTCAAATGTTACATTTGAAAATTTAGGGCCTTGTTTTTTTTTTAATGAAGCTGTAATTTGTGTTACTTTTAATCAAATAATATACAAAACAAAAACAATTTGATCTCCTAAACATTCCTTCTTAGCTCAATTAGTTACTGCTTACCACCAAACTCCAAAAGCACTTATTGTTAAGTTTTTGGTATTTGTCTTTCCAGAACTTCCTTGGCCATCTGCATGTGAATGCAGATATATTTTTGTTAGAGTACCTATACTGAGGCTTTGATTTTATGCTCTACAATCTCACTTGGCATTTTTTTTTCATGACTACTACTCTACCACTTTACCTACACCTCTAGTCTAGCTTTTTGGCTGGACTTTTCTTACTGGGTTGCTTCAAACCAAAATCTTTATCTCTCAGTCTCCTCAGTAGCAAGGATAATAGGTATGGTCCACCAAGCACCCAGTTTAGACAAAAATGTGGGGGTGGGAATGCAATATTTTTAATTATCCTGAAGTAGTTGTCTGGAGGGGTTTCAATTCAGCATGTCAGTTTATGAGTATCATGAATCTTGGTCAATGTTACCTCTTTTATAATTCTTCCCCATCTCTCCCAACTCCATCCATTCCCTCAATTATCCTAGTTCTATTTTACATATATATCTTGAATATTATGACTACATTCACCTACTATTGTTTTCTCCATTCTTCTCCCTCTCCTTGATCTCACAAAATATCACCACTACCACCACCCCTGCCAATCACAATTGTTCCAGCTGCCTGGTATTCTGTTAAACCATAATTTAGTTCAAAGGAGTTATACTTTTGGAATCTTCCCCTGCCTAGGACCATGCTTTAGTTCATGTGTTTGTGTGTGCATGCCTATGTTCCTATATTAGTTTGCATATATATATTATAACATATATACAATTCATATCAGAGAGACTATGTGGCCTTTGTCCCTCTGAGCCTGACTTATTTCACTTAACATCATTTTCCCAAGTTCATTCATTTGCCTGGAAATGTCATATTTTTCCTGGTGAATGAGTACAATTCCATTGTATATATATGCATATATAATTTTCTTAAAAAGATCTTGTTCGGGACCACCTGTCCCTACCCTGCAGTGCATAATCCAGCCCTGCCTCCTTTTTCTCCTGGTTCTGACATTCACAGTGTAAGCCTGGCACCAGTTACCTTATCCTCAAACGACCACCATATGCATCACATATAGTCCTTGCTATTACAGATAAGCTCTCATAAAACTTTAGATCGCTTGAATTTCTTCAGTATGGTCTCCTAGATGTGGAAATCTGGCTCTGAATTCACAGATTTCAAATACTGGAAGAAATGGCCTATTGTCTTCCAAAGAACTTGCTCTGATCTTGCCTGTATCAATATCATTTGAGAAAATATTTTGATTGACATGAGCTACTACAGCCACAGGTCCCATGAGGACACCAATGACTAACAGTCAGAAGGCATAAAGAACACAAAAACCAGGCAGAATATTATCAAAGAATGACTTCAAAGCTCTGTGAATCAAGTGCAAAAAAAAATACTAACCTGAGGCAGCAACCAATATGAGAAGTAAATGAAAACAGGACATGATTTACTGAAAAATTTCCTGGTCTTCCGAGACCCAGTGCTCCAGACCCTGCCTTTGCCGTCGCTACGGAAGATCAGTGTTTTGTTCACGTCTGTCCTCTAGTGCAGCTGAGGGGGTTAAGGGGTAATCCTGTCTCCAGGCACCATGTACACATCTCTCCGTGACATAGTTCTTCTGGAGAAATCTGTAAGGTGACACCTTCTCTTCTTTCTCTAAGGGGCTAAGCACTAGTGCCTTGATTTTGCTTTGGGACCAGTTGAAGAAGAAACCCTCAGTTTAGACTCAACTACAAGAGTTTTCCTGAGTTCCTGGTATAGCTAGGGTAGCAAGATTCAATTGGATTCACCTTGGACACCTTCACTTTCAAAGGATTCTGCTTACTGGTGACTTCAGGTCACTGAAGTTCATTGCCCTCCCTGCACTGTGTGCTCATCATGGACCCAGAATCTCAGCTTACCAAATTTGCAGAAGGTTTACATGTTGGTAAGCACACCAGATTAGAAACAAGATACAAAAAACACAACCTAAACAGTGGCTAAAAGCCAAATGAATGCTAGAAAGTCTGTTAGAAGGTAGAGGAGCAAGCTTTAGGAGCACTGATGAGAAGCTTCTGTTTTCATGGAAACTTAACACAAAAATAGTCAGGGCACCATGAATTGGTGGCCCACAAGCTATCCATGGCCTACAGATCTATATAACAATCTTAATGTGGCGTAGCATGTGATAGGCTCAGTATTCCACAGTGTTCCTCACCTCCCACCTCACTTTAGCACATCCCACTGGTTCTCATATTTTTCTCCTTGATACCTGTGGTGATGCATGTTTGCAATCTCTGATTCAGAGGTTTCAATCAATCGCTGTCTCTATAGGAGGCCACTGTTGTTATGGCTACTGAAATAGGATTATGCAATCTCATATGTGTTCAACAGAAAGATCATGTTGAGAACAAGGAAGATTGTGCTTGGATTAGACTTTGTCCTGCTCCAGTTGGTTCTTTGGCTTTTCAGAAAGACAATTACAAAGTCAAGAGAAAGATTGAATGGGCATGGCTCCAAACCAGGTCCTATGAAGGATGTTGAAAAAAGAAATAGATTGATGGCAACCTTGAACTCATTCTTGTTCTCAAGTCCTGCTGATTACTCCTTAGTTAAACCATTATAACTTCACAAGTGGACCAGTGTAACCCCAGACTCCCCAGTCAAGAATCTGCCCTCTCTTTTCTTCCTCATATCAAATGACCTCCAAATGTTCACTACTGCACACTTGGCAATACATCACACCAGCAACACTGCAGGCTCTACTACCTTCCTACCTAGTGACTGCAACAACCATGTTTTCCCCTCCGATGTGTTCTCCACACTATCTTTTTAAAACGTAAGCCAGATGCTTTCTCTAGGTCCACACTACATTGCTCTTCTTGCCTTCTACCATGCCTGGTCCAAACCCATTGACTAACCTCTGTATAAATGGTTTTCTGTCCATAAGGCACCTCATCCAGACCTTAATATACTTTGTCTCCTTTCCAATACGAATTATCTCATGTCAAATACTACCTTGTTAAGAGGTCTTCCTTGTTTCTTTGGGTAAACTATCCACTCCTGGTCCTCTCTGCCTAGTGTATCATCTTCAAGCTTCCCTCTAGCATTCTCTATCAGTGTCTGAAACAATATGTCTCTCTTGAAACATGTTGAGTATATGGGTTCTCTTTCACAACTGGAATTCCTAGCCCGGAGATTCTAGTCACTTTTTTCACTGCCAAATCCCCTTGCTCAGAATAAATACATATGGATTGGCTCCTTAAAACCGTCAATCACTTCCATTGCCCTGAAGATCAAGGCCAAAATGTCTAAGACTGGAGTAGATCTGGCCTCACCTCTCTCCAGCTCATCATAGAGACCATTTCTTCCTCTTTGCTTGTTTCCTGGGACATTGTCGTCTTCTTCTTTCTCTTCTTTTTCTTCTCTCTTCCTCCTCCTCCTCTTTTTCTCCTTCCCTCCTCTTCTCCTCTCAGTGAAATAAGGATGCTGAATCTAACTGGCACCATCTTGTCTTCTTGGTGGATAAAGGTGATGTCGCATCGTCAAGTGATATGCATACCTGAATTCCTAGAGACAGGACCAGAGACTTGGACAATAGATTACTAGACTTATACTATGAACTCTTGAGACTCACTAAACTTGGGGTTCCCTGTGACTCTGGCCCCTGAACAGAGGGCTCAGACTGACTCAGCCACCCTTCGGTGCCATGCCATACCTTGTGGCTCTCATGAGGGACCTCTTCAGCTCTCCACTGGAGTTGATCTGGTTTGTTGAGACTGTTTTTCTGCTCTTTCTTTATTCTCATGGCTCAGTTTCCTTACAGTGTTAAGTGTGTTCGAAGCAACAAGAGTTGGGGAGACATGTGTCCTCATAGAGTCACAGGCTTTCTAATAAAGACACCTGATTTGACCTCTCAAAATGTGCCTTTTCTATATCTCACAATCAAACTCCCATATAGCACCAGTACTAGGGCTTGAACTCAGGACCTCACATTCTTTCATAGCTTTTTTGTTCAAAGCTATACCTCCACTTTTGACCTTTTTGTTGGTTTATTTGGTATGAGTATCATAGTCTTTGGGTTGGAAATGTAGCTTAGTGGTAGAGTGCTTACCTAGCATTCTACCTTAGTTCCATCCAAAAAGAAAAACAGAAAAAGTCATACCACTGTGGCTCAAGTGGTAGAGCACTAGCCTTGAGCAAAAGAAGCTTAGAGACAGTGCCCAGGCCCTGAGTTGAAGCCCCAGGACCGGGGGAAAAATATACATAGTCTTTTCTGTACAGGCTGGCTTCAAAACAGAATCTAGCTCCTAAGTAGCTAGAATTACAGTGCAAGCCACAGGTTCCTGGCTTTTAAATTCTCTTCTTTATCAGGCCTTAGATATGTGTTATTCCCGAAAACACAGACATTCATATAGCCAACTTTCTCTTGCTCACTTCTCAAGACCAGTGATCAGCCTGGAATTTTTTTTTTTTTACTACTGCCACCCAAAGTTCCTCTCACTGGTATTTTATTCAATTTTCTCCTTTGGCTTTTTGTTTTGTAAACCACATTTACCTCTGCCTGAAGTTTGTTTCTGTAATTTCTTGCTTGTTGCCAGCATTTCCCATAGCCATGTAGCTTCTGGGCTCACAAATGTTGGGTGTGTTCCTCACTGCAGTGCTCCTGCCATCCAGGCCAATGCCTAGCAACAAGTAAGAAGTCAAATATTTGTTGAATAACTGAAAGGCTAAATACCATGGGAGGTGACAGTTACTAGTCATATATTACAAATGAAAATCAAAACAAAACAAAAGGAAGCCCAGATAACTTTATCACTTGCCCAAGACTCATAGCTTATAAGGGTAACACTAGAATTCAGTACATATCAAGCTCCTAACTGGGACCTGTTACTGGTTAATTCATTTCCTCTGCCCATCCATTTGAATTTCATATACTCATCAAGACTCTTACAACCCATACGTGTCATTAGAAAAGTCACAGCAGCCGATGTTTCAGTCTCTTACAGATGAACACACATAAACAAACATGTACAAAGATAGACCCACATTTTGTGTGAATAAAAATATAACATTAATTAGCAAAAAATTAATCACCAGAGAGTTGACTGAATGAAACACAATAAAGACAGAACCACTCACCATTGGGTTAAAAAGAAAGTAAATATTGGTCTGTGGTTGAAGAAATGCACATTTTTTCATTCAGTCAGTCAATTGCCTGAGATTCCAATAGATAAGAAAAACCAGACCAGGAAGGAAGAAAAATTCTATTTGACCAAGTATATCTGGGGTGCTGTGTTTCCTTGTGAAAACAGAATTTCTGTTTTATTTGGACCACTATGGAGTTCTGGCACTAGGAACAATCCCACTGCAGAGAGGAGAAACAAGCACTAGCAGGTTAAATAAACTGACTGCAGTCACACAAAAGGGCAGGAAAAAGAACCTAATATAACATTCCCCTTCTTAACCCCACGGGGTTATACACTTTTGTTGTGTTTTGCTGCTGGGGATGGAATACAGAGTCTCATACATGCTAAGCATATGGTTCTGACCTGTACTATTAGGCCCACTTTTTTTTCTTTCTCTTCCCCCATGTCACCATGTGGAGATTTGACCTAAAGGCCTTATACTTGCTAGCAGGTGCTTTACCACTTGAATCATGCCTCAATCTCTTTTGGCTTTAGTTATTTTTATTTATTTATTTTTGTTAGTTGTGGGGCTTAACACTAGGCCCTGGGCACTGTCCTTGAGTTCTTCAGCTCAAAGCTAGTGCTAGTTGAGCCACAGCGCCACTTCCAGTTTTCTGGTACTTAATTGGCGATAAGTGTCTCACAGGTCTTTTGTGCTTTTGTGCCTGGCTTTGAACCATGACTCTCAGATCTCAGCCTCCAGAGTAGCTAGGATTACAATATGAGCCACTTGCACCCAGCTTGGTTATTTTTCGTCTCACTTTCTTTTGCTGGGGTGAGGAGGTGGGCCATGTTTAGACTGCCGTCACACTACTCATGCCTCCCGGTAGCTAGAATTACAAGGACTCACCATTGTAGCCAGCTCATTGATCAAGACGCTGGCTCACTTTTTGCCCTTACTACCTTCAAATTGACCCTCCTGATTCCCACATCCTGAATAGTGGGGATTATAGCTGTGAGCCTTCATGACCAATCCCTTTGATTATACTAAAGCACTTCTCACCATTATTGGGTCACACAAAACTCTCACTGTTCAAAGTGTGTTCTGTAGAGACACGTATTACAGGGAATGGAGGGTTGTTAGACAGGTAAAATCTTGGATCCCATGGGAAACATACAGCATTCTGCATTTTAGTAAGCTCACCAGGTAATTCCCACACACATGGAAGTTTGAGAAGCACAATTAATATTAATGTATGGTTGTATTAAAGAACGCAACTCCAGATAGCAGAGTCATTTTTATACCTCTCAGTAACTTTCTAGGGAAATTTTCTTTCTTTAAGCCTCCAGTTAATACTCCAAGCTCCAATAAGGGTGATAGCTATAAAGCCTAGTGTCTGCTGCCACCTGGTGGTAAAAGCCCTACCTAGGTAGAGTTTGCTATTTTCCATGAAACATGCATAATGAGATACCCAAGTAATAACTGAGCTCTACAGGATGGGGAGAAGATTCCCAACATAAATATCTAAATGTGATGGTCAGCATATGAATTTATTTTATTACCAGTCCATGAGGCAATGGCTAGACCACACATCTGATCACTGTGTCTTTAGTTGTCTTGTATTTGGCACAAAGATTTCCACACAGTGCCATGGAATTTCCCACAGTTCTGTCAAATACATCATTAGAGACCTCTCTGAAGCCATGCACAGAGCCAAACCCTGGAGGAATGTGCCTAGCACCTGGAAGTAAAGGAGGAGGAGATTCTGAAATTTTCCATCAAACAGTCCAGAATGTGACAGCACCCTCCAGTCACTCAAGGATGTTGTTTTGAAGACTTTGGCCACAAAAGTTAAAGAAATCCAACTGCCACAGGTGGGACTGTCCACAATGGATTGCCTTCCGCTCTGTCCACAAGAATCCCATAAGGTAGCCTATGGAAAAGTTGGCCAGTCTCGAAGAATCCAGCAACCTAGAAAGAAAAATAGCTTATTCAAAAGGAAAAGGATCGAAAGGTTGGTAATGAAAGTTAATTTCTTTCTTTCTTATTGCATGAGAGTATTTGGGTCTATCATTAACCACAGTTCACTGTGATAATTAGAGAAGGTAGCTCTGCCCTTAGAGATAAAGACTCTACATAGAGAAGGAGAAGAAACAGCCTGGGTCAGGATGCTTAATGGAAGTCATGTTTTACAATTAGAAAAGTCTTCACTTTGGCTGGGCACTGGTGTCTGACCCCTGTAATCCTAACTCTTTGGGAGACTGAGATCTGAAGATCAAAGTTCAAAGCTATCCCAGGCAGGACAGTTCATGACATTTTGACAAACCACCAAAAAAGTTGGAAACGGAGCTATGCTCAAGTAGTAGAGTGCTGGCCTTGAGTGAAAAGGCAAAAGGACAATACCCTGGCCCTGAATTCAAGTCCCAATATTGGTATAAAAATTTTTAATAAAAAAGTAAAGACTTTTACCAGGTAAAGCTTTGATTTACTCAAGAATTTAACTTTTAATGTATCATAACAGACTAAAGCAAGTACTTGTTGATACTTTCCAGCTTCCGTATTTGAGCTTTCTTGCACTCCATGCAAATACCATTATTTTGAAAGTTCATTACTGTATTCTTCAAAATAAATACAGAATCAATGCTTTCCACTCCCTGTCCCAGCAAGTTTGGCTGCTGACTATGTACTAATTCTATTTCACTAGTAAACACTCTTTAATATAATAGCAAAACAGTCTTAGACCTGATATTTCCTTACAATGGTTGAACCTTAAAGACAAGCATTTTTAAGACCTCTAACATAGTATATTTTAATTTTGAAAGTCGGTGTGGTGATTTGTTTTTAAATGTATTTGGGCTTCTTTCTTAGCTGATCTGTGAGCTATATAGAAGTACAATGTTTTATGAAGCCTGAAATCTCAACCCATATGGACAAAGATATTGCAAAGATATTTTACTTTCCATAAGAAGTAGGGGTTTTGTCAAATGCCAGTGGCTCAGATCTGTAATCCCAGCTACTCATGAGGCTAGAATTCAAAGGCTCACAGTATGAAACCAGCCCAAGCAGAAAAGTCTGAAAGACTCCAGCTCCAAAATAGTGAACCAAAATTAGTGTTAGAGGCAAGGTTCAATTGAGAGGGCACCAGCTGAGTGAGCATGTTGGATAAGCAAGACAGGAGCTCTGCATTAAAACTCCATCACTATGATTTTTTTAAAGAAAGCAATAAATAGAGATGTAAGGAGGAAGCATTGCAAGCAAATACATTAATTACCAACAAAATGATTTAAAGACTTCAAAAGGGAATGATTCTTTCTCCAACAGAAAGTGTAACCATTTTATCTCTAGGCTGTAGAGCAAATTGTCTGAAGCAGATGAGAGGGAACTATGTTTTTCTGATTCACAGATTACTTAGAACTGTTTTTATTATTATGTGTTTTTGACACAAGATCTCTCCATATAGCTCAGGCTAGCCTTGAATCAATGTGTCTTAGTCCTAGGATTACAGGCATGAACAGGTTTAGAGTTGGATATTTTCATACGAGGTGATACACGGATGACCTTCAGGATTCCTGAAACTCAGGGCCTGGGTGCTGTCCCTGAGCTGTTTGGCTCAAGGCTAGCATTCTACAACTTGAGCCGCAGCTCCACTTTCAGCTTTTCTTTCCGTAGTTAATTGGAGATAAGAGTCTCACAGACTTTCCTGGCTTTGAACCACGGTCTTTAGATCTTAGCCTCCTGAGTAGCTCGGATTACAGGCATCAACCACAGGTGTCCAGGAGGAGTTTTGTTTGTTTGTAATATTAATTAATACTCTATTTCTTTGGGAACTATATGGAGTAAATGAAATCATAGGCAGACTGCACTTGCTATAATTTAATGACAAAACTGGTAACTAGTTTGTTTCCCTACCTCCTGTGGTTTGATTATTGGTTTTCAGTTCCATTTTGAATTTTAGGTACTGATACCATAAATTTTTAACTGTCTGCTGATCTTAATACAAATCATTGCATTTTCCTTAGATGGCACAGAGCTGTGTCTACCAATTTAGTAAATCAACATGTGTTGGTCCCCAAAGATGAGTCATCCAGTGAAAGTGATCCAGGATTTCAGGAAAACCAACAAAATCCAAGGAAAAGCTTGATGAAGAGAGTGAAGACTGCTTTGGGGAGGATATTGCCATGCAAGTGTGGAGGCAAGGCGTGGAGGATCAGCAGGGAAGGCTCCACCAACCCAAAGGGAGCCCTCCTTCCAACCAGGCACAGCCTTCTCCCTAGAGTCGCCAAGGAGTTTCCATCTCCCACCTTGTTCACCAAACCAAAAATGAGAAAGCTCTCACAGAACGGTAATCAGAGACAATTTATCATTCAGTGTCAAAGCTGAGAAAAAATAGTCAAACAAGGAAGGAGTCTTTTAGCACTTTCTACAGTACGCATGTGGAGTGGCCTCTAAGGCCCATGTGATAAAAAGTCTGGTTGGGAGATGGTGGGATCTTTTGAAGGTATGGCCTAATGGGAGATCTTTAAGTTATTGGGAGTGGGCTCTGGAAGGGAATTTGGGGACCTCCCCTACCCTTTCCTCGAATCTCCTAAAACCTCTAAAGCATGAGCAAAATAAACCTTTCTTGTTTCTAAGTTAGTTGTCTCAGATTTTGCATTACAATGAATGACTAACACAAAGCTGACTAACACAGTACCCACGGTGTGGCAACTCTGTGGAGATTGTGTAAAAAGCAGTCTCATGCTTCACCTCACTGTCCTGAGTCACGATTTGTATTTTAGCAAGATTCCAAGTTGACTCATATTGACGCATTGAACTAGATTGCTTTTAATTATCTAATAACTAGTCATCTAGTTGGCCAAATATATGCATTTATATGTGGACATTTTCATAAGGGTGGATGCATATGAAGAGATCCATAAATGCATATTCAATTCTCTTTGTTTTGTTTTTGGACAAAGTGCCGTCACAGACTTTCCAGTGCCTAACTTCTAAAATTGGAGGGTAGAGGGAGAATTAAATGAATGAAAGTCATGATTGATGAGTTGTAAAGGATGCGTGATTTTCCTGTATATACTTTTTAATAGGCTCAGTGAAAGCTTAACATCTGAACTGTTAATTTTAAGTCTTTTTCTTGCAATGTGGTCATAATGCTGTTATTTTGGAATCTATGACTAGCAATATCAACACTAAATTCCATCAATCTGTAGCTTTTTAAGAAATTAGGGCTGGGAGTGTAGCCTAGTACTAGAGAGTTTACCTCGCATCCATGAAGCTCTGGGTTCGATTCCTTGGTACCACATACACAGAAAAAGCCAGAAGTGGCAGCTACGGCTCAAGTGGCAGAACACTGGCCTTGAGCAAAAAGTGTGCAAGGACAGTGCCCAGGCCCTGAGTTCAAGTCCCAGGACTAGCAGAAAGAAAAGAGAGAGAGAGAGAGAGAGAGAGAGAGAGAGAGAGAGAGAGAGAGACAGAGAGAGAGAGAGAGAGAGAGAGAGAAAGAAAGAGAAAGAAAGAAAAAGAAAGAAAAAGAGAGAGAGGAAGGAAGGAAGAAAGGAAGGAACGAAGGAAGATTAAGCACATTTTATTTTTAGGGCAGTTTTAATTTTATAGAAAATTGAGGAGAAAATAGAGTCTGTACATGCTCCCCTTTCTCCTTCACTTTTGCTACTTCCCTACCTAACATCCTGCCTATGAGACATTTGCTTTAACTGATAAGCCAATGCTGATGCATTATTATCCATCAAAGTTCATAACTTCCATTAAGATTCATTCTTTATGTTATACAGTTCTATGGGATTTACCAAATGCATCATGTCATTGTATCATAAATCTAAGATTACCAGCTTATATGGAATAGTTTCTCTCTCCAAAATATCTCCTGTGCTATTTTTTTTAACTGTATTTTTTTTGTCTTTTCTTTTTTGGCACTGGGGATCGAACCCAGGACGTTGCACTTCCTAGGCAAGCGCTTTGCCACTGAGCTACATCCCAGCCCTTCTGTGCTATTTTTTAATGTTATTTTCAGCATGGCATCAGAAAACATCTATCGTCCTGCAGGTTCACATTTTCACACAGTTGTCAGTCAGGCTCATACCTGGTGAGTCTTTTGTCCAGGGCCAGAGCCAGGGCCAGGTCCAGGGCCAGGGCCAGGAGGGTGGAATGGGAAAGAAATACTTAAGAAACAAACAACTACTAATTTCTAGCTGACGAATGTACCTTGAAAACAGTTTCTGCTGAGGGAGAAAAAGGTTACTAATACAAGCATGGGCGATCATTAAGCAAATGCCTGGTATGGATTGAGCTGTGTATTTCTGTTGAAAATAACAGAAAGAGTATCTTTCTATACCACTGTGACTAGGGTGTTAGCATCTAGCAGAAAGCAAAGGACCACACTTTTGTAGTTATTTAGGGGGGGAGTTCTGCCTCTTTTTTGGGGGGGGCATTGGAGCAGAAAGCCAGGGAGAGGCCAATTGAAGGAGTGGTTTAAGCGTGGTAGTCCAGAATTTTTCACTTTCTTTGATGGGTGACAAGGAACCAATCAGTAAATACTTTCAAGGCAGGGTTTTTCTAATCTGATTTGTTCTTTTTCCCTCCTTCTTATTTTCTTTCTTTTTTTTTTTTCTGATGTACTGGGTATTGAATCCAGAACCTCTTAAACAGGTACTTTCCACCTCAGTCATTCCCCTGGCCCTTTTTGCTTTCTTTATCGTCAAGGTAGGGTTCTTATCTTATACATAGGCTGAAATTTTCCTACCTGTGTTTCCATCTGTTGCTGGCAGATGATAGGTATGTGATACCATGACCCATCACTGGTTGAGATGGAGTTTCCCAAAGTTCTTCTTGTCCAGACTGGTTCTGAACCATGGAGATGGTCTTCCATCTCCATTTTCCAATTAGATAGAATCATAGGCTTGAGCAGTCTGGATTTCAGTTTAATTTTCATTTTTCATAGATAATTATGGCTGAAGCCAATGGCTCATGTCTGTAATCCTAGCTACTCGAGATATTGGGATCTGATGACAGATCTGAAGCCAGAACGGGCAGGAAAAGTTCATGAGACTCTCATTTCCTATGAACCATCCAGAAGCCAGAAATGCAGCTGTGGCGCAAGGGGTACAGTTCTAGTCTAGCAAAAGAAGCTCAGGATCAGCTCACAGGTCCTGAGTTCAAGCCCCAGGAAGAACACAAAAATAAAAACAAAAAGATAAGTATGGTTTTAGTGCAGATATTTCAGTCTTGTGGAACAAAAAGCTAAGTGAGACCATAAAGACCTTAGTTCAAAGCCCAATATTGGCACAAACAAAATTGAATTGAGATAAAGAAAAACATCAAGGAGTCTGAAGTTTAAATAGCTCCTAGATAAAGGAAAAACATTCACATAGTAAGTCAATGATTGAGCCTTTCCACATTGCTGGAGGAAAAAACTTTGCTTCAACAATGCTCAAAAGGATAGATTTGCACATTCAAGGGGCTCCATGTGGTGAGGTTGAAACAAAGCAACACTAAGCCTCTGAAAGAGATAACCACTTTGTCAAAACTGGATTGCTCTCAGCTGACATCACAAACATACAAAAAAGGCAAAATGTGTGTAGAAGGCATAAGATTAGAAGCAGATTCTTCTTATTATTTTAATTTTGAACCCCAAGTACAAAAGGTATAGAGGCATGATCATCTTTCCAGACTACCTCCAGATAACAAGTGTCTGTAACTGATCTTCACATGTTGTCTCTTCATCCTTTTTTTTTCTCTTCTCCCCTTTTTCAAAGCAACTATTCAGCTGGATGTGGTGGAAGCTGAAGCAGAGGAGATAAGCGGAGGGAGCACCCTTCTCCGGGCTAGGAGAACTACAAAGCGGTTATCTGTGACATCTCTTCCTTCAGGATTGCAGAAGGTAAAAAGACTTACACATGTCAGTGTTTAGAGATATTCATACCAACCAAGTTCTCTACTACCATACGTCCTTTGTGCTGCGTGTGCTGGTGTGCTGTCTTTCCCCTAAGAATTTAGGACACAGGGTGGGGGCTTTCCAGGTCAGAGCTTTCTAATTCTGAGCTCAAAATGCTTAGCTTTTACTATAATCTGAGCAACAGTGGGGTTTGCAGCTTTGACATGACTTGCTCAGCGATTCCAATGTCAAGTTCACATATTAGCAACCTGACCTGTCTGTCTGTGCTGTGAGGAGAGGCATTCACAGGACCAGCCTTCATAAAACTTTCTGTGTGGACATAGTGTTCATCCTTCAATAAAGTAGCCATTCGTCACACATGAATTTTGAGACTGAAATGTGGCCATGGCAACCTAGGAAATGAATGTGTATTTAATTTTAATGAAAATTAAAATGGGATTTAAATAGCTGCATGTCCAGTGTAAGGAATGCTAACTGATGCAGTACACTCTGGATTTACTTATCAGAAGGAAGGATGGGCCTAAATTTCCAAGACTAATTTTATTTAAAATGATGTCGTAATAGGAAAACTAAGATTGTTTTTTTGAGGAGGGAGCGTTACTGTGTTACCCCAGGTGATCTCTAATTCCTGAGCATAATCTTGCCTTTGCCTCCTGAATAACTGGCTCTACAGTTGTGCTGTGCCATGGCTATCTGCCAGACTTTTTTTTTTAATGTAGAACTCTAAACTATTATTACTATTCTCATATAAACGTGACAAGCTCTTAGTTAAAGCTGACACTATGTGCTAGCCTCTTTTGCTACAAATATGAGCACTGATAATTCTTACAATAGTGACAGAAGGGAGGTAGAGATGTTGTCTTTATTGTGGTAACAATACTTAATTTGGCCACATGATTAGAAGAACCAGTTTCTCACCAGGAAGATTTTCTTCCTTCTCTTTTCTCTCTCCCTCCTTTTCCTATTTCAGGGGGGGAGGTTAATGGTGGTTCCTGTTGGGTTACAGATTAAGTGGGAAAGGAAAAAATCTGAACATTTCTGGGGTACAGGGAATAGTATTTTCATGATTCCAAGACAGAAGGAATTTTCACTATGTGAATAGCACTTACCATAGAAGATAAAAATTAATTTATTTGGATATAACTAAGTCTTTCAGAGCATGAAAAGAAGGTATCAAAGAACCATAGAAGAATTTTGTGTACCCTCACAATGTTCTCATAATCATATTCGAATTAGCTGTCCACATCTCAAATAAATCCCTAGGAACTAACTTCCTTCTGGAGAAACAGGAAACATTTGAGATTCTGAGTTTGTAATTCTCCGGCGTAAACAGTAGGGGCTATAAAGAGGCACTTCTATGCAGGAGGCAGGTTTTCTCCAGACCATGGTCCCTCAAGTAATCCTGTCTACAAAATGTGCCTAAACACTGGAGTTTGTAGTGTATCAGACCCAGAAATAACTTAGTAAATGCCAAGTGGAGAATAAAGTCCTGGTATTATGAGAGAAAAATGGGGCAATAGTAGTATACAATTGTAATCTTAGCACTTGAAAGGTAGGGCAGGCTTTTATATGCTTTCTTCCCTCCCTCTCCTTGTTTTCTTTATGTTACTTGGATTTGAACTCAAGTCCTTGTATTTAGTATGCAAGTAGTCTACCATCCAAATCATGCCTACGGTCCTTTTTCTTTTCTTTTGCTTTTCATTTTTCAGGCAGCATTTTGGTTTTGCCTGAGCTAGCCTTCAATCACGATTCTCCTTGGGAATCATACCCAATTAAGATGGAGTCTCACCAACTTTTGGCCCCAGTTGGCCTCAGGCCCTGAACTTCCAATCTCAAAGTGTAAACTACCATGTCCAGCCTTAAGTGGATTGCCAGCTTGAACTATTATAATAAGATCAATAAAGAAACAAACAAAACAATTGAAAATTAAACACAAACAAAATAAAACAGGAACAAATTGGAAAGTTACTTTAGACGGATGAAGGAAGGTTCTGAAAGTGGCACTCAGACAGAGCAAGCTGGTGGAACAGTGGTGGTTTATTTGTAAGCACTCTCCTCAGGCAAAGAATAAGATCCAAACATAGTCCACCATCTTGCTCTGTATAGATTTCAGGATGATCCCAATGCTCATTATTAAGCACCAGGGAAAGGAAGGATAAACTCATTAAGTCTAAAACAACAAGAGCCAAGACCTGGATGTGGACATGCGCTCCAAAAGCAACTGTTAGGATAGGTACTTGTAACCAGTATGCCAAGGACAATGGGAAAAGTGTCAGGCAGGGAGCAAAAAGAGACTCCAGTGCTTGCATTTATTTTCAGGGACATGATACCCATGAATATAAGGAAACCTGCAGAAATGAGAGCAAATTAACAACTGGATCTAGTGATAATCTGCTTTCTGGGCACTGGTCCACAACAGCTCCACATTCTCCCTGTGCTCAGCATCTGCACAGTAACAATTTCTTCTTCTTACGAATGACCTGTTTTTTTATTTTGTTTTCCCTGACTCTATATATTCTTTCAGAGCCAGACAATCTCATTTCTCTGCACCCTATAGATCTCTTCAGGACCCCAAAGGAGCTACATGGGGTGTGGAAAATAATATGAATGACTCTGAGCCAAAGTTGCTATGTGGCAAGTGTTCACTATAGAAGATAATGTATCAAGGATAAGAATTCTTATGTGTCATCACAAAAATAACATTGGTATTTTCTAATGTGGAGTATGTTTGCATTTTTACACCATAATAGGCACCATATTCATCAAAAAAGAGACCACACTTTACTGCATTAAAAAGAAAGAAACGTGGCATGGAAATCATACTCCCCAAATCAGATGTGACAGTACGAAAGCTCCAAATGCAGGTAGTGGGTGAAAACTTGTACTTTTGTGTCTTCTAAGCATCAAGCTTCAGTCTTAATTGAACACACAGCTCTGTAAGACAGCATAAATGTGGGATGACATAAAATAACAGCTAGCATTAAGAAGTAATTAAGGAGACACCCTGAGAGGGGCTAAGGGGTGGCTAAGGGCATGTAGGACTGTGCTGTGTACCTAATAAATATTAAGGGGACTGCATTAAAATGAAGGCATATACATGGGCTTTTCCTTTGAGAGGAAATGAAATCGTCTTTACCACTAGGTGGTAAATGTATGTTTTCAAGCTCTGTTTGCTATGACTTTAAGTAAAAAAATGCTTTGGGACTTGTAAACTATCCATCAATTCTTAAACTCATCTCTGAGGGCAAGTCTTTCCAACCCATGGCTTCATTTCTTTGCATCTATCTATCATAGGTGGATGATCTCATAGAAGCAGTGACTGATAAATCCATGAAGCTTTTGGCTCAAAGATATGCTGAGCTCCAACAGTGTGAGTTTCTAGGGGATGAAATTCTTCAGTCTTCTAAGCAGTTTCAGAGGATATCCAAGAGAACCAGGAAGAAATATAAACTGAAAAGTGTTTGTTTCCCATGTACCTGCTGCTTCTGATTTTGTTCCTCTTTGGATGAAAGTTCCCTGTAGGGATTCTTCTCTTGGTACAGAGTCCCAGAGTCCTTAATAAATCTGTGTGGCGAATTAATCAATGTAGGAGTGCCTTTTAAAAGAACATATAATCCAACAGTTGTTATTTTTTTTTTCAAAGAGAGCTTCTGTGGGGAAAAAAGGTGGTGTTTTTTTTCATTCTGAGCCTAAAGAAGAAACCATACTGTATAATTCTTAATATTAATGGATAATAAAAACCATTTACAGGGTATAGTAATTCTAAGTTTCTCCAGTGACTTGGTAGAGAAGTACTTTAGAGAAAGTACTTAAACATGGCATAACACTTTTAATATGACTACTACTGAGCTAATTTTAAATTTTCATCTTAATAAAAGATAAAAATTATTATTTTTTTGGCTAGTCCTGGGGCTTACACTCAAGGCCTGAGGACTGTTCTTGGGCTTTCTGAAGGCTAGCACTCTACTACCTGAGCCAAAGCACCCCTTTCAGCTTTTTCTGTGTATGTGGTATGAAGGAATTGAATCCAGGGCTTCATGTATGCTAGGCAAGCACTCTACCACTAGGCCATGCTCCCAGCTCCCTTGAAAGGTAAAAATTCTTATTAAAGGTACAAAAATGTAAAATTATTAAGTTATGACTCATGCAACACATCATATATCTGACTTAACATCTGATCAGATTTCTGGATTTTAAGATTTTTAAGGAAAGAATCTAAGGATTATACAATATAATTCAACATTTAAGAAAATTATGATTGATTTAACATTAGTTTTTATGAATGATTAAAACCTTCATGCAAGACAATTTTAAGTTATTTCCCTCAAACAATTCTTCATTTTATTAGTATATTTTTCTACTGAAAATGAATCCTAAAAAAACGAAACAGTAAAATGAAAACATACAACAGAACACTGAATAATCACATTCCTTGATATAAATGCTAAACCAGTGTGGATGGATTTACCTCTTATGTCAGCAATCCTTAATATGGAACTTTCTTCCATGATGAACAGACACCATAAATACTGTTCACATAATATGTAAGGCTCATGAACTTAATTTTCTCACAAACACATTAGAAGTGCATCTTTTTCAGAAAGTCTTCTTGAACTTGTTTTTCTAAGCCCATCGATGTTACCTGTTAAAACTACCTAGAATATCCAATGAACACACACATCAGCTTGAAAGTGTTTTATTAAACATTTTGGAAATTGTTTCCTATTTTTAAAGAATAAAACATTTCAATAAAAAATGTACATTGCAGTTATTTTCTTCATGTGAACAAATCTGAATGAAATGTGCATCAATATTGAAAAATACAGTATTTTACTGCCAAAACTTAACCTATCTCAAAGAGCATAACAAATTCTGAACACACCAAGACCATGTAGCTGCTTTAATATCCTGGGGAATGGAGAAGATAGCCTGTCTAGGGCTTACGGCCTGTTTTGATGCCTGCTTCTGGGGCTTCTATCTCACAAAACTTTTCATCATCTGTAGTGGGAAAAGAAACATAAAACCTTATTTAATTTTGCCTAAACTTTATGTTTAGCACACATATGAAAGCATTTTTATTTTCTATTAGCCAACACATTCAGAGAGATGATAAAATGGTAGATTGTATCTGGCCTATATAACTCCATGGTTAAAAAATGTTGTTTTGATATTTTGTTAGCTGAATAAAAATTCAAGATCTCTGTGCTACCTTCACTAAAAATAAATCTATGTCTTTGTCTATTTCTAAAATCAATCAGAAAGCAGGAAACAGAGGAATTTCCAGTTGACTGCAGTCAATAAGAAGAACAATAAGAGTTTCTCCAAGCGCCTACTATCCACTATGTATCACATTCTTTCTATTAAGTGATTATTTATCATTTTCTGTCTAGATCCTAAACCATTACCTAAAGTCAGAAACCTAAAGTCAAGAAACCAGTAAAAATGTCCTACTCAACATCCTCAAATTTTCTTAAATTATTGGGTATGTAATTAAATTACATATTATATAATTGAGTCATCTGCATATATTTAGCCAGCACACCCACACCCACCCACACCCCCACCCCCCCACACACTCCCAGTAAACAACAAAAAAACCCCAAAACTCTTTATGAATATTCATTCTGACACAATTTCTACTTACTTTCCAATGTTTGTTGAAGTTCATGAATAGTGCTAAGAAGAACATAAAATTGCTTCCGTCTCAATTCCAGCTGTATTAAAAAAAATTCATGTAAGTTGATCTAAAAACACACATATACATTCAAAACAAAGTCTAATAAAAAATGCAAGTACCTTATCTTCAATGGTTTCTTTAATATGTGAAAGATGTTCTAATTCTTTTCCCAGAATCTCTAGTTCCCTGTTAAAAAAACAGCAAAAAAAAAACCCCAAAACAACAACAAAAAAAACTGATAAAAGTTTTCTGCTTGGGGAAGAAAATATCCAGTTAACACAAATGTAATAGTATTTTTTTTTTTCTGGCCAGTCCTGGGCTTGAGCTCAGGGCCTGAGCACTGTCCTTGGACTTTCTCAAGGTTAGAGCTCTACCACTTGAGCCTCAGCACCACTTCCAGCTTTTTTCTATGTATGTGGTACCAAGGAATCGAACCTGGGCCTTTGTGCATGCTAGGCAAGCACTTTAACCACTAGGCCAAACTCCCGGCCCCTGTAATAGTATTTTAATACTAAAATCAAATATGAAGTTATAACATTCCATTATAGTCATACTTTTAAAGATGATTTCTTCCTAATTCCTAAATATGCACTATTTTCATTAAAAGTACATTTTTAGGTAACAAACTTTAAGTAAAGGAAAACACAGACAACTGAACAGCCAAACTAAAAAGGTGACCTACTGTGTCATTCTGTTCTCAAGTTTTTCTTTTTGTAAAAGAAATGACAGTGCTTATGGACTGATTTTACCCCATCCCAATCTTCTATCCTTTTTCTTCTCCCCTATCTCCCACTCAGGATCACTGTTTCATGACAACACTTCTTAACATATACATTTATATCTCTTAATAATATATAGTATTAGTATACAATATTTGGAGAGAGGCTTCTAATTTGTATAAATGGTTACTTTTCTGAATGTATTTCAGAAATGATTAAAATTCATTACATGTCTTTTTTCCTCCACTGACCTTGTTTTGGGATCTGTGTTTTAGAAGTACATACCTAATCTTTCTTTTGTATTTCTAATTATTTTGGTAGGACTATTTTTTTTTTAACTCAGAGCTTCTACTTGCTGGAGGGATGCTCTATCATGAGCCACATCACCAGTCATTTTTACTTTAGTTATTTTTCAGATAGTCTCACATTTCTGTCCAGAATGGGCTTTAGATCATGATCCTCCTATCTATTCTTTCTACATGTTTGTTGGTTCAGATGAGATCTGGGTAATATTTTGCCCAGGCTTGCCTTGATCTATAATCTTGCAATCTTCACCTCATAAACCATTTGAATTGAGTCACTGCTACTTAATATTCTACTATATAAATAGAATATATTCCATTTATCCATTTTCCCACTGAGCCATCCTACATGCATGTATTCAACCTACATGCAGTAAAGTTGGAAGAAAAGGGTTTAACTAAGCAGTATTAGAATGTGTAATTTTGAAACTGTAGCTATTCCTTTTGATAGGCTTTACATATTTCTATTAAAATAAAAAACTTAGGCTAATTCTTAAGAGCTTTAATCTTACTTTAATGTCTCATGTCTATCTGGATGATGTTGAATCACTTTTGCCAAAGCATCATATTCTGAAAGACATAAAAATATTTACCAAATTAAGGATATATATTTTTAACCACCAAAGCATCCTATTTACTTTCCTAGGACATAAAAAAGACAATTTTTACTGGATCAAACTGTAACTTCAATGATATGTGCTCCACTTTTATTTTTTCATTGACACATTCCAGGCAGAACATAATAGGTCAGTATAGGCATAAATGATTCTTAAGATCCTGTCAGTCTACTTAATAAACTATGTGCCCACAAATTAATAATAATTACTGGTGGCTCACACCTGTAACCCTACTCAGGAGGTTGAGATCTGAGGATCATAGTTCCAAGCCAACCTGGTCACAAAAGCAATGAGACTCTTATCTCCAATTAATCATAGAAAAAGCCAGAAGGGGTGCTGTAGTTCAGGTGGTAAAGCCTTGAGCAAAAGAAGCTTAGGGACTGAACCCAGGGCCAAGAATGGCAAAAAATAAAAATAAAAGTAAATGATCAGTAAGGTAAATGCCTTACTGTTAATTTCAGATCTTAATCAACAGAACTTCTCATTTGTTTTAAAGGAAAATATTTTAGGAACTGTAAAATAATGTAAAAGTTCAGGACATTGCTTCTGTACCACTAAAACCTCCAAGATGAAGTCATGTGACTTCATTTAACCTATTTAAAGAAATGCTAAATGATAAAATCACTTAAAATCTTCCTAATATATAACAACACTGTTTATATAATTTAGAATTCATATTAGTATATAAGTTGATATGTCTTGCTATAATTTCACTGCATACACTTTAAACAGAATGAAGTTAATTTTTTAAAAAAAATTACTGGGCACTAGTGGTTCATGTCTGAAATCCTACCTACTCAGGAGGTTAAGATCTGAGGATCATGTTTCAAAGCCAGCCTCGGCAGGAAAATCTGTGAGACTATCAATTAGATACCAAAAAAATCCAGAAGGAGAGCTGTGGCTCAAGTGGTAGGATACAAGACTTGAGTAAAAAAGCTCAGGGACAGCCCAGGCCTTGAGTTCAAGCCCCAGGACTAACAAGAATTTTTTTTTTTAGTTAAAAAGAGAAAATAAAGCTTTATCTTAATTATCTCTTTAAAGTGTGAAGTTCAGTGTTTTGGACCTCAATGTATTAGTTCCTTAAGATTGATTTTATTTTCCATAGTTTTTTGCATTCACAAAATATGGTTGGTGTAAAACAAAATTGAAAATTGTAAGCTATAAAAACTCACAACGCATTGGTTCACGCCTGTAATCCTAGCTAGTTAGGAGGCTGATATCTGAGGATGGCAGTTCAGAGTCAGCCCAGGCACTAAAGTCCGTGAGGCTTTTATCTCCAATTAACCACTAGAAAACTGGAAGTGGCGCTGTGGCTCAAGGGATAGGGCAATAGCTTTGAGCTGAAGAGCCCAGGGACAGTGCCCAGGCCCAGAGTTCAAGCCCCATAACCAACAAAAAACAAAACAACAACAAAAAAAACCCTCACAACTACCAAATGATCAGTAATTTTTTCCATTTCCTTCTAGTTTTTCCTATGTATTATCACAGTTGTGACTATACATTGTTTCTTATATTTCCTTTTCCTTATTACCTTAAGGAAAACCAATGCTCTTATAATTAAAAATCTGTTTCATATTTAATAAAAAACTGCTTGAGTTTACATTCTTCAAAAAAGTATACCTAATCAATAAGTAAAACTCCAAATCTAGACAGTCATATAAATCATCTTTGCTCATTAACTGTAGCATCATGTAGACAAAAAGGGCTGAAGAGAATAAAAATTGAATACTAAGAAAAACTTAGATAATCAAAACAACTCAGCAAAAAATATATATATAGCATAGCCTTCCTTCTCTTTATTTTAAAGAAGATAGTGTAAGAATTAGATATGGCTCCTAATTCTTTTTTATAAATTAAATTAATGCTGGCTGCAGATCTGGCTTCACAGCATTAAAGGCTGCATGAGAATAGTAATAACGCATCTGCACACTAACCACCTCAGAATCCTTACCTTGGCGATTTTTCCGTATTCGTTTTGCTTGAAGAATCTGCTTTTTGCACTCAGCAATTTTTTCATGTGCTCCAGTAATGCTACTTTCTATGAAAACAAAAAAAACTGCTTTTAGACAGTTATAATATCATACATAATATCCATTCATTTTCAATTTTAAAATGTGTTTCTAATTTAATGTTTCATAGCTAACAAAATAGACTTTGGTGTTTAAAAATAGCTATAACCCAAAGTACTGTATATATATATATATTATATATATATATTTTGTAGCTAATACTGTATTCTTTCAATTAACACTGTAATTTCTATTATTCTTTTGTCACTAGCCAAAGAAAATTGTTAGCATTTTTTTCCTTTAGACTATTAAAATTATAGACACTAAATACTTTCTTTACCTATTTCTCTGTAAATTTTTTCATAATTTTCCATTTCTCTGAGATTCATATCATATACCAACAGAGTTTTACCCATTGAAAATTCACATTGAGACAGGGTGCTAAGCATACGCTGGTACTGGCTGTATCTAATGAAAGAAAGACAAGACATTAGTTAGTGGGTTGCTAAGGTTGAACTACTATAATGCAATCAAAGATTTGCTAACTAAATTTTATCAAATCTTAAGATAATTATTTGTTTTGTTTAAAAAAACTTAGACTATCTGTTGCTCTGTTTTCTTTATCTAAACATAGTGCAATCAACTTTATAAACTGCATTAGTTACAAATGCAAGGTGAGACCATTGTTCTTTTTTTTTTTTTTTGTGGGTGGTCATGGGGCTTGAACTTGGCCTAGGTACTGTCCCTGAGCTCTTCAGCTCAAGGCTACCACCCTACCCCTCATTCTGGGCATTGTCTCTGAACTCTTCACCTCAAGGCTACCGCCCTACCCTCCAGCCAAGCCTCATTTCCCTTTTCTAGAGGTTAATTGGAGATACGAGTCTCAGGCCCTTTTGTGCCTGGGCTGGCTTTGAACTTTGATCCTCAGATCTCAGCCTCCTGAGTAGCTAGGATTACAGGTGTGAGCCACTGTGCCCAGCTATTGTTCTTATAAATATAGTTTAAGCAATTATTTGAATTGTTAAAATCACTTAAAAATCCTTTGATTACAAGGGTTACTGAACTTAATTTTGTCTTCACAAGTATTTCACATTATATAAGACAGTTGTTTATGTGAAGTCACATAAGGAAGTGAAGTCACATAAGGAAAAAATTTTGTGAAAATTCCCTATCTGAAAATTAGCTAAAGCAAGCAAGCAAGCAAACAAGCAAACAACAACAAAAATGGACTGAGGCTCTGGCTCAAGTGGTAGAGTACCTTCCTAGTAGATACTGAGTTCAAACTCAAGTACCACCTCCTCAAATAGTCACATACACATTAATCTGGTGTAGTGGCACATGCTTGTAATCCCAGCACTCTAAAGGCTGAGGAAGTCTAGGTAGCTGAGCTCCAGGGCAGCATGGTCTACACAGCAAGATCCCAACCCCCTTCCTACAGCAAAACAAAATAATAAAATCTTTTGGTTTATCAAAAGGTAGTTCCATTGGCCATTTATATATTGAAATACTAACAAGATTATATGATTAGTAAAATCTTATCAGGATACTGGTATAGAAACAGCAATGAAATGAAATACCCTTCTTCTTGGGATCCAGAGTTGCACCATTTAATAAAACTTTTCACTAGCAAATTAATTCTCCGATCATCACCAGCACCATCTCCATCAATTAAGAGTCGCTTCCGTATGATTTCATCTGAGGAAAGAAGGACAATGTGGGTTTAAACGACCATCTGGCCTTTGGGAACTTCCCAAAACAAGTCAACAGTATCATTCATCACTTGCCCATTCAAAAGAAAGTAACTGACATGTACTTGTTCTTAATGACACTGAAATGTACACATAAAATGGCTAGTTAAACTAGTAAATAAGATGGGCATTGGTGGCTCATGCCTGTAATCCTTGCTATTCAGGAGGCTGACATCTGAGGACTTAAAACCTTTCAAAGCTAACGGAGGCAGAAAAATCCATGCGACGTTTATCCCCAGTAAACTACTTATAAAAAGCCAAAAGTGGCCCTCTGGTTCAAGTGGTAGAATGCTAGCCTAGAGCACAAAGAGGCTCAGGAACAATGTCCAGGCCCTGAGTTCAAGCCCCAGGATCAGCAAAAACAAACCCCATAAATTTTTGTTTTGTATTCTTTATCATGCATACACACACACACACACACACACACACACTTTAAAGAGGAAATGATTGTCTGCCATGGTCATGCAATGTTCTTGTATCTGATTATAGGTAAAAAAAAACCAAACAAACAAAAAACCCCAAAAAACAAAAAACAAAAACGCTTGCTCTTGGAGTTGGTAGTCTATTGGGTCGAGAGGAAATAAATTTCAGGTACAACCAAGAAATAAAGCTGGTAATTCTTAGAAAGTCTTTTTTGAAAACAATCTGTCCAGATTGATGGAGGTCAGTAACATGTCTGGCTAGAAAGAAATACTAGCAAAAAGAAATAGAGAAATTAGTATTTCAAACATGAAATGGTAGACTAGGAAAAGAGTAAGAGATAGATCAAAAAGAAGAAGAAATAGATGTGTTAGGTGAAAGTATAGTCATTATATTTTGAATCATTTCTTCCTCCACAAGGATTTTTTTTTTAAAGGAACAGAACAGGCAGTTGTACTCAAACTGAAATGTTAAATGAATGGTAACCCCTGTGAACTTAAAGATAATAAAAACAAAAACAAAAAAAACCAGTGTAGAACAGGATTATCATGATTATCAACACAAGCAAGTCTCAACTAGCATGTCTGGCAATCCTGTTGTTTTTTTGTTTTGTTATGCCAGTACTGCAACTTGAACTCAAGATATCTTGCTCACTGTTTTGTTCATGGCTGCTGCTTTACTACCTGAGCCAAGTCTCTAGTTTCAGCTTCCGGCTGGTTAATTGGAGACAATTGTTTGGAGAGATTATGTGCCTTCTATCTCAGTCCTTAGAATTCAGCCTCCTGAATGCCTTACAGGAATGAGCCACCAGCACCTGCCCTCACCTAGATTTCTTTAAATAATGATCATAACAAAGAAAGGTAAATAAACCAGCATTTTTCATCTATCAGACTGACAAAGACCTAACCCTGATAATTAAATCATCCACAAGGGTATTGGGAAACTATGTTTACATAATCTGTGAACATTTTTTATGGCCATGGGCATAATAGACAAAATTAAAAATGCACACTTTTCTGACCCCATAATTCCAAGTCTAGGAATTTCTTTTCTTGCTATACGTGCATCCATGCACAAAAGCACATAATATTCTTAATGGTATTGTTTGTAATACAAAGAATAAAACCTAATCATTAAGAGACTAGTTGTTAAGCTGGGCACCAGTGACTCACACCTATAATCATAGCTACTGAGGAGGCTGAGATTTGTGGATCAAGGTACAAAGCCAGCCAGGGCAGGACATACTCCAATAAACTACTCAGAAACAGCAGGAAGTGCTGCTGTGGCTCAGTGGTAGAGTGCTAGCCTTGAGCCAAAGGAGCTCATGGACACACCCATGCCTAGAGTTTAAGCCCTAAGGACTAGCAAACAAAAGGGAGGTGGGTGAGAGGGACGGTTTCATTTTTGAACCATACACTGTATTTTAGGACAAATTTTTAAGGTGTAAATAACTTTAGGAGTCCCTGGATCACAGCAGTCTTTAAACAATAGCGCCTGTGTGTAGGCGGACAGTTTTGAGCATAGTAGAGTGGAGATAAACTGTGGAAGGTAGGTGGTTCCAATATTACAATATAATCTGTGATAACACCACACAAATACTTTTAGAATAGGATATGATTGCCAGTCATTGTTTTGAAAGACTTCTCAAGCTAGATTCTTCATTTGTTCTAATTTTACATTAAAAAAACCCAACAACCTAGTGTTTTCAGTTTTTAACTACCAACAATATTATAAGAACCTGAAGATAAATAAAACTCAGTGTTTGAAGAGATCTAAATGTGAGAATATGTGTGCATATATATACGTTAGAAATGGTTCTAGACAGGCGTGGTGGCTCATGCCTGTAATCCTAGCTACTGAGGAGGCTGAGATCTGAGGATCAAGGTTTAAAGCCAGCCAGTGAGCCAGAGCATACACTAAAGAATGAGATGCTTATCTCCAATTAAACACTAGAAAACTGGAAGTGGGGCTGTGGCTTGAGGGTAGAGGGGTAGCCTTGAGCTGAAATGTTCAGAGACAATGCCCAGACCCAGGGGCAGGGTAGTAGCCTTGAGCTGAAGAGTTCAGGGACAATGCCCAGGCTGAGTTCAAGCCCCATGACCCACAAAAAATAAAAAATAAATGCTTCTATTTCTTAAACATAAACAAATTTAAAAATATCCACTAGGTGAGGCAATCTGCTAGTGGTAAGGCTGTTCCATAATTCCTTTGCTCTTATTTCTTCTCAAGTTGCCTCAAAGATCCCATCTTTGTCCCAGATGCCTGGACTTCATATTTTATTACAGATTGGAGATTTCCAACATGTGTACATTCAGAAGCAGGTAAATAGTATCTGAAGGGATCAGGTTCAGTGCCTTGATGGGGACATTCTCGTTACATGCAAATTTTCAAGTCTGGAAATGACAATATTTAAAACACACATTGTTTTCATTGTTGTTGTATATTTAAAGATTTGGGTACCTTTATATATGGGGTACTATTCCAATTAGAAAAGATTATGAAAATATTTAGACACTGTACAAGCCAACTAAACCAACCAACCAGTCCGATTTCTGATTTCTCTGTTAGGGAGAAAGCCATGGACAGGACTGTTTCATTCATTCTGTTTCCTACTTACCATCTCATACTATGCCTTACATATTCACACCTCACACTTGCTGCCACGCTAATACTTACCATTAAGCCACAACTGTAACCCTGTTTCTTACTGGACACTTGAGATAGTGTGTCTTATTTCCTATCTGGGCACGTGCCTGGATGAGCTCTAGCTAATTAAGATTTCTTATAGTCTCCTGTATAACAGATTTATGCCATTGGGCCTAGCATTCAGTTTAGAATAGGTCTTGAGAACTTCTCTTTTCAAGATAACCTTGAACAGAGATCTCCAAATCTCAGCCTCCCAAGTTTTTAGCAATACAGGCATGAGCCACTAGCACTGGGTTCAGTATTTCCAAATTTGAGTTGAAGTGCCTGTATAGAACCATCAGCTTTCTAAAGAACCCTGTCTCAATACAACATTCAGAAGGGCAAGCAGGCAATTGTATTTTTCATTCTCACAGTAGCAATCTGTCTACTTGTACAAAAGATAGGAATATCTTATCAATGAGCAGATGCATCCAAAGGAATAAGAATAAAATCTGAGAATATGAGATAAAGAACTGAACCTGTCTGTTCTCACTGGAGAAATTTCAAACACAGACACGAAAACACATATTCAAAGAAAGCTGCAGGAATGAGTGACATGCATGCATTAGAGAGTAGGACAAAAGCTCCCTTTGGTTTAAGGGCAATTTGGATTTTTAAGTTACCAATTTAAAAACAGACGAGAACATTTCTATCTAAATTCCAAGTGATATAGCTTTTGACTCAGAAATTCCAGATACACTTGCACTTAAGAAACAAGACAGCAGGTTAAATATATGAGAATGTAATAATTTTGAAAAAAAGTCTCAAATATTGGATGCTTGGTGGCTAATTGTGTGTAATCCTAAACTACTTAAGAGATTGAGATCTGAGGATCAAAGTTCAAAGCCAGACTTGGGAAATGAGTCTGTAAGATTATCGACAACTATCTAGCCAAATGCTGAACTGGAGATGTGGTTCAAGTGGTAGAGCACCATCTGTGCACACAAAAGCCAAGTGAGACCATGAGATCCTGAATTCAATCCCTAATACCAGCACTTATGCACAAGCACACACACGCGCTCGTGCGCACACACACACACACACCACAAAACCCACAAATGTCCATCAATAGGGAAACAAATTAAGAAAATTTGTGTATAACACATGATGGAGTACTATGAAGCTATAAGAAAAAATCAAAATGAAGTACTGTGATAATGCAAGAAAACACTGTAAGGTCCACAAGAACAGTTTATACAGTATGCTTCTGTTCAAACAGAAATGAAAGGAAGTAAGTATATTTACACATGCTTACATTTGTATGGATACCCTAGAAGGATAAACACAAACTAATAAAAGAGGGTTGCCAAGAGATGAGCTAGTACAAGACTAGATGGGGGATAGGCTGCAAGATTGGATTTTTTTTTATGTTCTATGATTTAAAAATACATATATGTCTTTATTGTTATTGTAAAGGTGATAGAGGGGTTACAGTTACATAAGTCATATTGTTCTATGACTTTTAAACCAGAAGAGTACCCAAAATTTGCTAGCTGTGGTGCTGTGGTTACCTATAAAAGATAGAATGCAGATGGCCTCTCTCTTTCCTTACCCTAGGAAGGAAGGAAGCCTTGAGATGGAGCAGAAGTTGGGGAATGGAGCTGAATCTGAGAACAATAGTATACCAAGGAAGACAGAAAGGGAGCCCCAGCGATAGGTGGAGGTAAAACTCAGGGACTTTTCTGCCCAGGCTGGCAGATCTTCAGATCTGTTTCCTGAGTAACTAAAATTACAGGTGTGGCCCACTTACGTTAGGCTTAGTTTCAAGTAATTATTCAATCATTACCAATGAACGATATTTTTAGGAAACAAAACAAAACAAAAACCTCAGGGGTCAGATTGCAGGGACCCATGCTACTAAATGCAGGATCTGTTCATAGCAACTCAGAGCAGTTAAGATTCATGGGCAGAACCTAGAAGAAACATGCAGAAGACAATGTACAAAATGATGTAACTGAGAAAAGCCCAGAAACAAGAGGCTGATTAAGAGGCTGCTTTCAGAGCACACGCAGCTAGGAGCTAACATGATCTAAACTTAAAGAAGAGGACTGAAGGCAGTTTAGGACTGAACAGAATAGGAGTGTGCTAAGCTCAGTTCTGGCAGCTGGGGGGAGTCCCCATCCAGGCTTCTCATGCCATCCTCTCACTTCAGCCCGCTCCCTAGGAAGTATAAGCTCACCAACTTATGGCTACCCTCCTGGGTCAAAAATAAACTGGAGCTATTGTTTGGTTAGTTCACCCAGTGTTTGCTTTGTGTGTGTACACATATGCACTTAAGATACAGATGTGATGTCATTTGTAAAATGTGAATAAAATGATCTATGTCACAGGACTGCAGTGAAATTTCATAGAAATAAAAATATATGAAAAAGCCTAACGGTGCTGGGCACAACGGCTCATGCCCGTAATCCTAGCTATTCAGGAGGCTGAGATTGGAGGATTGCAGTTCAAAGCCAGCTGGGGCACTAAAGAACAAGAGACACTCTTATCTCCAATTAACCACTAGAAAACAGGAAGTGGTGCTGTGGCTCAAGGGGTAGGGCGGTAGCCTTGAGGTGAAGAGTTCAGAGACAACACCCAGGAAGAGGGGTAGATTGGTAGCCTTGGACTGAAGAGCTCAGGGACAATGCCCAGGCCGAGTTCAAGCCTCATGACCCACAAAAAAAAGAAAAGAAAAGAAAAGAAAAAAAGCACAATGGCTGCCCATCATAGTGGCATAATGTATTAGGCTCAATTTTATGTTAAATTTATTCCATAATTTGTAGCGTCCTAAAAGCAAGAAAGAGCAAAGTCTAAGAGCAAAGTCTATGTGGCACATAAAGCCACATAGTATGTACACACTACACTTATGTACACTAAATTTTGTCCAGTTATAATTCCTCACGTTGCTTGTGGTTCAAATTTACTTGAACTTGTAGCTTAAACTTTGTGGAGTTGCTGTCTACAAGTCTCTGTGGACAAGAATTACTTAAATAATATCTGCAAGCGCAGAAGATAGCTCTGTCAGCAACAAAATAAAACCAGGAACAAGAACAGGTTCCCAGTTTGACAACAGCATTTATTCTTTTAGAGTTCCTAACATATAGCATAAGCATTATTATTTTTAATGACAAACAGAAATTAACTGCATACAGAACACACCTAAAACCTGTTTGTTTACTATTTACTAGTACCACTGACTTCATAAATTACCATGCTTGAAGCCCTCTGTAAGCAATTTGATTGCTTGTATAAATAATTTTGGCAGGACTTGGTCCATTTTGTAAAAATAATAAAGATGGCTTAAAAACTACTTTATTGATATCAAATTAAGAGTAGTGTGTAAAAACAGTGTCTAGATTCTTGTTAGATTTATCATCGGCCTGCCATCACTCATAGGTTATTAAGATGAAAGGAATATAGCTCATTTGCTAGATTACTTATGGCAAAATAATTCTCAGCCCCTCCTTTTCAGGAATTTAAAATAATTAAGATAATTTTTGTGTGTGTGCCAGTACTGGGGCTTGACCTCAGGGCCAACAGTAATTTGAGATTTTTCAAGACATATTAGGAATACACAGTAAAGCCAGGTGCTCCTGGCTCATGCCTGTAATCCTAGCCACTCAGGAGGCTGAGATCTGAGGATCGGGGTTCGAAGCCAGCTAGGGCAGGAAAAGCCATGAGGCTCTTAACTCCAACTAACCACCTGATAATCTGAAGTGGAGCTGTGGCTCAAAATGGTAGAGTGTTAGCCTTGATCAAGAAAGCTCAGGACAGTGCCCAACCCAGTGCCCAATCCGTGTTCAAACCCCATGACTAATTATAAACACACATGTGGACACACACACACACACAACTAAAGGTGGATGAGAAATATAAGTAAAATGGTTTGATTTCTTTATGCAAGCATAGATCTCCTCTGCAATCTAAATAAATTGCTGGTACCAAAGTAAATTGCTTAAGTTAAAACTAAATTTAAAAATAAAAAGCATAAACAGCGTTGGAGTTTTTTTCTCTGTGTAAATATTTAGAAAATGGTACAAGTAAAGGACAAACCTCAGTCTTTCTTTGAAAAACTATTTGTCTTGACTAAAGAAATATTAGTTGTGGGACTGCAGCAATGATCACTTTGCTGAGCCACAAGGAAACAAGCTGGATGAACCTAGCCTAGTGAAAAACTTCTCTAACAAACTGGATGAACAGGTGAAATAGGAATAACTGCAACACAAGCATGCTCATCAGGTTTACACATCTCACTTGGTGAGCACACACCCCACTTTTTTCTACTCACACTGAAAAATGGCCTGGTGTGAAAGTGGACACTCGACTTTAACATACTTCCCAGATATTATCACAATTATCCCTGAAATGTCATCATGGAATGTGCTTCTATACTCATAGGAAAACATGCACTATCAGAATAGTTCTGTTATTATGCTATAGCTTTTAGGCATGTGAAATATGATTTCAAATTGTAACATGCATATATCTGTAAATTACACTTTTGTAATTAAAGGAAAAGCTACTATCAAAACCAACAGGCTCTACAAAGAGGAATGAAAATGCACATCTCCTTCCCCCTCCTCATCTCCCATGGGTTGCTCTGGCAGATCAATGTTCTCTGCATCACAAAAAGTGCTCTTAAAATTATTTTTATCGGATTACTAATACCATTTAACACCTTTTAAGTTAACAGCTACAAAATACAAACTGTAAACATAGTTTAAATTAAGTGACATATAAACTCTTTTTCAGTTAGCCAAAAATGGTAGGTTGGCATCAGACGAAGGATAAAGAATGGTTTTATCGTTGGGCACTAGTGGCTCACACCTGTAATCCTAGCTACTTCAGGAGGCTGAAATCTGAGGATCATAGTTGAAAGCCAGCATAGGCATGGAAGTCTCTGAGACTCTTATCTCTAATTAACCACCAGAAAACAGACAGTGGTGCTGTGGCTCAAGTGGTAGAGCACGAGCCTTGAGTTGACAGAGACAGTGCCCAGGCCCAGATTTCAAGCCCCAAAACTGACCAAAAAAAAAGAATGTTTTTTGACTAACTAGCTGTGTGACTAAGGCACCAAATTCTCAGGAACTCCATTTTCTTTCATGTACAAAATGTAAGGGTTGGAAGGTACAGTATAGTATCTATCAGTGGCAGTGTAGTGCTTTCCCTCCTTCTGCTCATGCAGAAATAAAGGACTTCTGGATATGCAGAGGCATATGTAAGGATTATGTGAGGAGGGTAGTGATCAGGTACATGAAATCTGTGAGAGTTCATTAGCCCTCATCTAAGCTGCAAGGACAAATGCTGGTCCTCCCTCAAGAGATTTTCAAGAGGATGAATATCAAAGACAACCACTTATCACAGCTGATTCCACTGCCAACAAGAATCCAAGCCCATTTCTCTTATGTCAAACAGTCTGCATTGGGCTCCTAGCTTCCAGTCTTGGCTTCCTACAATCCACTCTCTATACAGCAGCTAACAATGACCTAAAAGATGAATTGGATCACTCGCTCTCATCCTAAAATCCTCCAATGGGTGCCAAGTGCCCAAAGAAAACCCAAACTCATTTTCATAGCTCACGAGGCTCTGCATGAGCTCCCATTTACTTTGTCCTCCTGGCTTACCTAGATGCTACCCCAATGGCATTTCTTAACCTTCCCCAAAGAGAGAGAGCTTGTTTCATGAACTCAGGCTTTTCACTACTCTTTTTTCATCTGGAGTACTTTCTTGAAGGGCTTTTTATGTAGTTGAAGCTTTCACATAGGTCTTACTTTAACTGGAGCTTTTCAGTTTATAGCTGATGGTGCTATTTTCTCCTAATTTTTAGCAGCCTTCCTCCACTACTGTCAAGTGTACTCTCAAAACTCAATTATGTTCTTTCCGACAGACAAACTGCCTTACTTTACTGAACAGTATTGCTTCTATCCCTCAGTCTTAGATCAGAGTTCTATCTCTTGTCTAATTCCCTGCTATGAACATCACCTCCCATGCTGTAGAAGGTGTACAATAAGTATTTACTGATCACATACAATACTCATTTCAGCTCAACTGTTTGGATTCTGTATTCAGAAGACAGAGAAGGGCAATCTCCATAGGCTTAAAGTTAGAGAAGGCACATGTCTCATCACAGCAAAGTAGAAGAACAGACAAAAATCTCCTCCTTTGGAGTTCTCTACCTCAATAAAAAGGCACACGAATCAAATTAGAAGCCTGGCATCATAATGGACACTCTGTTCCCTTATATCCACTCAGTCAGTCACATCCTGGTGTGGTACCTGCCCGTTTACTTCTCTGCATTTTGTCTTGGTGGAATTTCAACTTGGCCTGTGCTCCTCTTCACTCATTAGGACTACTGAAGCAGTAGCTGCTACACAAGATGCACAATAGTGAGGAATAACAACCCTGGAGACAGGTGGCCTGGTTTAAACTAGGAGTAATTTGCTACTCATATGATATTACACAAGTTACTTTTTCTCTTTGCATAGCAGTTGCCCAGCCTGAATGACACCTTTGGGTATGAGACTCTTTAGTTTAAGCTCCAACAAAGGGGAAGAAAGAAAAAAAAAAAAGCAAATCTGAGTATTCTATAGCAATGTTTAAAACATTTAAGGGTTTTCCACTACTCTTTAAAAGCTATAGCTCATAACTTTCTAATTACTAGTCAATAGTGGTCATTTTTTGGTTCTTCCAACATTTTGGAACTCGCACATGTGATTCCTCACCTATGCAAACTATATACATTTGTCCTTCAAAAGTATGAGTAACAAGTTTCAGTTAGGTAGAGGTGGCTCATGCCTATAATTCTGCTATTCAGAAAGCTCATACTACTTTGGAGGCTCATAGTTCAAAGCAGGAAAGTTTGAGAGAGTCCATCTCCAATTAACCAGCAAAATGTCAGGCTGGAGTGGGCCTCAAGTAGTAGAACATCAGTAGTGAGATGAGCTAGGCAGAGGCCCCTGAGTTCAAGCCTCAGCACTAGGGAGGGGAAAAAAAAAAAAAAAGGCCAAACTTTTTTATCCCTCCCTAAAGCGTTCTAGTTACCCGCAATGTTATATATTCTTACAGTTCCCTATTTCGTACTTCTTCCATTTGCAATCCTTAAAATTAGTAATTCAGCTGGGTGCTGGTGGCTCGGTCCTGTAATCCTATCTACTCAGGAGGCTGAGATCTGAAGATCACGGTTTGAAGCCAGCTTGGGAAGAAAGAACACTCTGAGACTCTAATCTCCAAATGAACAACTCAAAAACCAAAAGTGGAGCTGTGTCTCAAAGTGGTAGAGCACTAACCTTGTGCAAAAAAAAAAAAAAAAAAAGTTCAGGGATATCGCCCAGGCCTTGAGTTCAAGCCCCCAAAGAAGAAAAACAAAACCCTCAAACTAGTAATTCAATGTATGGCTCTCACCAGAATGCAACCTTAAAGGGAGGGCTCTGGACTGTGTAAACCCCAAGTGGGATAAATATGTCCTGAAAAACAATGCATAAAACTGAAATAAAGCAGAGTTGAATTTCTCCATTAAGTTCCGGGGCCCTTAATTCTCTCCAACCTCCGCTACTTATCGAAGGCCTTGTCACCATTCACCCTAAATCTCCGGCTGCTGAATCCACATTAATCCCCCGTGGGTCCCCTACTCCTCAGAAATCAGTCTCTCTGCATGGATTTCACACTCTCCTCAAATACATTTTTTTTCCCCTAGACCCAGACGTCAAAGGACCTCCTTCCTCCTCAGTTCCCCGCTATGCCTGTCCACCCTTTCCGAACATTCTGTCCCCCGCTTTCTGCACTGTTCCCTAAAATCATCCCCCTACCCATTCATTCCAGGGGACAAGTCATCTTCCCACTCTCATGGTGGCCTTCCCTCTGGAGCCCCCCACCCTCATCTATCCCACCCAGATGCCAGCCCCCGGTCCCCTCCGCCCCCCCCCGTGTCACCCCGGGACCTCCGCCGCACACCCCCTCCAGCCCCGCCGCGCACTCCGCCCTCCCAGGCCTCCACAGGCCCCGGGACCCGGCCCCCCAATCTCCTCCACGCCCCGGTCAAGTGCACCGCTGGAGGCGGGTCACACCCCTCCACACCCCGCCCGGGCCCCCGACGCCCCCCCAACGCCGGGACCTCCGCGTGCGCCCGCAGACCGCGCCCCCCCACCCCTCCCACCCCGATCCTCCTAGAGCCCTGCGCCGCCCCCGGGAATGCCGGCCCTCCGGGGTTCAGGGCGGGGGGCTCCGAGGAGGGGCGTCGGGCCGGCGGGGGAGACGCCCGGGAAGCCGAGGAGGGAGCGGCCGAGCGGCTGCCGAGTCCCCTCGTCCGCCCGGAGCGCGGAGCAGGATGCACGGAGCCGGGAAGCGGGCCTCACCGTCCGTCACGGCTCCCATGGCGTGCGCGGCGGCGGCGGCGGCGGCGGCGGCGCAGGCTGAGGCGGCGGTTGGCGGCGGCGGAGGTCAAACTCCCACAATGCAGCCGGGTAAACAGCCATGGAGGAGGAGGCGGCGGCGCCCGCGGCCGCCCGCTCCGACGCCTGAGTCGCGCCGCCGCCGCCGCCGCCGCGGGATCCGCGCTCCCCGCGCTCGCTGCGCTCCCCGGGGGGCGGCTGCAGCTGCGGCGGTGGCCGGCGCGTGAGGGGGGTCAGGCGGGCGGACGCGGGGCTGCAGCGTGAGCCGTTCCCCCCGCCCCCCCACCCCGCCGCCGCCGCCCCCGCCCGGCCCACGCCCAGAGGCCGCCCCGGAGGCCGCCGCGGCCGCCAGGTGAGCTCGCCCGGGCGGACGCCGCGGGGGCTGCGGGGGCGCGCGGGGTCCCCCTCCGCCCGCAGCCGCCCCGAGAAGGTGACCCCATCCGGGCGGCGGCAGCTGGGAAGGCGGGGTGCTCGTTCTCCTGGCGAGGGGGTGGCGGCGGGGTTGCCCGGGGTGGGGAGGGGGGACGCGGGAATCGGGGGGCGGCGCTGAGGGGGACGCGGCGCGAAGTTGGCTCCCGCGCGCGCCCAGGCGGGTCTCGAACGCGGGCCCTGGCGGCGGGCGCGGCCGGCAAAGACAAAAAAAAAAAAAAAAAAAAAAGCGCCCCGCGTTCCAGGTGGCGCGGTTCCGGCCCGGCGTCCGCCCGCTTCCTCCCTGGGCGCCGGCGGCGTGTGCCTGGACTTGGGTGACAGAGAAACTTCGCGACCTCAGGCTGGCGCCCGCGGTCTCCACCTGGCACCCGGTTCCCCAGTGCAGCCGGGAATCCCGTCGGCGATCGTCTGGAGCGGGGCGCGGGGGGGGGGGGGGGAGTGGTGGCTGTTTTCGTTTTTATCTTTTGCTTTTTATTATTTATTTATTTTAAAGGTGCCGGAGAGTGACGGTCGGCACCCTTAGAGGAAGTTGAGGGTGGAGGGGGAGGTGGTGGAGCTCCGAGGCGGACCCCGAGGATGTCCCTTGCCCGGGGTGCAGTTACAGTCATGCCAGGGCGGGCTTCACTGGCATCTCTTCCCAAAAGTCACCTTCATTCAACTTGGATGAGTTGCCTAGGCCTTGGCACCAGGGAGGTGGGGAGTGGGGTGAACAGTACATCCCGCTGACGGGACCCTCCTGTTGGGGGTCCCATGAGCACCAAGAAGCAGATGGGGAGATTGGACCCCAGGTTGGTTTGACCTTCTAGCCCAGGCGTTCGCATTTTCCAGTTGTCACCTCTTCCCATCCCCCTTCCCCACACACAGCCCAGGACCTATCTGGGATAAATCAGTGGTGGCTCTTCAACTTGGTGCTTTCAGTTTCCTTTTTCACTTTGGGCCCCACCTCCCAATTCATTCAAAGAGGAACAGTTGTAAAAGAAACAACAACCACCACAAAAACGTAAGGACTGGGTTGTACCTTTTAGGTAGAAATCCTTACATGCAAGTTTTTCTTTTCTGTTGAGAGAGCCTTTGAACTTTAATGGTACTCTCAAGAATTTAGACCTTGTGGCCCAGAGACAAAAATTATCTTATGTGAAGATGTGGCTTTCGTACAAACCGAAGGTGTGAGCCACCCTGACTTAAAAAGAAGTGGCACTGTGGAAGAGATATTTCTTGTTTGGAAATTGGAACTGGGCCCTAGTGGCTCAGGCCCGTAATTCTAGCTACTCAGAAGGCTGAAATCAGAGGATGATAGTTCAAATGCACCCTGGGCAGGGAAGTCCCTGAGACTTTTTTTTTTTTTTTTGCCAGTCCTGTGGCTTGAACTCAGGACCTGAACACTGTCTTTGGACTTTCTCAAGGCTAGAGCTCTAACACCTGATCCATAGCACCACTTCCAACTCTTTAGTATGTATATGGTATCAAGGAATCGAACCTGGGTCTTGGCGTTTGCTTATGCAAGCACTCTACCACTAGATCAAACTCCCTTCCCTGAGACTCCTACTCTCCAATTAATCACCAAAAATCTGGAAGTAGAGCTGTGGCTTAACTGGCAGAGTGCTATCCTTGAACATACAAATTTCAGGTACTGTTCTAACCCCATAACTTCCCACCCTCCCATTGTCAGATAGTAAACAGATGCTCTTTTTTTTTTTTTTTTTTTCTTTGCCAGTCCTGGGCTTGAGCTCAGGGTCTGAGCCCTGTCCTTGGACTTTCTCAAGGCTAGAGCTCTACCACCACTTCCAGCTTTTTTTTCTATATATGTGGTACCAAGGAATCGAACCCGGGGTCTTCATGCATGCTAGGCAAGCATTTTAACCACTAGGCCAAACTCCTGGCCCAACAGATGCTCTTTTTAAGTTAGTTATTACTTGCTCTTACCATCTTACTGATTTCAAACAGTAGTGTTTGTGTGTGTGGGGGGGGCTGGTCATGGGGCTCTTAGGGCTTGAATTTGCCCGAGGCACCATCCCTGAGCTCTTCAGCTCAAGGCTACTGCCCTACCCTTGAGCCAAGTCCCACTTCTCATTTTCTGGAGGTTAATTGAAGATAAGAGTAGCTGGTTCTTTGTGCCCACCCTACCCTTGAGCCAAGCCCCACTTCCCATTTTCTAGAGGTTAATTAAAGATAAGAGTCTCTGGTCCTTTGTGCCAGAGCTGGCTTTGAACCTTGATCCTCAGATCTCAGCATCCTGAGTAGCTTGGATTACAGGTATGAGCCACCGTGCCTGGCCAAATAATTTTCTTTTATAGGACAATATCATTGTTTTTATAACCATTAAATTTCCTTCCCTGAGACAGTCTTGTCAGCATTCATAGACAGAATTGGTTAAACATAAAACTTCATTTAGTAACTCACAGTTCTCTTAAACAGAGCTAGAACATTTCTAAGACCATGGTGAAGTGAAAAGACCTGAACATTTGAGGTGGCCTGATAGTAAATATTCAAGAAAGTTCTAGACTCAAGTGGTAAGAAGCATATAATTTGAGCTTTTAGGAACTCTTCACAATCTGCTCTGTCAGCCAGATAATTTGATTTAAGGTTACACTGACACAGATCCATGATTTGAACATTTAAAAACTCCTTGTATTTATTCTTTTCTTACAGCATGTACAGCGAGAAAGCATGTTTCTTTTTTTTTTTTTTTTTGGTCTGTCATGGGTCTTGAGCTCTAGGCTTGGGCCCTGTCCCTGAGCTTTTCAGCTCTCTACCATGCTACCACTAGCACTCTAACCACTTGAGCCACAGCACCACTTCTGGTTTTCTGATGGTTATTTGGAGATGAGTCTCATGGACTTTAGTGCCCAGGCTGTCTTTGAACCTCAATCTTCAGATCTCAGTCTACTGAGTAGCTAAAATTACAGGGGTGAGCCACTGGTGCCCAGCTTTTTTTTTTTTTTTTTTTTTTTTAATTTATTAGCCTATTTGTGAATGTTGAAAGAAGGTGGACTTGACTTCTATACCATATTAATGTTTCCTTTTAGGGAAATCTCTGTAGGCAGGAACACAGCATTGGAAGTAGCAAATTAAACAAAGCTGGTTTAGATGCTGAACTTGGATTAGTTTAGATTTAGTGATTTACTGGTTTCTTTGACCGTGTGAGTGATTAAAGAAGTTATTGTGTTTATTTGTCCTTCCCTTTTGAGACAGGATCTCACCAAGACTTTTGCCTTTTGAAAATGTGAAGGCTGATGAGAGGACTGGCTGTACTATACCCTTGGATTGTAAACCAGGTAGGCATTTCTGAAATATGCTTTTGGGGTTCCTTAACCTCCCTGGCTCTACAAATGGATTTCAAGAGATTTCTGAATCATCTGTAATTAGGATCCAGACTTGTTGTGTATGTATGTTTTTCTGGAAATAGAGTAGGTGTTACAAAAGAAATCTAGGATTAAAAAAATAGACTTATCCCTTTATTAAATACAATATAGTATAAGAATATCATTCTGTTAGTATAGAAGTATAATAATAATCATTTCTCACAAGAAAATAAGTATAATGAACCAGATCTTTATGTTCATTAATTTTCAAAGTTTAAATCTTTACCCTAGTCATGTTAGAGGTGGCAAAGGTACTTCCATCCTAAATCCCATAGCAAAACACTGCCTACCTGATCCTATATAAATAAAGGACAAACTGGCATAACATGCTAATCCTATGAGCAGTATAACTGTGTCCTAATTATATTTAAAAATTTAGACCAGAGCAATGGCTAGAACGTGACACTAGCCCTTAAAGTATATGGCTCATTCAGCTCCACTTTTTCTGGAAAATTTGAAATTTGACCAGAGGTTCTCTCTCTAAGGAAGTATATTTGTGCCTTGGCAGGAACTAATAAAAATATAGTGTCTGAGTCAAAACAGAATTTACCTTGAAGTCTTGTTCACTAAATGAGAAAACCCAGACTTCTCTTGCCTAGCATGTGTGAGGCCCTAAGTTTAGTCCCCATCACAGCAATGAAGCAAGACCGGGCAGGAAAAGATGGAGGAAAAGAGAGAATGGCAGCCAACATTATAGGTGCTGCCTTCCATCACAGAACCATCACACAGGCAAGTGCTTAGTCATCAAGCACCATGGAAAATTCAGCAAGGTGAGAACATTATGAACAATAAGTAAAATTAAGTTAATTTTCTGCTAAGAACAGAAAACCTGGTAGTATTTGTGAGGATGCCTTCCCCCAAAGAGGAAGCATTTTTAGGGGATCAAACTGCGCTCTTGCCTATTCAGTTCCTAAAACAGGAATATAGAACGTTATGAATCAAGGAACTGTGAGATATGTGACTAAAATATCTATAATACTTATGTCTTTAAATCAAGCTTATTATTGTTTCTTTCTCTGCTTTTCTTTTCCCTTTCATTTGTGTGTGCTAGGCATTGGTATCTGCTCCTATGGGGTTGGTGAATGGTTGTGATTGTGGGTTTTTAGGCTTGACTTGAGTTTTACTTGCCTTTCCTGAATTCTCAGATTTTGTTTACCTTGAGCTAGTATTCTCTGAGTTTGAAGAAGATAAACATTAAATAGGTCAATACATGGAACAAACTTTTGTTAAATGATCATAGGATTTTTTTTGTTTTGTTTTGTTTTGTTTTGTGGTTCCTGGGGCTTGAACTCAGCCTGGGCCTGTCCCCGAGCTCTTCAGCTCAAGACTACTGCTCTACCCTTGAGCCAAACCTCATTTCCCTTTTTCTAGAGGTTAATTGGAGATAAGAATCTCAGGCCCTTTTGTGCCAGGGCTGGCTTTGAACCTTGATCCTCATATCTCAGTCTCCTGAGTAGCTAGGATTACAGGTATGGCCATCTCACCTGGCTGATCATAGGATATTTTTAAGTCTATTTCTGAAGATTGTATCTGTTTTGAAGATACCTTTTCAAAGACAATATTTGTAAACATTCCACACATTGTAGAACCATCCTATTTTCAATCTGGGAAGTCTTTCTATCTTCAAGTCACCATGGGCCAATACACTAACACCTTTAGAACCTATTAGTCGTGTACATTGTTTTTAGCCATGGGATTGCATTCTCTCTGAGTCTAGCAAACTATATCAAAATTTTAGATTGGCCCAACCAACAAGCCCGTGCACAGGTTTAGAGCTGTGATCCATTCAAAATATGGTTTTTTGACATAGAAGAGATGTCAGCTCATTCTTTTTTTCATATATTTTTTATTGTAATTAATAGAAGGGTTACATGATATTTGCCAGATAGATGGTGCATTAATTCCCATACATTGATACCCTTTCACATGTCTTGGTACCCATTTCCCTTCCCCCACCCCCACCCCTCATCTTGTTTTCCCCCCTTCCCTATCCAATTTCAAATAATCAAATACAAATAATATCCGATATATCAGGTAACAAAGTGAGGCACTGTAACAATATGAGCTAACCAAGGGACAGCAAAAGAGATGAGAGATAACATAGTACCTTAAGAACAACAATCATTCATTATATGGCTTATGTTTCTATATCCTAGAGATCCTTTCATTTAGTGTCCTACTATATGGCCTTTTGTATCAAGGTTTTGCTTTATTGTAAATCTCTGCTAGGAGAGCCCAAGGTTTCTACTGATTATGACAAATGAGGGAAACCATTGAGCCTAAGTTCCTTTGAGTCTGGCTTACTTCACTTAATATGATCTTTTCTAAGTCTTTCCATTTCCTAACAAATGGGGCAATGTCATTCTTTCTGACAGCAGCATAGAATTCCATTGTGTACAAATACCACATCTTGTTGATCCACTCATCAAGTGAGGGACATCTAGGTTGGTTCCATATCTTTCTATGGTAAATAGTGCTGCAATGAACATTGTTGTGCTGGTGGATTTAGTATGTCCTTGTTTCTGGATAATTGGGTAAATGCCAAGTAGTGGAATTGCTGGGTCATAGGGGAGGTCTATGGTTAGTCTTTTGAGGAACCGCCATACTGCTTTCCATAGCGGTTGAACGAGTCAGCTCATTCTTTACATAGAAGAAGATTAGATGCATAGAATTGTGGCATCCCTATGCAACACACACATGGTATTTGTCACATCAAGGATTCTGGGCTTTTGTAGGCAGCTCGATATAATGCTCTGTTTCTAATAAGATGAAATTCTTCTGTGAGTGAGTTAGTCATAGTGTGTGGTTTTCTGTTCTTAGCACTTGCTTTATAGTGTGTCACCAATTAATTTTACTTATTGCTCAAAATGTTCTCACCTTGCTGAGTTTTCCATGGTGCTTGATGATGGTGTCTGTGTGATGGTTCTGAAGGGAACCAGCCACTGTCTTTTGAGCTCTGTTATGCTTAATGTTTCTGTGTCCTCCTTTGCCCTGGAGAGGAAATAATGATACTGACCCTTTAGGCTGCTAACTAGATACTCTTGCTTTAGGGAAATCTGTATTCTGACTTCCTTATCCTCTTTCTGTGTGGTATATTTGACTAAATAATGCACACAAAGATTCTTCTTGTATCCCAAACCCTGAATTTTTGGATCTATGCTTACCTTGACTTTCTTTTTTTATTAACGAATTTATTAACAATTTTTACATCATATTTCAAATGATGTATTTAACAGGCAAATATTCAAGAAGGGAATCTATATATACGATCACTGGCACTTAGATTTTAGAACATAATTAAAATTAGACTCAGGGTTTGTATGTCATACATACATATTAATCTATGTAATAAAACATGTCTATGGAGTCATAAATTTTTATGTCTATGTAGTTATGTTTATATTTCCAGTACCATGTCCATAGCATTCGGTACGCAAATCCAAACCCTGGGTTTTAAATCTCCAGGTTTGGTCCCACAAAACATGTAGATATGTTAGGCGATGTGTCATTTCACCTGGCCATCCTGAAACTCTGAGGTCAACTTCCTTTAGCTTAGCCTCTTCACTCTATATTGACCCTTTTCTCTTGGTCATTGGTGACCTTATAACTATATTAACTGTTTGGATTATTTTCTGCCTTCTTTCCTGTCTTTTAACATTCTCTGCAAATTTGTGAGTATTGCAATTAGTATGTTCTTGTTTTAGAGTTTTAAGTTTTCAAAAGATCATGTTGCCCAAAATAAAGCCCTTTAAGTTGTTGGGTATTTTCGGATTGTCCCTCACTTGAGTAAGCAATATTTTAGATGGAGATTAAAACATTAAAAAATCATTTAGTTCATCTAGCTTCTAGAAATATAAACTATGTTATTACACTTAGCATTTAAGTTTTTTCTTGTTTTAAAAAGCTAAATTTCAATCATACTTTTTAGGTGGCAGTTTGAGCAATACAAATCTTCAGTCATTTAAAAAAAAAGATAGCTCCACATCTAGGAAATTAGTACATTAGGTGAAGTGTGCATGGGTGTATGTAATCTAAATACCAATTAGCAAAGGATTAATTTAGTCAGAAAGGGCCTAGCCATAGAATGAAATACTGTGCAATTTAAAAGGTGATGCAAGTCATTATTTGTCATGGGCTATTTGTAGAAAAAAGTATCATATGAAAATATATATAATGGACATTTTCTAAGGTGGACAAAGTCTTTCTAAATGGATACTTAAAAGAAATTATCTGAAAGGATATTCACCAAATAATAGGAATGTGTTTCTTCCAGGTAATAAAGCTGAGTAATCTCTTTGTGTGTTTTTCTTGTTTGTTTTTTCAGCTAGCATGTGCTGCTTTTATAATCAAGAAAAAATGATAAAGCTTTTAAAAATAGGCACAGTAATTGAAAATATCTCCTGTTGGTTGCCAAATGAGCCCTCATTCTCTGTGATAGGTAATTTTTTCACAGTTTGTGTTGTATTGAATGAACATTGAAATATACCTTCTCATGTAACTTTAAAAGTGTTTTCTACTTTATTAATAAACAAGAATGTTTTCTAGACTCTTCCAGTAGGAAAAAATTCACACAGGACTAAGCAATAGTTTTCAGAAGAAGCTAAAAACCAGAGAGACTTCTACATTGATGTAAATAGCATTTTTGTACCCCATTTCTCATAACACTAGATTTTTCCCTGTGTTGAAATTCTTTTGTAAAGGATTGCAAAGGATGCAATTGTAAAGGATTCTTTTGCATGAAGAGTAGTAGTTAAAAACATAAAAACATTTTTTGTTGCTATTTATTGTTTTGCGTGGTATAAGACTTGTAGACTCAGGGCCTTTGCTCGCTAGTCAGGTGCTCTACCACTTGTATCATATTCACAATTCTCCTTTTCTGCACAAACATTCGGGGCTTTGAATTCTGTTCAGGAATGGCACCCAGGCCTTGAATTCCAGGCACAAGAAAAAAAAATAATTGAGTGCCTTAAAATTTTGTGTAAAATTTCTTTCTGCTCAGTAATATGTCCCTTTATCGCACCATAAAATTAATAGGTTAATGACTTGCCAATCAAATTTTATCTCAAATCTTTTAAGAAGATGGATTGTACTAGGATCAAAATAGCTAACTCAACTAGAGCTCTTTGGTTGTAAGCAGTATATACAAAGTCTAAGTATAAAGAGAGGTCATTGGGTAGATGTGGTGTAGCTCCCAACTGCTAATTCTGAAAAGCCAGGCTCAGAAGAGAGCTGATCTAGAGCAGCTTCAGGAAATCAGGCATTATGTCAGAAGGCTGGAGGATTAAAGTCTAGTAGTTTTCAGTATTACTCATGAGTTTTGTTTAGGCCCAAACTGGATCTTGCCAGTACTTACCCACTGGGAATCAATAGGAATGGATGAATGGTGGGTAAAACTAACAAATGTACACTGCCCAATGCATTTGTAGGCTACTGTAAGTTTCTTTGTGCATTGTCTGTCACAGTTAATATCTACAACCTCATATTCCTCTATGTAGTCCCTCTCTTCCCCCACATCCATAGGCTTGAAATTTGGGGTCTTATGCTTACTCAGACTTGCTGGCCTGTGGCTAGAGATCTATCACTTGAGACACAGCTGCAGCCTGGCATTCTACTGGTTATTTTGGAGTATTATAGACTTACTCCCCTGAATTGGCTTTGAACCATGATCTTCTGTTCTTCAGCCTCCAGAGTAGGGATTACAGGCTTGAGTATCTGGCAACCTTCAACAGTTTTTAAAACCAAGTTTGAGAAGCATTCTTTTTTTTTTTTTTTTTTTTTTTTTGCTAGTCCTGGGCTTGAACTCAGGGCCTGAAAACTTAGGGCCTGAGCACTGTCCTTGGACTTTCTCAACGCTACAGCTCTACTACTTAAGCCACAGCACCACTTCTGGCTTTTTCTATGTATGTGGTACCAAGGAATGGAACCTGGGTCTTCATGCATGGTAGGCAAGTACTCTACCATTAGGCCAAATTCTTGGCCCCACATTCTTTGTTTATACATCCTTTACTCCTATTTTATTTTTTCAGCACTTCACATTTTTTATTAATACCTCTATTTTCTGCCCTAAAACATGTATTTCTTGAGTTTACTTATCTAATTCTTATCATTACTAGTTTTCTGCAGTGCAAGGGATCAAACTAGGAGGTTGCACAAACAAGGTGAGCAGCCTGCCTTTCCTTGATTTTTAAAAGCCTATTAACTCTTAACCTTTGATTGTTGTCATCTTTGTTAACATTTTTTCTCCAATGTGTAGTGATTCTTTTAGGGCTAGTGAGATAAAAACAGTTCCTGGCCACTACATTGAAGTTCCCCAGTGACTCTGCAGTTGTTTCCCTGTCTTGGTGTCTAGTTGCTTTCATTGTAACCTTACTAATGTTTTGAGCATTATAGACTTTGTAAGTTTATAGTCTGAAGAAGCAACCTAGGTGCGTGCTGGTGGCTTATGCCTGTAATTCTAGCTACTCAGGAGGCTGAGATCTGATTCAAGCCAGCTCTGGCACCAAAGTCTGAGAGGCTCGTCTCCAGTTAACTATCAGAAAATGGGAAGTGGCGCTGTGGCTCAAGTGGTGGAGTGCTAGCCTTGAATGAAGAGCTCAAGGACAGGGCCCAGATCCTAGTGTAAGTTAAACTACATTTCAAATAATAAAATATTGTATGATTTTATTTCATGTGATTTTTTTCTGTTCTGTTTTATGCTCTAATCCTGTAAAAGAGTATTCTGTTTATTTTCAGCTGAGGATATGGCTTGGAAAAGGCAAACAAGTTCTCCTGTGACAAAGACCCACTGGTCGGAGAATTCAAGCATTTTGTCTGCCTGTGGCTTGTTTACAGAGTTTCTAGAATGGTGGTTTACCAACTGTAGAAGCCTGTTTTCTGGATTCTTAAGGTTCTGAGCTTAAATTGGAGATAATTCAACTAATGTTTGGCCACCTTTGAATGATGCCCCCAACTGTAGGACACAATTATGGGGACATGATATGTGTGTGTGTGTGTGTGTGTGTGTGTGTGTGTGTGTGTGTGTGTGTTCAAGTGGCTGTAAAAAAAAAAAAACCCATCGAACTAGGTAGTTTGTAAACAGGAGAAATTTAGAAGTTGTGGAGGCTAGGAAGTTTGAGAACAAGGTTTCTCATGGATGGTACCTTCTGGCTTCATCCTAATGCGGTGGAAGGGACAAACTCCCTTGGGCCTTTTATTTATTTTTGTCAGTAGTGGGGCTTGAACTCTGAATCTGGGCACTGAGCCTCCTAATAGCAGCCTCCAAGAGGTTAGTATTTATTTATAACTAAGAATTTGCGGGGAACAAAGCACTCAGGTCATGGCAGTGAGCACTAATATTATCTAAGTACACCTTGGTAATCCACAACTGCTTTTGTTTATTCCAATGTCCAACAGCCCTTTATTTCTCCACAGATAGCCAGTCAAGGAGCTGGTTTCCCCCATCTCTGCCATGATTATTAGATGGTTTTTGAAGTACCTCTTGGAGCCCTTCAGTCTGGTCTTTTTTCACTTACTCATAGGGTAATTACCACCTTGTGGTGTAGTCACTTGTCCTCTCAGCCCTTGGACTCTTTAACTGATCCTCACTGTTTTCTCCTGTTCAGGTCTACTAGTAAGAGAGGTTCTAAGAGGAGCACTTGACATTTTTGTTTAATTAAGGTTGCTAGACAGTGTTTTGTTAATAATTGCTTGTATATTAGGCCTCTTTCCCTCATGACTTTTAAAGTTTTGTTGTAATATGAACCATGAACTTGTCTGCATTGGGAATGAATATGGTGGTGGTGATTCTTCTTTGGTCTTCATTTTTATTTTTTCTCAAGACAGAGGCATCTAGATATTTTTGAAATTTTGTTCTAACATTTGATACTAGTTCTACCTCATTTGTTTCAGGCATTGATTATTCTAAAGCCTGTATGCTAGTTGTACAGCAGTATTCCCCATTTCAGTTTGTCTCGTGAGTTTTGCAGATGTTCTGAACCTTTAGAATCCTTAAACTTATTCCTGAAAAGAAGGCTTGTAAAGTTCTACAGTGGAAAATGATGTATAGTATCTTTGTATTTTTTTCACTGGAGTTTTTAAGGTTTTATAAATCCAAAGGCATTTGAGTGTTCTGGCTCAGCCTCTTTTAACTACAAGGATATGTTTTAGGCTTTATTCTCTGTGCTCTCTACTCCCCTACCCCATTGATTATTATTGTTCTGGAAGTTATAACTATAAATCATTTGCTGATCGAAGCTAGAAAAGAGTCCATTTACCATTACATTAGACAGTTTAAAGGAATCACTTGTTCAAATTTACTAGCTTCTAGAAGCTAGTAAAGATGTTTATGGCTTCCAAGATTCCCTGCTAATGTGTTTCAGCACTATAGACAGTATGTAACACGTGTTCAACTATTATAGATTATGAGAAACACTAGCTTCTAGAAAAGATATTCCACTCTATAAATGGCACTAAGCCGAACAATCAGTTGTCATTGTAAAGAGCAGTCTTGATCTGAAAGTAGGCAGGTTCTTTGTGTGCCTATTTCTTTAGCCAGAAATGATTAGCTTTCTTTCCATAGATCCTGCTATTGAATGTTAATCAGTTGTAGACTGCAATGTTTTTATTGGCTTGCATTTGTAGTAGAGGAAACATCAGTATGTTTTATCTGTAGGTTTTTTCTTTTTGCTATCTAACTTCATACACTTAAAAAAAGAACCAGTTGCATGTTTCTTGAACATTGTTTCAAGAGTACACCAGAATAAGAAAGTAATGGATTTTAACCTTGATAATTCTAAAGTATCTCCGTTAAGGCTGTGATGTACCCTAAGCAATATTTACTTTTTTCTTTGTTCTCTCTCTTCCTCCCTCCATTCCTTCTTCCTCTCTCCTTCCTCCCTCCTCTCTCTTTCTTTCTTCCCTTCTTCCTTCCCTTCTTCCTTTCTCTTTGTGATACTGGGTTTGAATTCAGGGCTTAGTGCTCGCAAACCAGATGGCCTAACATTTGAAGTCCAACACCAGCAACATTTACTTTTTATATCCAATATAATGTTCTTGTTTTTCATATTTTAAATGATTTTAAAATTAAACCTGTAGGTAAAATGATTATATTTTTGAAACACAAAAGCTAAAAAGTTATAGTTTAGACTTCTAATTTCAAGAATTGCATACATTTGGTTCTTCTGGTAAAATTGAAATTTCTGGATGCTGACAGTTTTTATTTAATATTTTCCTTCGATTCTAAAACTCATATGTGCTTACAGAATGCTCAGAAAATTTCACAGATACACAGAAGATTAAAGTTATTTATATTCTACTACCCAGAGAAAATGCCACTCTTAACACTTAATATACATCTACTCAGCTGCTTGTAAAGCTCACCAATAAATGATCATTTGAAACAAATGGTATATTTAGAAGCAAGGGTTAGAAGTGGTAGAAATTGGTACATGGTGGGGTGGCTTTGATAGTCCCACTGCCTTTAGATGCCTGTTAGGCCCAGGATGGAAGATGGAAGCATTGGGGCTCTTTGGCCAGCCAGATAGTGAGTAGCAGAGTATTCTTCATTCTGCAGTCTTTTCTGTCTTTCTGTATCTTTTCTGTCAGCTCTGCATGCCTACTATTTGGCTAAAGAGGACATCTGAAGTGGTTTATTGACATAACCTTCATCAATTTTTTTTTTTACCAAGCCCCTGGAATAATTCTTTAATTCAGCCCTTATTCAAAAGAATGTCCACTATTGAGAAATAAAATAGCCTCTAGGTTACTTGTGCCAAGTTACATCAAGATAGAGTGTTTAGATACTTCCAGGTGATTCAGTTAACGTTTAACCTTAAATCTAGTTGCTTGGAAAAGAAGAAGCCAAAGAATGAACTCAAAGCAGATTATGGTAAAAGTAAATGCCATCTTTTTCTGTGAGAAAGAAAAGTTCTAATTTGGCTAGAGACTGGCCACAAAGTTGGCCACAGCAACATTTTTGCATCCTACTTATCTTTTGCCTTAAGGTAGAAGGACAAATTGTTCTGACATCAAAGAGAGAAACCAGGAGGGATGGAGGCTAATAATATAAGATGGGTGGCGCTCTCTCCCTCCCTCCCTCCCTCCCTCCCTCCCTCCCTCCCTCCCTCCCTCCCTCCCTCCTCTCTCTCTCTCTCTCTCTCTCTCTCTCTCTCTCTCTCTCTCTCTCTCTGTCTCTCTCTCTCTCTCTCTCTGTCTCTGTCTCTCTCTCTGTCTCTCTCTCTGTCTCTCTCTGTCTCTGTGATAGCAAGCAATCATTGGGTGTGAGAAACTAGCAAAGTGAAGTGGCATACTAGTTAACTTCCTCAGGCTATGATACAATTTCTTTTATTTAGTGAGAAAATACAATGATGACTTTGATTCCTTGCACTTTTTGCTCTCAGTGAGAGGAAACATTGGAGAAGAAGGAGGAAGTGGGATATCTATGTAAATGCTTTGTTCTGTCATGCAGTAGACTCCTGCCTAGAGAATTTGAGTGTCAGTACTGTATTCTATGCCCTCTTGGGAGTTATCTTACACTGACCAATTTAAAAGGTGTCATCACTGTTTGAGAAATGTAAGTACTTACCAGCAGTGCTTGGCAAGAAGGAATTGTGGACAATGAAAACATGGCAGAGAGGGAGACTGCTGATTTTACAAATCTGTAGTTAGAATTCTTTCTAAAACAAATGATTTTGAATTCAACATGTCCATTTATATGTACAGTGCATTTTGATCAGTGTCACCCCTTCCTTCATTCTGCTCCCATCTATCCCATTCTCAACTACCTCCTCAAGTTTGTAGTTAGAATTTTTAAGATTGGCAAGAAACAGCCTTAGACTGTTCAATAGACATTAATGAAAGTATTATTGTTAGGGGCTGGTCAGTGTAGTTGACATGAGGTTTCCGTCACACAGAAACTAATGGAAGTAGGAAGTCATTGTCACTGCGAGGAGCAGTGCTGGAGCAAAGAGAAGTTACTGTATATCAGTGAAAATTGGAGCTGTCAGACAGAAGTGTAGCACTGGAGGGATTCAGCCTTTTCCAGAAAGTGAAACCCAGACCAGGGAGAGAACAAGAAAGGCAAGGCTCTCTGGCTGGACCTTCTGTCCTTTCTCTTTGATCTTCCTCAACTGCTTCTTATTGGCCAACTCAACCTAGAAACCTGCCAGCAGGTAACTTTGTGTTCATAGAGATCTGCCCCTCTCGGGGGTACAGAGGAGGGGCCTAAAATGGCAGAAAACTGGTCTGTATGTGGAGAGGGAATCAAAACAAAATTACTCCTATCCCCTAAAAACATACCGTCATCTCATTTTTGTTTTTTATTTTGTCATCACCATCTCTTAAAATACCAAAATAAACCTTGAGCATAACTCCATTCTGTCTTTTACAGTTCGAACAAATAGTTACCCTACTCAAAGCAATTAAATTTTCAACGAGAAACTACGATGTGTTCTTAGAATTGAAAAACTTACTGAAAGAGCTTGTATTGGTGCTTTTTGTTTTTGGTTGAAATTAAATTAGCATTCTTCTCCCAAAGCATTATATCTGCTCTGTACAAGTAATTTATTCTAAAACAAAGACTCGTAATGACACATTGATAAAAATGTTGTTTGTTGTTTTTATTGTCCTTGTGGTAAAGGTGGGTAAAGTGCAAAGGAAAATGGGGCATCAGTTCGTGCAAGTTATACCTTGAGAACTCTTCAAAGTTGGATGAGTTTCAGAAAAGTTTAGTCAATCTAAAAATATAAGAGATATTTAAAAAGATTAATCTATAACTTCAACGAACATTGTGCTTTGAAGAATGGAAAGATAGGTAGATATTTACTATATTCTTTATAAATATGATAAAATAGTGACAAGGGACCTACATCCAGTTATATTAGTACAGGTATTTTAGTGAAAGCATTAGCTGAGGTGTTGGAGTGGTTATAAAAAAAAGAGAAAAATAGTTTATTCTGTCTTTTCCAATGATGCTTTCAGATGGCTTGCAAATAATGATAAGAAATCTATAGTTGTGGGATTGGAGGTGTGGCTCAGGTCGTAGAGTGCTAGCCAATGAGCAAAGTAAGCATTAGATACTGAGTTTGAGTCCTAGTCTTAGACCCTTCCAACCTCCCCCCCCCCCCAAAAAAAGTCTACAGTTGCTATGCTACGGAAGCACAGATAATAAAACAAAAATCCCAAATGACCAGGCTTTGATGGATCACCTTTATAATCCTAGCTACTCAGAGGTGAGATTTGGGATAGTGGTTTAAAGCCAGCCAGGGCAAGAAAGTCTATGAGATTGTTACCTCTAGCTAATCACAAAAGCTGTAAGTGGAGCTGGGGCTTAAGTGGTATAGCTAGCTTTGAGCACTTGCTCAGCTCCTGTGTTCAAGCCCCAGGACCAACACACATATATAACCACCAAATATCCCTGATTCCATGAAGTTTAAGTCAGAATGAGACTTGTACTACTGTTTCATCTAGAGTAGCCAGTCTTTTGATGTCTTTCCATTGCTTTGAGAATGAATACCATCTAAAACCTTTAACACAGATATGTGCTATCTAGTCCTGTTTGCATCATGAAATGCTTTCGTCTTTTAATCTTTGTGTGGGATGGGGCTTGAACTCTGGGCCTGGGCACTGTCCCTGAGCTCTTCACCTTGAGGCTACTGCCCTACTTCTAGGCCTGGGCATTGTCCCTGAGCTGTTCAGCTTAAGGCTGCTGCCCTACCCCTTGAGCCACAGTGCCACTTCAGTTTTTCTGATGGTTAATTGGAGATAAGAGTCTCACCATCTTTAGTGCCTGAGCTAGTTTTGAACCTCAGGTCCTCAGACCTTTGATCCTCAGATCTCAGCCTCCTGAGTAGCTAGGTTATAGGCATGAGCCACCGTGGCTGGCTTTGGTCTTTTAACTCTTAAGATTTGGTATGCTTCTGGAGTTTTCTCCTGCAGTTACTTTGTTTAGAGTGCTTGCTGCCACCCTGAGTTTCTCAACACTGTTTCTGTTTCCTGATTCCACTTTAAAAGCCTTCTTTAACCTTCCAAACAAAATCCATCTTATACCTTGCTCTAAAACCTGTGTGTATTCAGACACACTGCCTGTCTCCTTTGAAGCACCTTTTCAATTTATTTATAAAGACTTGATGTCTGTCTTCTCTATTAGAATGTAAACAGAAAGAGAGCAGGATACATGTCTGCCTGCCTGTTTTAGCATGTCTCCTCAGTGCCAAGCAGAGAATTGTTAAAGGGAGGAAAAGGAACTGGCTTCAAGACATTTCTGATCCTGACTTCTCAACTCTGTGATCTTCATTATTTCATTTCTTGTAGTCTTGATCTATACTTTGTAGAATGGGATAATGATGCTAATGGCTCTCATTTAGTGCTTAGTGTGTGCCAGGCATTTTGCTTTACTTGGATTTTCTTATCAATCAATTAGACTTCAGAGAAGTGAAACTTGATATCATACATCTAATAAGGAGAAAATGTAGACTTCTCTGTTTAATTAAAATCAATGCTCCTTTTTTTTGTGATTGTCCTAGGAGTCAGTCTTAAAAGAGAAGTTCTTTAATATAGAATTCCATTCCCCTGCTGAGAATACTATTTGCGGATAAGGGAGCAGTTTTAGAGATTTAGAATATGAGATGAAGTTCACCTATATGGAGAGGCAGGTGATCTCTAAATTCATTTCTGAGGAAGTTGGCTAGGTCTAGAAACAGCCTATGGCTTAAACTCTCTGAATTAAGAGAGCTTTGAGTTTGGGAAGAATTGGCCCTACTCACAGACCTATGAGCTGTAAACTGGTGTCAGAGAGTAGAGAGCCTGCTCGCTGGATGGAAGGGTTACTAGTTTTGCAAAATTCTATAAGGAAACCTTGACAAGTGCTACCTCCTGAAAATATTTTTGAAGGAGGAAGTCCCAGTTTGGAGTACATTTTATGCTAGAAATATGTAAGTCCTCCTCATAGTTTTGAATCTCCTACAAAGGACACATTCATTTCATCCCACTTTAGCACCAGAGTCAGTGTTTAAAAAGGAGTTGGCATTTGAGGCAAGGAATGAGTTTTTATGTTCAGCTGTTTAATGCTCTGCTATTGATTTTCTGTGAGAAGTTTGCCATGCCTCTATGGCTGGCAAACTTTTATAATAAATTGCTTAATCTCTTTTCATCTGGAAATTAGGATAATTAAAATATCTACCTTGCCTGTTTGTTAAAAATACCTATGTAATACTTCCTGTAAAATAAGCTTTCAGACGATATTAGCTGCTGCTATTGGAATATACATACTTTTTTTTTTTTTTGTTATAGGGTTTGAACTCTGGGCCTTGGGTGCTGTCCCTGAGCTCTTCAGCTCGAGGCTACTGCCCTACCACTTGAGCTACAGTCCCACTTCCAGTTTACTAGTGTTTAGAGATAAGAGTCTCATGGTCTTTAGTGCCAAGGCTGACTTTGAACCTTGATCCTCAGATCTCAGCCTCCTGAGTAGCTAGGATTATAGGTGTGAGCCACTGCGCCCAGCTGTAACTGACATTTTTTAAGGGCAATGATTTTAGGACATATAAAAATAGTAAAATCAGCAATGGAAAAATGCAATGGCAGTACTAGTGTTTTCTTGCTGTGAAATGTGTGATGTAAGCCTGTGCCAATATTTACAGAACCCATTTTGTGTGCTAGAATTTTTTTCCATGCATTCTCGCCGATTCTGTCCGCTTTACAGATAGGGAAGCCAAGATCTTTTCTGTAATGTTATCAGACAACTGTAGAACTGGACGCTGACTCACTCATACTCCTCTCTAAGCTGTGTATACTTTCAGCATTGTAAAAGCTTGACTTAATCTTCCAACAGCTTCAGCAGCTCTGCTTGGAAGTAAAAATGAGAATTAAGTTGTTACTTTGGAAAAATGGGAATTATCTCCTAAGTATTATATTAATTATAAGCAATAGACATAGGTAGCTGCCTGATACATAGTAGAGCCTCCATAATTTTTTTTGCCAGTCCTGGGACTTGAACTCAGGGCCTGGCCACTGTCTTTGGGTTTTCTCAAGGCTAGGGCTCTACTACTTGAGCCATAGCACTACTTCTGGCTTTTTTTGTGTGTATGTGGTATCAAGGAATTGAACCCAGGGCCTTGTGCAGTCTACCACTAGGCCAAACACTTGGCCCTCAGTAATTTTTTATTGAGTATAAATCTTTATCTGACTGAGAAAAAGGTAGAGAAAACCACTATTATATGCTGACTCTAGCCCATTTTCTATTTTTTTTTAAAGTCTTAGTTCTCTAAAGACTTTAAGCATAGCCTGTTTAACACGGAGTAGTATTTGGAATCTGAGGTGAAAAATTGCCTAGTGTATGTTAAAAGGGAGTAACCCCAGTCTGTGTGAATTACTTAACTCCAGAAAACTATTCACTTCCTACCAAGTGCCTAAGAAGCTCCAAGTTTTGCTCTTATTGTGGCTTATTACTTTATTGTCAAAAAAGAAAAACCAATAACAATAAAATATGCAGAACTCCATAGATGCATATATTTCAGCCAGATTAAACAAATCTGGCTTGTTCAATATTTTGTCTTCCTTTAGATCAGATAATTAAGTATTGACATAAAGGAAATAGCATTTAATATACTAGAAGGAAAATGAAAGATTTCAACACTGGTGGCTCATGCCTGTAATCCACACTACTCAGAAGTTTGAGGATCATAGTTCAAAGCCAACCTGGCCAGGAAGGTCTATGAGATTCTTACTTTTAAATAAAATTTTTTTTTTAATTTTTGGTTACTAAAATGGTGAGGTACAGAGTGGTGTCAGTAACATAAATCAGGTACTGAGTACATTTCTTTTTGGACAACGTCGCTTGACTTTCTCATCTCCAATTAACCACCAAAAAGCTGGAAGTAGGGCTGTGGCTCAAGTGGTAGAATGCTAGCCTTGAGCACAAAGATCAGGGACAGCGCTCAGGACCTGAGTTCAAGCCTCAGGACCATCACAAAAGAGGAGGGAGGAGGAGGAGAAGGACCTGCCAATTCAAGAATATGGATAAAATGTAGGAGACATTATAATAAATGAAATCACCAACCATGCTCAGAAAAACAAAAACAATACGATCTCTATTATATATGGAGACTAGAGATGTTGAACTAGTGGAAACAGTGCAGTGTTGGTTGAGAAGAAAGATGGAAGACGTGACAAGATGCTGGGTTAGATTAAGTTCTGAACATTTATTAAGTTCAGCATAGTGACTATAAAGAATAATGTATACTTGAGGGACGGGAGTTTGGCCTAGTGGTAGGGTGCTTGCCTAGCATGCATGAAGACCGACCTGGGTTCGATTCCTTGGTACCACATACATAGAAAAAAGCTGGAAGTGGTGCTGAGGCTCAAGTGGTAGAGCTCTAGCCTTGAGAAAGTCCAAGGGTAGGGCTCAGACCCTGAGTTCAAGCCTAGTACTGGCAAAAAAAAAAAAAAAAGAATAATGTATACTTGAAAGTTGCTGAGAAGAGACCTTTAATGTTTTTACCATACATAAAAAATATAAACATGAAAAATGATATTTTAATACTTTTAAAATATCCATATGTCAAAATACCATGTTTACACAATAAAACTGGATGAAAATAAAATTTTAACATGTTGGTATTAGATCAGTAACTGCAAAAAGTATACCACAGTTTTATAAGAAGTTAGTAGAGGAAACTGAATGTGGGAAATATAGGAACTGTATAACTTTTGCAACTTGTAGTCTGGAGCTGGTGGCTCATACCTGTAATCCTAGCTACTTGGGAGACAGAAATCAGGATTGCCAGCCCAGGTAAAAATGTTCACAAGACCTAATCTCAACAGAAAAGGCTGAGTATGTCATTCCAACTATGATGGGAATATAAGATAGAAGTATGGCAGTCCAGGCCCACCTGGGCATAAAGTGAGACCCTTTCTCAAAATAATCAGAGCAAAAAGGGCTAAAGGTATGGCTTAAATGGTAGAGAATCTGCCTAGCAAGAGCACAGCATCAAGTTCAAATCTTAGTGCTGGCTAAAATCATCATCATTATCATTGTTACATTTTTTTCCTATATTTAAACTACCCTAAAATTATATTTATTTTATAAAATGTGGCAAGGACAAGAGTCTATAGTTCAATTTTCATCTTACAGAGAGCCTGAAGTAAAAATAACCCTTGATGTTCGGGGCTGATTATGGTGTAAAGTGGGACAATTCTTCCTAACCTTTGTCTTACAAAGTTGTGACAGTTTGTTTGCAAAGTCAGAGAATATGGCATTTCTAAATGTCCTCCTGTGGAATTTCCTACTGGCATGACTTTTTTCCCCTCTTTGCTTCTGCCCAGTAGCAGTCCCTTGAGTGGCATTTGCTGTCCTAGTTAATCAGAGGATAGGAGAAATGAAAAACTCTCCTCTTCCCCCTCCCACGAACTTTCAATGGGCACTGGAAATGTAGGTCAAATTGCATCATTGTAGAGAGGAACAAGCAGGAAGGTATTAGGGAAGAGCTGCCAACCTCTCTTTAGATTCGGAGTCATGATGAACAAGCCCACTTAGGTATGAGGTTCGGGAACCAGTGGGCTACTCTTGTTTATGATGCAGTCCCAGAGTGTTACATTTCAGTCAGTGATAAAAATGGTCTTTGTCTAGAACACTAGAGAAAGCAACTTACATTGGCTTTTGTTTAATTAGAATTATAGAATTATTTTGTTGCTTATTTATTGTTGATATATTGCAACCATTTAGATTTATTTAGTAAGATGCCTGGATTATAAAAACTGTTGCCATATGTTCAGAAAAATCATTTGTTTAGCAATCTCATAAGTCTAATAATGTATTTTGAGAATTATTTATAATCAGATGTTCAGTGATCTTGATTAGCATACAAAAACCGTAAAATGATTTTTTTTTTTTGCCAGTCCTGGGCTTGAGCTCAGGGTCTGAGCACTGTCCTTGGACTTTCTCAAGGCTAGAGCTCTAGCACTTGAGCCTCAGCACCACTTCCGGCTTTTTCTATATATGTGGTACCAAGGAATCGAACCCGGGTCTTCGTGCATGCTAGGCAAGCACTTTAACCACTAGACCAAACTCCCGGCTGTATAATGAATTTTTTAAGTTATGTTTCAAGTATGCTGCTCTGTGCCTATGTCTGTTTTTAATGGTAACTTTAAGATACACAAAGTTTTAAACTTTATAAACTTTAAGATATAAGAAGTTATAGCCAGGCTCAGTGGCTCACACCTGCAATCCAAACTACTTAGGATGCTGAGATCTGAAGATCATTGTGAATGAGAGACTCTCATCTCCAGTTAATCACTAGAAAATGGGAAGTGGGGCTGTGGCTCAAGGGATAGGGCGGTAGCCTAAAGCTGAAGAGCTCAGGGACAGTGCCCAAGCCCCAAATTCAAGCCCCATGATCCACAAAAAAGAAAATTGTAAGATTCAGGCTTTAGTTTTAGACATTGTGTGTGTTTTCTCCTCCTTTGCAAGACATTCAGTTATTGGCTGCCACAATTTCCTTGTTACTGACATTGTCATAAGCGATAAGTATTCTGATAACAACTTACCTGATAATTGCTCAGATTTTACTCCCATCTTACTGCTATCAAAACAAAACAAAACCAAAAACCCAAAAATGTTCATTTAGTTATAAAATGGAAGACCAGGAGATAAAATATTTAAATGGGTTGAGTTTTTTAATCTTATAAGTTAAATAAATTGTATTGTAAAATATGTTTGTAATTCAGCATCCTTTTGAATACCTAGACTACCCACAAAAGGTCCTGGGTATAGGACCTTATTGGTCTTACATACAATAAGAATAGGTCTTATTGTACATAATACCTTCTCACACTAGAAAATTGGCATTGGTATCAGATATATCTTCTGTCATTTATCGTGTAGGTGTTTTCATATAACCATTACCATAATCCCCATATGGAACTGTTCCACCTTTGAAGACATCTACCCACCATTCCCTGAACTGTAGTACCTTTGCTCTTAATTCTCACATCCCCTATTTCCTATAGCCATTAAATTGGCCTCCAGCTTTCACAGGTTTTCATTTTTGGAGTGCTATATAAAATCTTGTGAAATTGTTCTTTTTTCCACTCAGAGTTTTTAAAAAGTAAAAAATACCTGGTAAACTTCTATAGAGCTATTTTTAAAAGTATTTCTGAGGGTCATTTAAAAAAACAAAACAAAGATTGTAACCTAGAGTTTGGCTTGCTGATATTTAAAGCTATAAACTTGTTAGTTCATGTGACCCAAACACTGCTATACTCAATTTGAGCAGCAGCTGAAGTCAAGTATGCCAGGGAAATAGTTGATTCAGCATTAACCTTATGTGTGTTCTCTCTTCCCTCTCCCTCTCTCCCTCCTCCATTTTTTCCTCTCCCAGTCTTGGGCTTGAGCTCAGGGCCTCATCGCTGTCCTTGGGCTTTCTTAAGGCTAGAGCTCTACCACTTGAGCCGCAGTGCCACTTGCGGCTTTTTCTATGTATGTGGTACTGAGGAACCGAACCTGGGTCTTTGTGCATGCTAGGCAAGCACTCTACCACTAGGCCAAACTCCTGGCCCTGCCTTTTATTTTGTCAGTTCTGGGGCTTGAACTCAGGCCCTGAACACTATCCTTTGGCTTCCTCAAGGATAGAACTCTACTACTTTAGCCATGGTATCACTTCCTGCTTTTTTCATGTATATGGAACACAGGAATTGAACCCAGGTGTTCATGCATGCTAGGCCAAACTCCCAGCCCCACCCTCTCTATTTTTTAATTGTATTGGATGCTAGGCAGGCATGATATTGTTGAGCCACCCTTCCATCCCCATTTTTGTATCAATTATTTTTATGATTTGGTCTTGTTTACTTCCCACCTGGGCATGTGCCTGAACCTTCACCTACCTGTGATGGCTTCCCATTCTTGCTGGGATAACAGGTGTAGGCCACTGCATCCAGCTTCCTTTCAGTATAGATGGAGTCCTGCAGACTCTTCTGCCAGCACTAGCCTGGCATCATGATCCTCTCAATCTTAGCCTCATGTGTCTTAGGATGACAGGTACATGCTACTGATTCCAGCTATGGGTTAAGAAGGAACCTCCTGAACTTCTCTGCCTGACCTGGCCTTAAACCTCCTAAGTAGTTATGATAACAGATATGAACCACCAGCATTCGACTTTCTTATTGTATACTGTGATATGCTAAAGTTAAATGGGAATTTACCCTGTGAAAACCTCTTCCCATTAATAAGTAGATAGTACAGTTGATCAGCAGAAATATGAAGTATTTCACCTAGAAAGATCTGACTGCATTTGTGTTTCATTTCATCTTGAAAGGATTTCAAAGGAGGAAAATTTTTGAAACAATATTTAAATGAACAGTCATTAAAATATTTGCATTAGAAGACTAATCTAAACATGGTGTCACCATATAAAATCTAGTGTCTGCCTCTTGTTCATGATGATTTGAGTAGGTAATGCAGTTTGGTTAAATGAGAATTGGAGTCAGTCAGCCTGAGAACCAACATCTTTTCCTGATGCTATTCTTTTGTTAAAGTATACAGAAAATATTCTAGGATGTATAAGAAGGCTATAATTAATGAAGCCATGTGGCCAAACTGATGAGCTTGACAGGAGATAGCAAGTCCTTAGGTGCTACTCTGCAGCTCCTGTCAGTGACAGAGGATGTGAGCACTGGCCCTCGGCTTGCACACCTGTTTCTGAAGGGTCACTATAGATTCTTATGAATGGAAAAACTTTGTAACTGGCAACTGATTTTCAATTGGATTTTAGACAAATTTCTAATAGGAAACTATTCTTTATAATTAAAAGTATCTTGTACTTAACAAATTAGCATTTTTCTACAAATAAGTTGTCTTTTTTGTTGTTGTTTTCAAGCATACATGAAGTAGCTATGGGACAAGGGAAAAGAAACAAGTGTTTGTTAACTACCAACTGTATTCTGGTCACTGTACTAAGTGTTTATGTACATTCACAGTTGTAATTACAATATTGAGAAGTTATAGGCTAGACATGGTGAGTCACACCTCTAATCCTAGCTACTTGGGAGGCAGAAATCAGGAGGATCACAATTTAGGCAAAAGGTTAGCAGATCCTATCTTGAAAGGACAACCTAGCATGGTGATTTAGTTTCAGCTATGCAAGAAGCAGAAGCAGGAGGATGAGGGTGGCCCAGGTAAAATTTAGGAGATTCTATCTGAAAAAATGGAACTAAAAGCAAAAAGAACTTGAGGTGTGACTCAAGAAGTAAAGTCTTTGGTTTGTAAGGGCTAGGCCTTTAACTCAAACCCTATACTTTCAAAAAAAAAAAAAGCAGGAGAAGGAAAAATTACATTAATGGTACTAAATGGGGGACCTAAAATGAACAATATACAGACTATTTATAAGGAAGATTATTTGATCATATTTACTTAAGGAGATCTGTTACCTCCTATGTATGCATGCATATATTTGTGTAACTATCATGTTATTTACATGCATATTTAGAAAAAATAGTATGTTCCTATTAACTAATTTGAATATTTATTCCAAGTGTGAAATGATTTGAAATATGCTGTTGTCAAAATTACCCTTTTTTCTCTTAACTGTTTTCTACATGAAATATTTTGAAAACAAGAAAAATGAATTAACTATGCAAGTGAAAATTGGTCAGTCCTTTAATGCAACATGTGTAATAACACATCACATAATTATATAGTAGGTTTTTCAAATTATAAATGCTACAGGTATTCAGAGGAGAGGAGATCCCTGAGTTGTTGTGTATAAAATGCAGATATCTCTTACAGAACTGTATAAAACACTATTCAAAAATGAGGAAACAAGGCCAATACTAAAGCTACCAGGACAACCATATTCATTGCAGCATTATTTAGCATAGCCAAGATATGGAACCAGCCCACATGCCCCTCAGTAAATGAATGGATTAAGAAAATGTGATATATATATATATATATATACACAATGGAATTATATGCTTCCATCAGAAAGAATAATATTGCCCCATTCATAAGGAAGTAGAAAAGACCTGGAAAAAATTATATTAAGTGAAGTAAGCAGGCCCAAAGAAATGTAAGTTGCACAGTTTCCCTCATTTGTAATAATTAGAATATGTTTATGAAATTCTTAGCAGAGGATCACAATAGTCAAATTGCTAGGTGCATATGACCATATATAATGAAACATATCAAAATGAACTCCAAGAATGGGAAAATAGAGGTTTTTACTATATATTGTTTACACTCATTTCTGTTTTTTTATTTTTTTGTTTTTCTGTATCATTTGTCTTGTATATAAGTTTATGTGATCCACAGACAGGAAAGAGAACCTCAGAAACAGGAGAACAGAGGATGAACTAATTCAATAAAGATACTGGACACTATGTTGGAAATCAGTTTGTGGAAGAGGGATTTCAGGAGGGGAGATGGGGAGAAAATTAGGGAGGAGGAAGAGGAGGAGGTAAATGTTTAAAAATAAATGTACTGATTACCTTACTATGTAACCGTAATTCCCTGGTTTGTCACATTTACATTTTTTTTTTTTTTTTGCCAGTCTTGTGGCTTAATTCAGGTCCTAAGCACTGTCCTTTGACACTTTTGCCTAGTACTGTGCCACTTGAGCCACAGCACCACTTCTGGCTTTTCCTATGTATGTGGTACCAAGGAATCAAACCTGGGACTGATAATAATACTATATTAGGGTATGCCTACTTCTAAAAGAAATACATATTTGCTTCTTGTTCAAGCTCTGTGTTGATAGGCAAGGAGCCTCTTGTTCCTCTCAGTTTTCAAAAGTGAATTGTGTGGCTCAGCTCACCTACTTAGGTGCCTGAGTCTTGTCCATTTTAACAGAAGAGAGGATGGGAGATACTGGGATGAAGTCCCAGAGATTTTGGGGACCTAACCTGGAAATGAATCCTAGTAGTTTTTTTTAGTGGTAGGCACAGACCATGTTGATGAACAGAAGTAGGATCGTTTTAAACTTGCCTCTAGTATGTGACTGGTTTTTCTTGTACTTCTCTGTACCTGCCTTACTTTGTTGTTAAAGGAGTATGGTAAGAATTCCTATCTCCCCTCTTCCTATAAGCAGCCCGAGGTGATCTGTGACCATTCTCTAGACCCAGAAAACCCCACAAAATCATTCAAGTCAAGAGATTCAAATCTTCGTGTTCACTTTAAGAACACCAGAGAAACATCCCAGGCCCTCAAGGGTATGTGTATCTGAAAAGCTACAAAGTATCTGAAAGACACAACTTTAAAGGAGCAGTGTGTGCCATTTAGGTGTTAGAGTGGTGGAGTTGGCAGGTGTGCCCAGGCCAGAGTGGGGTTGGACACAGGGTCATTGGCCAAAAAGAGTGCTGAGTTTCTGCTGCACATGCTTAAGAACACAGAGAGTAGTGTTTGAACTGAAGGGTTTAGATGTAAACTCCCTGGTCATTGAACACTTGGGTGAACAAAGCACCCAAGATGCGCTGATGAACTTACAGAGCCCGTGGTAACCCATACATGAGCTCCCCGTGCCACATTGAGATGATCCTTACTGAAAAAGGAACAAATTGTTCCTAAACCAGAAGAGGAAGTTGCACAGAAGAAAAAGGTATCCCAAGAGAAACTTGAAGAAACAAAAACTTATGGCATGAAAGTAAATCTATCATAAAATAAATGCAAATAACTGAATTTTATCATTATTTTTAAAAAAAGAATTCCTTACTCCCCTCTATCTGTGGATATATGCAAAGTGTTAGTACTGGAGATGTACTGTTACTATTTTCTTGTACATTTTTGTAAGTTGACTTTGTAATTTGTTTTTCTTGTGCAAGCACTGAGGCTTGAACTCAGGGCCTGGGTTTCTTAGTGATTTCATTTAAGGTTAGCACTCTACTACTTTAACCACAGCTGTAATTCTGGCCTTTTGATGCTTAATTGGCGTTAAGAGTTGCACATACTTTCTTTCCTGGACTGGTTTTAAGACACAGTCTTCAGGTCTCAGTTTCATGAGTAGCTAGGATTATAAGCATGAACTATCAGTGCTTCTTTATCTTTCCTGTTTTCCTTCTTTCCTTCTTTTCCTTCCTTCCTTCTTTTCCTTCCTTCCTTCCTTCCTTCCTTCCTTCCTTCCTTCCTTCCTTCCTTCCTTCCTTCCTTCTTCCCTCCCCCCCCCTTGCTTGCTTCCCCCCTCCTTGCAATACTCGGGATTGAACTTAGGACCTCATGCTTGCAGACATTCTACCACTTGAGCTATACCACCAACCTGAACTTTGTAATCTGATTTGATCAGGTTTTATAAGTGACAAATTGTAGAAATACTGGGAACCTCCCTATATTTTTAGTCTTCATTTAGGCTTATGGTGAAATAGGGCACTGTAACAAAAACTGATGGATAAAATGTCTTGTTGACCCTCCCTCAGCTGAAAGGAAGAGAGAGCCTTTTAACCACTGAATCCTGCGAGAAATAGCATTATTCTAGATGAGCTTGAGATGGAAAAATCTGTGCATATGAAATGATAAAGGTATAAGGGACAGCTGTTGTGAACCTATTTTGAAAACTCAGGGACTTAATATAGTATAGCTATGTTGATGCTGTCAGAAAGTAAAGCTCCTTTAACAGCAAGTTAAACTCCATGTGAGGGGTTACATGAAGTGTTGGGAAAACCTTAGAACAGACTGTAGGAAATGAAATGTATCTCTGAAATCCAGGCCAGAGTTGAAGAAACTCTTTCTTATAATCTGTGTAGGCCAAAGCCAAACATTGGTGTGTTATTAGCCACTTAATGCTCATGGAAGTGACTTGAGAGCAGTCCTTATTAGTGGCAGCTTCTGACTGACCTTAGAAGAGGGGGATATTCAGTTGGTCCATTGAAAAAGGGTTATGCAGAGAAGAGGATTTCATTAAATATGTCAGGGGAAGGAAAGTAAGTGATGCAGCCAGCTGGGTACTTTGGAAGGTACTGCTCAGTGACAAAAGGCACTGCATCAGCCTCTGTCTCCTTGCAGGAGAGCTGATCGTATGGCCAGATTTTTGGACTTTCTAAGAGAAACTGGGAATTTGAGATTGGGCAATGCTTCCTTAGTTTTAGATTGGCAACCAAGTTCTATATTCTTTTTTAATGAGTATTGAAGACAAAGCCAGTTAATTGTATGCAGTAAGTTTGAAAGGGTGGAAAGAATATGCAGTTCTGGCAGTTAGGTAGCTCAGCCACTATGCTACTGAATGTGCTGCAGCTCCAATGTCAAGCATTGTACATGACAAGGAGCATATACTGAATATATGAGTACTGGATATATAAATCAGCATAGGTAAACCTGTCTTGCCTTCAGACTTTTTCATGGCCAGAATTTGGAATCAGCCTTCAAGGTTTCAGGTTTGTCCCCAGCTCTGACTCACAAGATAGGGAGGGTCAAGTCAAACTGAGTCATGCTCCCTGGAGGCCCACCTGTCATGGTCTTTTCCTCTCCAGGCCTCCAAAAGCACCTAGAGTGCCAGTGTCATATTAAAATTTGATTGTAGTTTACAAGTTAAAATTTAAGAAAAGCTTTTTACTGTTAAATTGCAAACCAAGACTGGTTTGGCTTATCATGCTTTTCCTTCCTCTTTAGTAGGTTTTTGCTTAATTTTGAGTAAGTTGTACTATTATATAACAAGAGATGATGCAGATTCTTAGAAGTACATGGAATTGTTACTTCTAGACAAACCATTTTCTTTGTAAAAGTCAATGTAGCACTACCTGTATATGTGTGGGTTTTTCTATGTTTAAAGTGAGTGAGTGATGGGAGATGTTTCTAAACTGATTCCTATTCCACAATATATTCTTCTCTCTCCTCTACCCCTTAAAATCAAAGCAGAATAAAGCTGAACCTGTATTTCTCAGGACTTTCAGTTAAGTTATATCCTTTGTTACTATTCTCGTCTACTGTTACTATCATCTTTAGAATAGTATTTTTTTTTCTTTTTTGTTGGTATTGGGGATTGAACTCAGGACCTAGGAACTGTCCTTGAGCACTTTTGTTCAAGGGTAATGTTCTGCCACTTGAGCCACAGCACCACTTCTGCCTTTTTCTGTGTATGTGGTATTGAGAAATCAAACCCAGGGCTTTATGCATGTTAGGCAAGCATTCTATCACTAGGCCATACTCTTGGCCCCAGAAATTACTATTTTTAAATGCTTATTGTTAATAAATGCCACTACTATTTTCCCCAGTGATTTCCTGTAAAGCATTTTAAAAAGTATACAGGATAGTTACTGGTGAATTATTTTAAAGCTAAAACTAACTGAGAAAGATTGTATAGCATCCAAAAGCTAGTAACTTTCTAGGAATATTTGAAGAAAGAGCTTGAAGCTCCTAATGGAAAATTGAAAAAATGGCTTGATTTAGTGAAATCAATATAAGATCTAATCTGATGACTCTGTTGTGGCTACTCTAAAGGAATCTGCATCAGGGAGGTGAATGGTTACGTCAAACACCATGTCTGTGTCAACTGTCTCTCACAGTAATTTGTAGTTTACTTTGAGTGATTTTTGCATAACTATAAAATGTCAAGCACGCAAAAATTAAATTTGGTTCAAGACAGGCATGTTAAGTTAGACAGAAAAGGAGCACTGAAATGGAAATCTGAAAATTTTAAATGATACAGACTGGCAAAGAATTAGAAATCTGGAGAAGAGAAACATCTGGCTTCCTAAGATTTAGGAATGGTTTTAGGCATTACTGAGTAGCCTTTTGTGGGAAAATAAAAATGAAACTTTTTCAAAACAGAAAAACGTATATGATCCAAGAATAACCTAAAAGTCAGCAAAAGTACTAATGGATGCATGTATGAAAAACATGATGTGAGTGTTCAATAAGTAACTGTCGGAGATATTTCATTAGTATCTTAGGATCTCAAGCATAGAAATGCTTGCATTAGAATTTTACAGTATGTAGAAATAAATAAAAGTTGAGTGACACAATTTTCCTACTCCAACCTGGCTAGTGGAGATTTTAGGAGAGAGTATTTGTAGTGAATTTTCCATAAGAAAATCATTCTGCCCTGTGATTTGTACTTTGACAAAATCTGCCCCATGAAAGTGTCATCTAACTTGAAAACCAGCTTAATTTCTTACTCTGGTTTGTTAATCTCCTATCCTCTGCCTTGACCTCATTGCTTCTCCCCAAATTAAATAGTACCCTATTCTGTGTGAAATGTGTATACTGCAATTACAAAGATAATGTAGTGCCTAGCTTTGTGCCTTTAGGCAGATAGGTTGAGTTTTTGCTTCAATTAAAGTGTTTTGTATTGCTTTTATTGCTGAGTGATAAAGGACTGAGGGAGCTTTCTAACTTATGTGTGTGTGTGTGTGTGTGTGTGTGTGTGTGTGTATGCGTATCTGTGTGCACACGTGCACACATGTGTTTTAAATCTGTGATTCTGGTAGTTTTCATAGAAACTGGCTTCCAAATAGCTGTTTTTAAAATTAAGTGAAAACTCATTAGTAGCAAATTATGCCCAATGATTTTAAGCCCCAGGAGGTTGACTCTTTGTACATATTAAGCAGTCATTTGTACTTAGTTTATTATAAATATAGCCAGTTAAGTTCATTGTAAAAAGAATGAGTTGCATTTGTTGTCAAATTGATATAGTTCCTTGGATTTTAACAATTTGACATTTCAAGGCACATGTAGTGATTTTTTTTCCATCTGGTAACTAATAAGATTATACATTTCTGATTAACTTTATATCCACTGGTTCATCCTATTGCCTTATAATATTCTTTTAATCTGAACAGAATTACGAAGAAAGAGCTTCCACAATTGCAGCAAATGAAGATTCACTGGTAAAACAATCAGGAATTTTGGCCTGCCCTCCAAAGCAAAGGTAACTAAGTAAGATCTTGAGTTTAAGCATAACCTGAGTATTATTTTCTTAATATAACATGACAATGAATGATTGGAGTATGATATATTTAGATGTTGTTTCTCAACACAAAATCTGATCAATAACACTGTCTTCCACATACTTTCATTAAAGCTTACAGATTGTAGAACAAGATAACCACTCATCTTCCATTCCATACCCACTTGTTCTTAAGATGCTTTCCACAAGTCTGATGGTTTTCTTCCAAATGAAGCTCCCTTGGGTCTTCATTTCTTCTTCCCCCTCACAGTGTAAATCCAGCTACTCAGATCAGGGGGGATCCTAGGCAAGACTATGAAACAGGAAGTTCTTCAAGCATAATGTCTGTTGCCAGTGCCTTTGCCGAGACTTGCAGACAGTTCTGCACTTATCAGTAGTGCCATTTTGTTTTAAAAATTGCAGCCATCTTGGCCACTGTGCATTTCCTATAGGGGGGAGAATAGTTTTACAGTGTGTGGAAAAAGGCAAGAGTTCTTAGAAGAGGTTTGATTTTTTTTTTTAATTCATCTTCTGAGGACTTAAAATTCAAGATACAATTTAAGATGAGTCATTGAAGGCTAAAACTGAACAGATTCCAAACAGGAAAACTTAAGGAATTTCAGCTTCTGGAATTGATCATACTTAGGCAACAAATGTGATGTCTCAATCAGGTTCTAAGCAACTGCAGCAGAGATGGAAACATGTTGTACAAGACTCGCGTTGATCTATGAAGATAACATTTTTATCATTACCAAACCAAGACATGGCTTCAGGAAGAATGTGATACTTTTAGATATTTAAAAGAACAGTTCAGATATTTAAAAGAACAGTTTAAGCAGCTATAAAGCCTCCATCCTTAAAATAGGCCTTTAAAATTCTCCTGGTCTACACCAAAACACTACAAGTAGACTGTAGCTTAACTGATAGAGCACTAGCCTTAAGCAAAAAGCTCAAGACCAATGCATAAACCCTGAGTTCAAGGCCTAGGACTGGCACAAACAAACCAATATTCTGATCTGGTGAAAAATCAGAAATACAGAAGCACCATTCAGTGATTACCAAAGTCATCACAGTGGAAGGTGTTTATTGTGGTGTAAAACAAGAATCAGAGCTGTCCTGAATGGTGATAAGCCACTGACCAAAGTAGACTGGGAAGACAGTACAAGAGGAAACTTTATTTGACAGATTGCCAAAGTAGCTCTTTAGTTCAGAACTCATTACTAAGTATCTCCTGTATATACAGGGATTATGGCAGTAAGAAAAAAAATGAATAGGGGATTTCCATGAACAATAATTATAACTTAACCTTTTGTTAATACCATACTGATGAAAAGATTAAATGACACTGGCAAGGAGGGATAAAGAAGAGTCATAGACTCAAAATTCAGTAGGGTCAAGAATAAAGAGAAAAGGTGGGACAGGATGGAATTGTGAGGAACTCACTAAGGACAAATCAGTAAATCAAAGAGATAAAGATTCTGCTTTTGATTTTATACTTTCCTTTTAAAATATTAAAAAATAAGAATTATATATATTTAGTATACACAAATATTGTGGAATGACTAAATTGACTTAGGTATCTCTCTCTCTCTCTCTCTCTCTCTTCCTCTCTTTCTCTCTCTCACACACACACACATACACACACACAACCCATATATTTGTAATCATCTTTTTGTGATTAAATCTTAGAATCATAAACATGAGCCATGGTTACCTGACTTACACATTTTAAGAGAAACAGAAGAGAGCAAATATAAGTAATCACGTTATATATTATGTCATAATTATAATTAGTTAGATAAAAGATCAAGATAAGAATTGGTGAAGTCATAAGAAGTAGAACTTAAATTTTTAAATGGCAGTTTTCAACGCAGACAGGTGAGATTTGAGCATTAAGGATGAAAGACTGACCCATTTCTCTTTCATGCTCTCTGGAAGTGAGCAAATAGCCAGTGTGGACTGTACTAGCTGTGCAAATAAGAGAAAAGAGGAAACCATCTCTAAGTGAGAAATTGGGAAAAAATGATAAGGCAAATAGGGAACAATGCCAGTTATAAGGCCACTTGAATAGGCTTTTTCTTTTATTCTGATAGAAGTGGATCACCCCTGCAAAGTTCTGCACCGAGGAGTGACTTGATCTGGTGGTTGCTACATTAAAATCAGTTGTAGGGACAAAGTTAAAGAACTATGAAATGAGTTAAGCTGTGACTATAAACCAGACAAGAGATAATGTTGTCAGACTTCTAAAAATTTTAAGGGAAATGAAATGTGAACTATAAAGAATAATTCAATGAAGTTTTCAATGTGAACTAATTTAAGGAAAGTACCCAGTTCCAGTGAAACTCAGTAAAAGAGTAAGTCTCCTCTCTCTCTTGGTAGTTTCTCACTTCAGTTATAGAATTTGTAAAGAAAATCAGAGGAAGTTGAGAGCTCTTGGTCAGGCAAAACTGGGGAAGAGAAAATTGACCTAACACCCAAGTGAAAACTAGTTTTTGGTTAGCTCATGAGGTAAAGAAAGATAAGAGACAATGATTTCGGTCAGGCAAAGCTGGGGAAGAGAAAACTGACCTAACACCCAAGTGAAAACTAGTTTTTGGTTAGCTCATGAGGTAAAGAAAGATAAGAGACAATGGTATGCTTCTATTCCCAATTGCTACAGAGTGGCAACGACTCAAATACCTATCAACTGATGAATGGATGAATGACATGTGATAGACAGATAGACAGACAGACAGACAGATAGATAACATATCCATTGGGTTATCAGTGGAGGGCTGGAGTTGTTGCTCAGTGGGAAAGAACATGCTGAAGATGTGTAAAGCTCTGGGTTCAACCTCCAGTAGAGAAGGAAAAAAAAATTCTAGTAGATTTTAGGAAATGACAGATACTCCCAACCTTGTAAGTACCTTGCCTCTGTCCATTCATGCATACATTTCCTAATGTTTTTATTAATCAGGTGCAATAAGATATTAGTAATAAAATCTAACAATTACAGTATACTGGAAGACTTATGTAAATATTGCTGACTCCCTCTTTGTCAGAATAGCTTACTATATTACTGTCTCAATTCTTGTGCTGATGTAAGTTAATAAAATTGGCTGCTTTGTAGCATAGTGTTAGGCTATAATGAAAGGATTTCTTAAACATCACATGACAGTCTGGTAACTGAGAATACTTACCTATGAATAATGGGCAAGTAGTATCAACAACATAAATACATTGGAGAATGGAATGATTCTTATTCTAGACACACTGTTGCAGAATGTTGGGAAATTTCATCAGGCCATTCAGAACAATGTATATTTTAAAACATATATTAAGGGCTGGGAATGTGACTTAGTGGTAGAATGCTTGCTAGCATGCATGAAGCCTTGGATTGGATTCCTCAGTACCACATAAACAGAAAAAGCCAGAAGTGGCACTGTGGCTCAAGTAGTAGAGTTCTAGCCTTGAGCACAGAGAGGCTTAGGGACAGAGCCCAGGCCCTGAGTTCAAGCTCCAGAACTAGGAAAAATAAATAAATAAGTAAAACATACTGTGTTTTCTGAAATTTTCCACTTACTTTAAGCCAAAGTTGATTACCGGTAATTGAAACCATAGATAGCAAAACTTGGGGTAAGAGGAGACTGCTATATTAGTTAGCCATAAAAGGAATGAACTCCAACATGAATAAACCTTTGAAACATAATGTGAAATAAAGGAACCAATACTAAAGACACATATATTACATGGTTCCATTAATATTAAATACCCAGAATAGGCAAACCCAACAAGGCAAAGATCACATGTGATTTCTTAAAGGAATATTGGAGAATGACTGCTTATGCATATGGGCTTTCCTTCTGGGCTGGTGAGAATGCTGTAGAACTATAGTAGTTAGTTCCATATTGTGAATTTCTAATATGTTATTATATTGTTCACTTTAAAATGGTGAAAGTGATGAATTTTTATTTTGTGTGAGCTTTTAACTCAGTGAAAAAAAAATAATGGTATTCAGAAAAACTTCCATAGAGTTATATTTTGTATCTTGGATGCAAGTAGCTAGTTTAGCTAAAGTGGAATTTTTGTAAAGGGGGAATGGTGGATGGTGAGGGTGGAACAGATAAGGAAAGCTGTTGACTGCTAGAACAACAAATTGTATAGCTGCAAATATAGCAGCTTATATTCCATGAGAAAGAAGAAACGATTGCTGCTTTGAGACTATAAGGTAAAAGTTGAGTTTTAAAGCAAAGGAAATGGCTTCTGATTTTCAGTCTGTGATACTACTATTCAACTATTCAATTGTTTTGTGACAATCTACCAAACCCTAAAAGTTACCTTTGAGTTTCTTCTTTTATATAATAGTTTGATTACAGTGCCCACTTATAAAAGTATATTGTTTAAAATCTGCATACCATATACAAGCTCTTTACATTTGGGGAATTAAAGCTCTTTCACCTTCTACTCATCTTAAGTAGCAAATTAAGTAGATTATTATCTATTCATAGACTTGCTAACTTTACTTTATCCCAAAATGGACACATTATGTGCATAGTATTTTTGCATGTTGCTTTTAAATTTTTATATCTCAAATTTTATATCTTTGACATTTCTTTCTTTGATATTGCTCTCTTATCCACTGAATACTTTTATTTGTAAAAACAAAAAATGTTGAAAAATGCCATGTACCTCTATTGTAAAGAAAGTGAAGTATAAAATATAAAAGTAACTAAAACTGGGGCCTGGAGTTTGGCCTATTGGTAGAGTGCTTGCTTAGCATGCATGAAGATCCTGGTTCAATTCCTCTCTGCCACATACATAGAAAAAAAAAAGCCAGAAATGGTGCTGTGACTCAAGTGGCAGAGCTCTAGCCTTGAGAAAAGTCCAAGGACAGTGCTCAGGCCCTGAGCTCAAGCCCAGGACTGGCAAAAAAACAAAACAAAACAAACAAACAAACAAAAACGTAACTAAAGATCGTAACTAAAACTGCATGGTTACTTTGTTCCAGGTATTATTCTAAGCATGGCAACTCACATTTACTTCACAGCAATTTGCTGGGGTAGATACTGTTATAATCTTTACATAGTAGGAATTTTTTTGTGAAATTCCGTATTTTAATAATGGCCTGAAAAATAGCTTTGTAGGTATAATTTTAAATAGCATAGGTTTGCTTTTGGTATTTAAGCTGTACAATTTCAAGGCTTTTTAATATGTTACATTATTGTACCACCATCACCTATATCTGCATCCAAAATATTTTCAATTTGTGTCTGGAAGGAAGACCCCTTTCTCCTTCAGCACTTCCCTAGTTCCCTCTCCTGCCCCCAAAATCAGTAATCTGTCTTCTGTCTCCATAGATTGGCTTTTTCAGAATACTTCATACAAACAAAATCATAGAATATGTGACTATTTGTCAACTTTTGGGCACTATGGCAAAATACCTGAGAAAAATAACTTGGGGTGGGGGCTTTATTTTGGCTCATGGTTTCATTTTAATCCATTACCATTTGGATCCATTGTTTCTGGGCCTGTGGAAAAGCAGAACATTATTGTGGTAGGAACACATGATAAGAGAAGCTGCAGGTCCAGGTGTGGGCAGGAACTAGGTAATGCTTCAAGGGCACACTGTCAGGGACCCACTTCCTCCTATTAGGCCCTTACTTTAGATTTCTGTCACCTCTAAAAAGTCCATTCTGATCTAAATCCATCAATGGAATGATCCAGAGATAAGATTAGGGCCCTCATAATCCTATCACTTTTGACCTGTAGCATTGGGGACCAAGCCTTCAATATGTACAGCTCTGTGGGACATTTCCTGTACAAACCATAATAATGCATATACTACTATAAACATACATCTGATTGAAAAGAAAAGTCAAAGGTCAAAGCTATGAACTAGTTAGCAAATAATACATTCTGTAAACATACAGTCTTCAAAAGCCAATTCTTGATCATTTTTAGGCCCCACTATTTTAATTACCTTTATTATTTCTAAATTTGCACTTGTCATCAACTCCTACCATTGAGCTAATGAATTCCATTTTTTCCTTTCACTATTCTCCCTCTACTGGAAAACTAATGTATTTATGACAGGCTGCAAGGTATTTCACTAGAGGGAGCCCAGGTAAGGAAGGTTTTCCTGTGTTACCCTGTGCAGAATAGAGATTATGCTTCTCTGGACAATAAAGGAGGAAAGACAGATGTGGTCAGAGGAGCTAGAGAGGATATGACCAAAGGTTCTGCCAATTTTAAGAAATAAAGAAACCAAAGCCATCACATTCCTAATTCACTGAGTGTGCGTTTCTTGTTAACTTAAATGACTACAGTCCCTTGGGTTTGATAATAGAGAATCTCTGTTGTCATTCGTGCAACTTACACAGATAAATATACAATAGTTACTGGTTTCCAAAATTATTTAAATATTACATTTGGACAAGTGGTTTTCCCTCAAGAAAAAGATTTATGTGGGGTCTTGCATGTTAAAAGAAGTTCAGGCTTTTTTTTTTTTGGCCAGTTGTGAGGCTTGAACTCAGGGCCTGAGCACTGTCCTTGGACTTTTCTCAAGGCTAGAGCTCTACCACTTGAGCCATAGCATCACTTCCAGCTTTTTTTCTCTGCATGTGGTATCGAGGAATCAAACCCGGGTCTTCGTGCATGCTAGGCAAGCACTCTATCACTAGGCCAAACTCCCAGCCCCAGGTTCAGGCTTTTTATATTAATCTGAATTTAAAAATTAATGCACCATCTGTCTGGCAAATATCATGTAACCCTTCTATTAATTACAATAAAAAATATATGAAAAAAATTGAGAAGATCCATTTTAAAAAAATTAAGTGTTATGATGCCTTTGAACATGTGAATCTGCTGTCCAAAGAATCTTTTTTTGTAAAGAGAGACCTTGTTACCCTTGGCACTTACTGGGAACAGTCCTAAATTTGGATGGTGAAGTAAGACCATATTTTAAATACATCCTTGGAAGAGATGAATGCTCAGAATTTGTCAGTGATTCACTACTGACAACCTTTTTCTCAAGCTACATGTAATCTAACTTATGGTGACAGCATTTAGCATGACATGTTAATGAATTAAAATTTTTTCCTGCTTCTTAGGTTTCCTTATGTCCTTAGTGAAATTACGATTGTGTTCATTCCAGTACCTAGTAAAGTGCCTCAGAAGTGGTAAGATACTAGGAGCTCCTAGATAAACTGAAGCCCCATCATTCAAACCCTACAAAATACATATCATTTATAGGTGCAGATGTACTGACATTCTCTACAACTATAAAATAGCATCAGAAGGATTGAAAAATATCATGGGAGATATGCTATTATGTTAAAAAATACTTTACAGTAAATGTAAATTTTATTAGCCATTTTCTTGTTGTATTTTAGAGAAGGGATAATGACATATCTAGGAATGATGTTACTAAGTTCGTTACTATGGCCATGTAGGAAAAATTTAAGTAGTTGAGTTCCTTTGTACACTTCTTTGTAAGCAGTATTCTTTGTGTGGAGAACACATTAAAAATGTTAAAATTTGAATATCGGGAATACATTTTCAGCTTGACATTTTTTTGACTTTTGTTGGTGATTTCTTCCAATTCTTATGAAAACCCCAAAAACTCTCCTTACCAGAATGTTAGGACTTTTTTTTTTTTTTTTCCAATCCTAGGGCATGAACTCAGAGCCTGAACACTGTCCTTGGATTTTCCCCAAGACTAGTACACTACCACTTGAGCCACCGCACCACTTCTGGCTTTTTCTGTATATGTGGTACTGAGTAATCAAACCCAGGTCTTCATGCATGCTAGGCAAGCACTCTATCACTAGACCAAACTCCAGGGCCCAGGAGTTAGGACTTTTTATTGGCATGAAAGAGTATAAGAAATTGCAGTGTTCTCAGTCCAAGAGAATTGTCTTTACATTTTCTCTAATTTGGTAGTGAACTGTCCAGGGAAGGATTGAACTGAATTGTTTATGATGATGTAAGACATTTTATTATCATATGTAAAATATTTGTGTAAAAATTGTTTTCAAAGGATGATTTGTTATACTCCTTAGAAGATTGAACTTACCGCTGTATTTTACAGATTGTTTTAAAGCACTGGCAAGTCAGGTAATGTGCCTAAGGTTACATGGCTTGTAACTGGAAGAGCTATTACCTGAACTGAGCAATAGCAAATCTGGTTCTAGAACCCAATCTCATTTTCCATATCTGTCAGTTGTAAATAATAAAAGCTCTACCTTATATAATTGTGAATATTGAGATAATGCAGTAAGGTACATACAGCATATGGCACCTTGTAAGTGTTCAATAACTGATAGCTGCTACTATGAATCATTTCCTATAGTAACTATCATACTGCTAAATAGATACTTAATATTTTCTTATTTTTAGCTCTTCTGTTTTCTTTTCTTTTTTTAGGCTTGCACTCAGGGCCTAAGCACTGTCCTTGGGCTTTCCTCAAGGCCAGCCCTCTGCCACTTGAGCCACAGCACCATTTCTGGCTTTTTCTATGTATGTGGTACCAAGGAATCGAACCTGGGACTTCGTGCATGCTAGGCAAGCACTCTACCACTAGGCCAAATTCCCGGCCCATCTGTTTTCTTTATATCAAGCAAAACCTTTGAATTAAAAAGAAGGAAATTTCTATATTAATCCCCATGGACTGGATGTCATGTAAGTGAATTGTGAAACATTTTCACATGTAAAACAAACAAACAAAAGAAATCAAGTACTGGCCTGGCATAGTGGCTTATGCCTGTAATCCTAGCTACTCAGGAGGCTGAGATCTGAGGATCAAGGTTCAAAGCCATGGAGGCACAAAAGGACCTGAGACTCTTATCTCCAATTAACCTCTAGAAAATAGGAAGTGGGGCTTGGCTCAAGGGTAGGGCTGTAGTCTTGAGCTGAAGAGCTCAGAGACAGCACCCAGGCTGAGTTCAAGCCCCATGACCCACAAGAAAAACAAACAAGCAAAGCAGTACTGTCTTGATGTTTTCCATTCTTTCCCTGATTTTCATTCTTACTCTGTACTTTCAGGAATCAGAAGCTCTCTCCTCAAACAGCAAGTTCTCTTTGCTTTCTAAATTGCTGTGGCCCTAAACTGAGCCTTCAAAGTACCATTAAAATTCAAATTTTCATCCATTTGCATGTGGGAATTGCAGAATTCAGTTTGAAACTAGGAAAGCAGAGATTATTTTTGTGTGATTTTATATATATATATATATATATATATATATATATATATATATATACTTGTGATTTAAAATGAAAAAAAGTTGAGCCTGTGCTGAGCACATGCAGATTATATATTAAGAGTTAAGAACTATACTGTCACCAAGGGAATGTTTGAGCTTTTACTGTTTTGTATTGGTACAGGGCTTAAACTCGGGACCAAGGTACTGTCCTTGAGTTCTTTTGCTTAAGGCTATTGCTCTACCACTTGAGCTAAAGCACCACTAGTGGCTTTTTGTTGATTAGTTGAAGATAAGAGTCTCAACTGCCTTTCTTACCTGGGCTGGCTTTGAATTGTAGTTCTCAGATCTCAGCCTCTTGAGTAGGTAAGATTATAGATGTGAGCCTCAAGTACTGGGAATATATGTTTAATCATAGATTTTCTCGTTAGTGTCTTTATATAGGAAGTAAAAACTGTAGGAATGATTTTAAAAATTTAGTACTTCCGGGGCTGGGAGTTTGGCCTAGTGGTAGAGTGCTTGCCTAACATGCAAGAAGACCTGGATTCAAGTCCTCAGTACGATATACAGAGAAAAAAGCCGGAAGTGGTGCTGAGGCTCAAGTGGTAGAGCTCTAGCCTTGAGAAAGTCCAAGGACAGTGCTCAGGCCCTGAGCTCAAGCCCAGGACTGGCAAAAAAAAAAAAATTTAGTCCTTCCAATCCAAGCATTTTGAGGTTATATTCATCTGTTGGGCTCTTAAGAGATTGATTCCTGATTTCTGAGATATCAAAATTTGCAGATGTTCAAGTGTCTTCTACAAAATGGTACGGTATTTACGTATATAGCCTATACACATTCCCTCATAATTTAAAAATCAACTCTAGATCACTTAATATGATATAAATGCTATGAAAATAATCATTATGCTGTATTTAAAGATTGACAAGAAATTAAAATCTCTATACATATTCCATTCTGCACAGCCCTTATTAGGAAGGTTTTTTTTGTTTTTATTTTAATTTTTTGTTTTTTTCATTGTGTGGTAGGCTTTGTGAATGAAAGCCAGGGATAAAGAGGCCCTGCCCATTCTTGGTAAGGACTAGAAGTATGCATAGTTTTGTTTTTCCTATTGTTCATAAGCAATCCAGGTAACAGTGTACACACATCTCAAATTTGTAAACTTTAATTAATTTTCGTTGTTGTTTGAGACGGGTTCTTACTACATTAAGCTAGTTTCAACCTCCTTGGACTAAAGAGTTCCTCTTGCCTCAAGTGCTGCAGTAGATGCCAGCCCCCATGCCCCATGTCTAGTGTTAAAACTTGAACTTAAAACACTTTCCCTGCTCACTATCCTGCTTTTAAGTGGATCACGATAACATTCTCCTATTAATTTTTACTCTTCCACCTTATTTCTGCAAGTTAGACACTTTCTTCAACAGAGAATTCAGCAATCTCTGTCTCACCAATTTTTTTTTTTAGAATACAAAAAAAGAGGGAAGGGAGGAAGAACTAAAGGAAGGACAAACAGACTTCTCACTTTATCTCGTGGAAGAAGGAAAGCACTTGTAGGCAAATACCCCTTAAATGGTTGCAAGAATGATATTACTGGAGCATGAAAGAGAATCAGAATCAGTTTTTGTCTCAGGCTTCAAATTTTCCCATCGGTTTGAGATAATTGTGATAGTAGCAACGCAGTAAAAGTGCTTGATGCAGTCTGCTGTTGTTTCAAGTACTTTGGAAGCTTTAGTTTATTAAGCAGCCTGTTATCTTACCATCTTTGCCACAGCTGTGCATATGTGCCTATTGGAGAAGGGTGCTAACTTTCGGGTTCAGTGTCCATTTAATGAACAAAATATGACCCAAATCAGTATATTAAAAACATGTTTTCTAGGAATGCTATACATTCTCCTCACCCTACCTAAGGAAAGATAACTGGAGAGACAGGTGTGTGTGTGCGGGGGGGGGGGGGGAGTAGGGAGACGATAATAACTCGTTAAAAGTGAGTCAGATTTTAAAACGGCGAGATTTGTATTGGGGGGGGGCTGAATGAATCATTTCCAGAAGCAGTGAAGGGCAAATAGAGACGTTTGGGGTGGTTACTCCAGAATATGTAACTGGGTTAAAGACTGTCTTGTTCTCTTCCCTCTCTTACTCTGGCTTCCTGGTCTCGTTTTTTCATTTGACAAGAAATTCAAGTCCCTGGGCGCAATAGTAACCTTCAGTTGTGGGCCACGGAGACCCACGTGGGCGGCTTCATGCGCGCGGGTCTCGAGGCTGACACCTGGGCTGGCACCTGGCGGCATTTCCACACCTGCCCGCGGTTCCCCACTTGCTGGGCGTCCGCTCCGCAGCGGCTTCCCATTCATGCTTCTGACAGCCGCACGGACGCCCGCCACCGCCGCCGAGAGCGATGTGGCCGGCGTGCGAGCTCCACTGCCCGGAGCCCGGCGACGACACGCGTCGGTGCACCGGGGTCGGCCTGCGGCTCCATAGGTGGCTGGCTGCGTTTCTGACTTGGCCCTGACTGCTCTCCGGGGGCTAGACGAGCAAACTTCGCCGGAGCGAGCGGAGAGGGAGGGACCGGCGAGGGGGAGGAGGCGGCGGGAGGCGCCTCCGCTTAAGGGAGCCGGCCGGGCGCCGCCGCTGGGACGGACGCGCGGACGGAAGGAAGGAGCGGGGCCGCCAGGCCCGGCCTGGGGATGCGAGCGGCAGGAGGGTGGGTGGCCGGGGAAGCAGGGGTGCAGCTTGGGCTTCCCTGCCGCGGGCTGCCCTATTGGGGCGCGGGGCTGGGGCTAACCGGGCGCCGGCCTCCTCGCCAGGTCTCGGGGCAGTGGCAAGCCGGCGGACCGGCCGCCGCCGTACCGGGCCGCCCCTGCCGCCCCGGGAGCCGCGGGAGGCGAAAGCGAAAGCGAGCCGGCCCCGCGGACTTTGCGCTGGAGCTGCGGCGGCCCGGGAGGAGGCGGGCTGGGGGGGCTGGGCGGCCCGGGGGCGCTGTCAGCGCGCCCCACCCGGCCTGCGGGCCGCGCACGCCGCCGGAACTCCCCGGCGCCTCCTTAAAAGCAGCCCCCGCGCGACTCTTTTCCCCCTTTTTGTTACATTGTAGGAGCGGAAAGAATGTCGGAGCGGGCCGCGGATGACGTCAGGGGGGAGCCGCGCCGCGCGGCGGCGGCGGCGGGCGGAGCAGCGGCCGCCCGGCAGCAGCAGCAGCAGCAGCCTCCGCAGCCCCAGCGGCAGCCGCCGCCGCCGCGGCGCCTACGGCCGGAGGACGGCGGCCTGGGCACCGCCTCCACCTCGGCCGCCGCAATGGCGACGGCAGGGGAGCGCAGGCCCCTGCCTAGTCCCGAAGCGATGCTGGGACAGTCATGGAATCTATGGGTCGAGGCTTCCAAACTTCCTGGGAAGGACGGTGAGTGTCCCCGCCTTCCTCCTCCCCACGCCCGGCGCTCCCCCCACTCTCCCCCTCCCCCTCCCGTGCCGTGACCCGCCCCCTCGGGGGGTCAGAGATGCTATCTAGTTCTCTGGGTTTCGGAACGCGGAGGTGCCCACACCTACCCCGTGCGTGCGTGAGCGTGCGTCACACTCCTGGCCACTGACCTGCCTCTCCCCTCCTCCCATGTGTGTGTATCTCCTAGGGACGGAATTGGACGAAAGTTTCAAGGAGTTTGGGAAAAACCGCGAAGTCATGGGGCTCTGTCGGGAAGGTGAGTCCAGCTCAGCCCCCCTGATGGAGTTTGTGCAACCCTGGGGAAGTTTTCGCGCTGCTGCTTCCTGGGAGTGGGCCACCTAAGTCCACCTTACCCATTCACTTCTCACCGCCCCCCCCACACTCCCAAAGGAGTGGGGGGAGGAGGGAGGGCAGGAGCAAACAGAACTTTGGGAAGTGGTTTCTGGGGTCTTGGATAATGCTTCATCTTGAAGCATTTCAGTGGAACCCTGGTAAGGTACAGCTGCGTGAGAGGCAGTGCTGGATGATGAATGCGTTGGAACCATGCACTGTTGGATCTAGAACTCTTCAGGTCTCATCCTCTTTTGAAGAACACCAGTGGAGGAATTTGCAGCTTTAGTACAGTCCCTAAATTCTAGAATTCAGAGTGAATATCAAACTTGATAAAAGGCGACACCTTACTTGTCCAATCTTATTTCTGTGGGATTTAAAATACAAGTTTAGAATCATTACAATGGAGTAATGCAATTGGTCATACTTTTTTGTGCTTGTCCAATAAGCTGGAGAAGGAGCCTACATAATGAAAGCACAGTCGTATTATTGATTAAATGCAAATCAGGTTAGGTATATGGAAATGTAAGATCAGTCTTTTGATATTTCCTTTAATTTTTTTTTCTTTTTTTGAAAAGTCAGCTTTTGCTTCCTCATGCCTGCCCCATACCTGGGAATAGGAGGGAAAGGAACATGACCTCGAGTAAGCCTTGGGATCCAAAATACTGACTTTACATCCTCCAGTACAATTTGGTGTAGCCATTTATTTGACAAGATTTTTCAATCTAGAGCCCAGAAATAGGTAGAACTTTGGCTGCCCAGTTTTTAAGTCTAGAGATGGCTCATTATTTGTATCTGTATTTCTTTCTGGTATTTAGCACCTGCTTTTTCTTTCAATCTAGAGCCCAGAAATAGGTAGAACTTTGCCCAGTTTTTAAGTCTAGAGATGGCTCATTATTTGTATCTATTTCTTTCTGGTATTTAGCACCTGCTTTTTCTTTCACTGTTCCCCCCCCCCCCCACACACACACACACATGCTGGGTATTGGGCCTGGTAGCAGTGTAAGGAAGAGCAGTGCTGTTGGCATCGCTATTTGAGCCTCCAGTTGGAACATACTCTAGAAAAAATTAGTTGATTTTCAAAATGAGAATTGTTATTTGAGGGCAAAGGAAAAAGCGAAAACACAGGACTTGTGGGTGATGTTGCAATAGAAAAAAAATCAGTTGTTAGTCCGGTTTTAGTGTTGAATTGGCATTCTGCCTGGGCTTAAAAAATTAAAATTACTAGGTGGCAACTCTCATAGGAAGCAGTTGGTTAAAACTTCAGAGGACCTAACCCTCTGGGTGTAGATATGTTTCCCATTCAGAATCCTAAATTTGTGAGGAAAGAAAGATACTAATTATTAATGATTCTCCTATAGAGGATAAGTAAATGTCTTAGTGTTTCATTGAATGCCTTGATCTGAACTTGGACCTTACACCAAGTTTAGTGGCCTGGCTCCAATCTTGCTCGGTTTATTTTCTGTTGGTAATGAATTTATCAACAAACTTTCCATGAAAATTTAAGATTTCTTAACTTACTATTACTACTAGCATGTTTCTAAATTGTGGGATTCATAGTGTGTGTTTACTAATGGTATTCCTTTGTTTTTTGGGTGATAATCTGGGGCTTGAACTCAGGGCATGAGTGCTGTCCCTGAGCTTTTTTGCTCAAGGCTAGTGCTCTACTACTTGAGTCACACTCAAGTGCACGACTACTTGAGTAACTTTTTGGTGATTAATAAGAATCTTACTAATTTTCCTGAGTTGGCTTTGAACTATAATCTTCAGGCCTGTCTTCTGAGTAGCTAGTACCTGACATGATTTTCTTTATGTTTAGCTAGGCAAGCGCTTTGCTATTGAGCTACATCCCAGCCCAAAACAAATGTACTCTACTTTTTTTTTTTTGCTCGTCCTGAGGCTTGAACTCAGGGCCTAAGCACTGTCTTTGGGCTTCTCAAGACTAGTGCTCTGCCACTTGAGCCACAGCACCACTTCTAGCTTCTTCTATGTTTGTGGTACTGACTGAGGAATCGAACCCTGGTTTTCTTGCATGCTAGGCAAACACTCCACCACTGCGCCAAACTCCTAGATTTTTTTTGTTTGTTTGTATGGTGTTAGTTTTTGCCCAGGCAGGCTTGCCTGTACTGTGATCCCTTACATGTGCTTCCCCATACCTAGGATGACAGGTATGTGTTACTATGCTCAACTTTCTTTTGAGAAGGAAATTCAAAAACTCTTGCCTGGGCTGGCCTTGAGCTGCCATCCTTCTGATCTCAGCCTCTTAAGTAGCTAGGATTACAGGCATGAGCCATACTACACCCGCTGCACCCAGCTTGTACTTCATTCTTCTTGTAAAAGAGGTGAAATTGTGAATAAATACTTGAATACATCAATGTTATGAATTAAACAGTGTAGTTAGGCACTTACCATCTTGGGAAACTATTGGCCTGACTGGGAATATCGGTTATCATCATAAAGGGAGGCCATGAGTAACCGCTTTTAAATTTACCTATTGTATGACCTTTTCTTGCTTCTTCTTGTCACCATTTGAAAAGTAGGGATTATGTTATGGCTTCTCTACAGTGTCTATCCCTGAAGGTAGAGGCATTGTTGATGAAGGCATATTCCACTCTTGCACATGGCTGTGCTCAGTAAATATTTGTCAAAAAACCCAACGAATTGGGCTACAAGCACTGTTGAACTGAGCCAGTAGAGAATGAATGGTTCAAGTGACTGATTTTTTATTTTGCAGAAAGGGTAAAGACACTACTTGTCTTATTTTTGATATTTAGGTAGGGGAGGAGGGTGGCAACTGAGATTGGTACCCACTCTTAGGGACAGGTAATTTCCCTGTCAAAATAACGGGGACATAGCTGAGCCTGTGGCAAGATGGATAAGAGGTCAACTGGACATTATAGGTTCAGGACATGGATAGCCTCAAGACAGACTTAAGTCAACACATCACCCTTTATCTTGCCTAGTAGGAAAAAATAGTTTATAGTTTACTGAATACAGGTATTTGTGTGGCTTTTTATTTTTAATTGTTGTTGTTCTATCGATTGTGAAGATTGAACTCTGGACCTGAGTGCTATCCCTGAGCTCTTCAGCTCAAGGCTAGCACTCTTCCACTTTGAGCCACCGTACCACTTCCAGTTTTTCTGGTCGTTAATTGGAGATAGAGTCTCACAGTCTGCATGCCTGCTGGCTTTGAACCACCATCCTCAGATCTCAGCCTCCTGTTTAGCTAGGATTATAGGTGTGAGCCACTGGCACCTGGCAACTTGCTGTTAGAGATACTACATTATAGATATAAAATAACTGCCTGAAATAGTCTTTTTATTCTTCATGGTTTCTCCTGTCTATTCCCCTACCCTCATCTTTTTCATGTGAACTATTTGAAACATAGAAAAGCCAAAAAATATTTTAATGAATCTCTTATAGCTATCACATAGCTTCAATGACTAATGAGTCATAGCCCAATCTTGATTTATTTCTGCCCCACAGTGAATTATTTTGAATGTATTGCAAGGATTGTAGCATTTCCTCTGGCTGGTTTCCTTTCTTTTTCTGCCCCTCTCTCTCCCTCTCTTTCTCCCTCCCTTTCTCCTTCCCTCCCCCCTCTCTCTCTCCTCTTTCTTCTTCTCTCCTCTCTCTGTCTTCCCTCCCTCCCTCCTACCCTCCCTCCATCCTTCCTTCCTTCTTTCTTTCTCTGCCTGTATAGACCTCCACTTGTGTCCCTTTATGTATGCTGTGCCTTTGAGGCTTGAAGGGCTGCCATATGTGGCCTAGCTGTGTGTGTCTGCTCACATGTCAAGGAGAGCTCTAGACCAGGCCTCTTAAAACAATCAATGGGAGAAGCAAGTAGCCTTCCTCAATCTCCTGGAAGCATGTTGAACATGAATACATAACTGCAAAGCACTTGTGTGGTGTGTCCCCACTTGAGACACACCTGTAGTGAGCTTCAGAGCTGCCAGGACTGCAGCCATCTGAAAGCTGCATTAACCCATGGAATAAGGGTATCTGAGACTTAGGCCACTAATCCTGCACCAGGGCTCTGCACCACTTGAGCCACCCTTGGTTAAATGCTGCCTGTAGTCTAGTTAAGAATGTTATATACAAGAAAAACTCCAAAGGAAGATGATTTCATTACACATGAAAGTTGCATGAAATCAGATTTCAGTGTCCCACAGTTTTATTGGAACACAGCCACAAGCATTCACTTACTTTCTGTCCACAACTGCTTTCTCCAGACACTGAACAGAGTTAAGGAGGTATATTGAGCCACACTGTCAGCCCCTTTACAGAAGTTGGCTAACTTCTGTCCCAATGAATTGGTTCCTTGGTTGATGAAAGTAAACTAATCTGTTAAGTATGATTTTCTAGAATTTGGGGGAAGAGGAGCAGTACTTAGCGTTGTTCTCAGTTCTTTGTACTTGCTTGGAAGTATTCTATCCCTGGAGGTACCTCTCTAGTCCTGTTTACTTCAGTTCATTTGAAAAAGGGCTCACTTTTTGCCTTGGCTGGCATAGCTTCCTGCCACAGCTACAGTGATACAGGTAAACACAGTTCTGCCCAACTTTTGTTGAGAGTCTCATAAACTTTTTGCCTGGGCTAGGCTTGAACCATCATCCTGATATGCCTTCTCGAGTAGCTAGGATTACACTCTTATGACCAGGTGAATCCTGAAGATTGCCACATAGCCCAGGTTTTCCTCGAATTTAAGATCCTTCTGCCTCAGCCTCTTGAGTACTGGAATTACAGGTATGTGCCACCTTGCCTGGCTTAAACTTTCTATTTTGTCAAAGAGAGTCTAGTCTTAAACAAGAGTGTATTCATTATTAAAGAAGTAGGTTGAATTACAAGGATGGATAGATATAGCTATGTTCGAGGACATAGATATGTACAAGGATATATAGATATATATACAAGCATATAGGTATATACAATGATACCTATCTATATCTGTCTATATTGAGGGCAGGGCGAGGGTGGAATGATTTTGCCTTATTTGTCCCCTTTTGTTATTTACTGCCACTTTTCTATACCAGGGCAGCTTATATGCAGAGCATCAACAGAACATTTATTTCCGCAGCTTGTAAGATCATTTTACTGTGGGGTTGGTACTTGAGTTCTCTTAAGCAACCACAGTGTATATGAATATCCAGAAAAACAGTCCAGAAGTTCTGGGAGATTTCATTTAAGTTCTTCAGAACATCTTTACTTAAAGCTGGTTTGGAGAAGCCAGAGCCTTGTTGGAGGTCCTGATAACTACAGAAAAGTTTTATCAGAAAGCCCATCTGCAATTTAATTTAAAACAGACAATATTTTTAGACTCTCTATTTTAATGTTTCCATTCACAAGAGTTCAGTGGATATTTTTATTAACTGTCATGTTCAATAATTCTGTGAACTATTATCCCAGTTGTTTATATATTTACAGATGAAGAAATTGAGACTCACCAAGATCCCAGAATACCTAAGAGGCCCAGAAATTCTTTGCCTCACTGTGCAGCTCACATGCTTAGCCATTCTGCTGTGCAGAGTCCGTTCCAGAATGTGCACCTACTCTGCAGAGCATGAGCAGGTCACCCTAGCATTTCCTTATCCTTTTACAGTATCAGAGCTGAGCCTGAGAGTTTAGCCTAGTGATAGAGTGCTTGCGTAGCATGCACAAAGACCTGGGTTCAATTCCTTGGTACCTCATACATAGAAAAGCCTGAAGTGTTGCTGTGGCTCAAATGGCAGAGCGCTGGGCTTGAGGGAAAAGCCCAAGGACAGTGCTCAGGCCCTGAGTTCAAGCCTCAAGACTGGGGAAAAAAAAAACCAGAGTTGTGCTTTATAATAGCCTATATATTGTATTTAGTTATTCTTTTTATAAAATCTCTTCTTTTAAATGAAGGGGGTATACAGTTTGCATTAGAAGTAATTGGCTTAAAAAAAAAAAGATTAAACGAAAACTAAGGTTGCAGCAGATAGCAAACATAACCATCTGGGATTTGTGCCATTAAAAGAAAGAAACCTTTTAAAAGGGAGACGTGAAATTTCACTATTTGAATGCATTTCAGTGCAAGATTGCTTTTAATCACATTGATATTCAAAGTTTATGGCAGTATTTATAATAAATGTGCCCCTCTGATTTGATTGAAAAAGAAGCCTGTTAGTAGACTTAACAGTTGGAGTTACTCTACTTTTGAGAGAAAGGCAAAGGGTTACATTTATATTCATACTGTACAGCAGGGATTATTATAAATGAGCAAAGGAAGGAGAAAAATGATTTTTCCAATTTGTCGACTTGAAACATAAAACTAGATTTAGTGTTCCTGTCGTCTTTGTAATAAAGACTGAACATGAAATGCTTTTTTTCTTTTATATATAAGCAAATGGAAGGAAAAGTAGTAAGTTCGTTATCCACTAGATTCACAATCTTTAAGCAGAAACTCTTTGTCTCCAAGATGTTTTCCATAATCTTGGACTACAGTGAAAACGAAGATTTTCTTCCTACAATAATTTGGAGGGGGGGGGCGGTGGAGAGAGAAACTAGTGGCTTTTGGGCACTAGTTGAAGAATGTTTTGTAGACCCCAGACAGAGTTGACAGCATTTGATATATATTCTCATCATGGTGAAAGAATAAAAGCTATTGATATTGAGGACAGTCCTTTCGAAAAAGTTTATCCTTTAAAAAGGACTCTTTGTATTGTCTTTATTTTTCTCATTTCATTATTGGACTCTCCAAGATCAGTTTGTTTTTTTGTTCTTTGAGGATCATTGTTTAAATCATTGCTTCCAAAAGTGTGTTCCAGAGCCCTTGTTTCTATCTGCTTATTAGTAGAAAAGATGCTCCTTATGGTAAATCTACATGACTCAGCTTCAGTCATTTAAACTCATTATTTGAAATTCTAGAGTTGAATCCATGTTTCAGTCTCAGTTGTAGTGAGTGATTTGAGGGAAAAATTACATGGATTCACTGAATCTCAGTTGACATGTATGTAAATGGAATAATGGCAATGCTCTCTAGTGGTTGATCAGTTTAAATGATAGAATGCAGGTTATTAGTAATGAAAACACTGCATTAATCTATGTCTAAAAAAAGTGTTCTTCTAAAACTAAGGGAGCCAGAGAAAGTGAAATGCCAGTTTTGTTTTACTGGCAAGAGCTAGACAGTAGAGGAAACCTCAGCACACTCTTAGAGGAAAGAGTGTAGCAGATGACCATAAGTTTCAAGCCATGTTGGACTTTAATAATAATGAAGGGGGTGGATATTTATTTCTTACTTTAATTATCAGTCTCTCTTGCTTGCAGAGAAACTCAATATATTTAATTTTCTCTGTGAAGTTTTATGCTTTATTCTCTTCTGGAAGTCTTTTTTTTTTTTTTTTTTTTTTTTTTTTGAGCATCTGTAAGCTACTTTTTGGAGTGGTTTTCAGATTCCTTTTTTTTTTGCCAGTCCTGGGCTTGGGCTCAGGGCCTGAGCTTTGTCCTTGGGTTTTCTCAAGGCTAGAGCTCTACCACTTGAGCCTCAGCACCACTTCCAACTTTTTTCTATGTGTGTGGTACTGAGGAATCGAACCCGGGTCTTCGTGCATGCTATACAAGCATTCTACCACTAAGCCAAACTCCCAGCCCTCAGATTCCTTTTTTGCAAAAAAGATAAATTATGAGCAACACAAAAGTTATCTTTTCTGAGTTGAAAAATGGATCACAGGTAAATGAAGACACTTCTTATATGACTGTACATTGACAGTCTTGGGGTTTCCTGCTTCAGGGAATTTGGAAAATTTCCTTTTCAGTTCTTGGTCACTTCCATTTTTACTTCAAGCACATCTCCATTTAAGTACTGTTTTCTTTGGAAGCTACATAGAAAGTCTTATTTTAATATTTTAATGTAAAAATTATAATTATAGGTATTAATACAGCATTATAAAAACTTATAGTGGAATTATGTGGAGGCCAGAGTTCTTTGTAATCCCACTCCAGTACAATTTTAAATCTTTAATTATGGGATATGGACTTAGGACAAGTCACAGCTAATTGGGGATAGGGAACACTCTTAACTACCTTGGGAATTTAACTGCAGGAAAGACTGAAATTTGTTATCTCTGTCACTACACAGTGCCAGGTTTCCTGATGGATGTTGAAGATAGTGATAAAAGTTAGGCTGAGCCTTTGCCATGTTGTGAAATGATACATACTTGACATATTTCCAAGGACTCACGAGTTGGGAAGACTTTGTTGGAAATGTAATACTTGAACTGAGAATAGAATGATAAAGAAAATATCACTGATTCTCTTAGGGGTCTCTAAGAAATAGGAATGTAGAAATGTAGAGGGAAATGGGCTCAGAGAGTCAGATTCAGAGGCCTAGGTAAGGAATTGTATGTAAGGATAATGAGAGGATGCGGGTGGGAGAAGGAGCTTGGAAGGAGAAAAGCTTGCTCTAATTTGTGCTGTGTGAGAATCACTGTTGTGGTTTGTGGATTATAAGGGGTATAGAGACTGATCCAGGTGATGTGACAGTGAGGTTAAACTGGTAATGATAGTGAGGTAGAGTAGTCATCCTGTTGATATATTTGGGAAATGGAATTCTAAAGATATAGTGAAAAATTGAATGTGTGTGAGGAACAGAGGTAAGAATTAAGACTTGGGGTTTGAACAATTGAAAAGTATAGTTAATGATCTGAGGAATGATACAGTGTCAGGAGCTCTGGTTTTAGCTGCATGTGTGTGCATGTGTGCATGTATGCGTGTATTTTGCTAGCATTGGTGCTTCAGGGCTTGAATTTAGTATCTTAGGGTCTTAGTTGGCTTTCTTGCTCACAGTTGACGTTCTGCCATTTGTGACATGCCTCCAGTCTGGTATTTTTGATAGTTATTTAGAGAGACTCTAGTTTTTCTGTTCAGGTTGTTTTTGAACTTCTAGCATCATATCTCAGCCTCCTGACTAGCTAGAATTACGAGCATGAGCCACTAGTGCCCACTTTGGCTGCATTGCCATTATTAGACATCTTTGTGCAACTGAAAGTGTCATTGGATGTATGATCTGGAACCTGGTGAAATCACCCAGGCTATAGCTTCTGGGTCTGTCTGTATCATCATTTTACAGAAGACAAAAACTTCTGTGAGATTAGGTTTGTTCCTCTAAGATGTATCAGTAAAGAATCAGTAAAGGACTGAATATTGTGTCAGTTCTTACTGAGGGGTAGCTTGATGAAGGAAGAGGAAACTCCTGTGAAGTGATGGGGAAAACAAAGGAAGAGTGATGTGTAGAATCTGAAAGGACAAAGAAAAATACCTGGAGACTGATGGATTGGGTCAGGTGCTATGTGAAGTAGAGTAAACCTAGGCCAGAGTATTGATTTCTAGTTTTGGTAATGTGCTTATTAATGACTTTCATATGGAAAGTTGACAAGGCATGTTCTGAGGCTATAGAATCAGAGCTGAAGTGAAGAGGGAATTATGTGTAACTCTTCATGGGGTTCTGCTTTAAAAAGAAATGGAGAAATAGCAGAATGAGGATATAGTATAATGGGCCCAAAAGAATGAAGGGAAGATTTGCTTCTTTTCATTTTGGGGGGTATTATTAGGGCATATTTGTCAGTGAGAGTGACCCAGAAACGAGGAATGATGGCTTATGTCTGAAAAAATGGATAACAAAGATAGCATTTTGACTTGGGAAAAGTTGAGTGTCAGAGCCCCCATAGGCAAGTCGGTTTTGGATATAATCTGATGTTTTTTTTCACCATAATAGAAGAAGCCAGTAGATTGAGTTGCAAGTAGAATGTAAAATAATGGGGTAAGTCCTTTCTGATCCTTCCTATAAAATGAAAGTTGGAAGGTCATCAGGTGAGAAAAGAGAAGGAATGAGTAGGAATTATTCTTTCTTTCTAACCATATTTAGACAGGGAGATAGACAAGCAGACAATTAAATGTACATCTTTTGAGGCAGTGAAAATGGAAACTCCCTAGCAAAGTCTGGGTAATAAGGGCTAGCCTAGGAAACAGAAATGCTACCTGGAGGTGTAATGGTGTTGGAACACTGTTAGAGAAAAAGGATCAGATGAGGAGCGCTGCTTGGAGGAAGCCCAGGCAAGTCAGCCAATATGGAGCATGGGCATCTTTGTTTAGGAACCTGGGCCTAGCCCTTGTTGTATCCTGGAAGGTAGATACTACAGAGCAGGAGATGGGTCTGGATGTGATCATAGGAGGTTATGCTGATGGTGTTGTGGTGGGGGTGGAGTGTTGTGATGGCAGATGAGTTTGAAAGGTTACCATGGTAACTGGAAACTCAATTGGAAGTTGGTGAAATAGAAGTTGGACGCTGGTTGGACATCTGACTTATCTCCTTAATATGAAATTCCCAAGTTTCTAGGTAATAATAAATTGAGGTTTTAAATTGTATGAAGTTGAAAATGGATTGTTTCCATTGATAAAACCTTTTAATGGCTTTAAATTTTGTTTATTCATTTATCTGCCATATATTTTCTGAGCACCTACTCTGTGCTTATTCTTCTTGCTCTAGTTTAACAGAACTGCTTTCACAAAGCTTCTAGTTTAGTGGTGGAGATAGGCAACAATAAAACAAAAAAAAGTAACTCTAGGCATGAGCCAGTGGCTAGTGCCTGTAATCATAGCTACTCAGGAGGCTGAGATCTGAAGATCACAATTTGAAGCTAGCCCAGGCAGGAACATCTATGAAACTCTTACCTCCAATAAACTACCCAGAAAAGGCCTGAAGTGGTTTAGTGGCTCATGTGATAGAGCACTAGCCTTGAGCACAGAGAGGCTCAGAGCCTTAAGTTCAAGATTCCAGACAGGGTGCGGTTGGGGGGGGGGGCAAATTACTTAAAATAGATTCATTAGATATTAGTAGTATGAAAGAAGAAAGATAAAATGGGGCTTAGCCTGTTTTTTTTTTTTTGTTGTTGTTGTTTTTGGAGAGACATGAGGATATAAGCCTTGTGAGTATCAGAAGAGCAAGGAGAGTGGACCTGGTAGGTTTGAGGAACAGCCGGGGCCGGGATGGAAAGGAATGTTGTAGAACAAGCCAGGTACTGAAGGGTCCAGAGAGTGGGGCACATGCAAATCCTTTGACTCTAGCCCACAGGCACTGCTTGTTCTGATCTTTTCTATTCTGTCCACTGTGTCTTTGATTTTTCCCGTGCCTACTATTCTTCATGAAAATGGCCTGGACTGGTTCCTCTAGCACTCCAAGATCTTTCCTACTCCCAAACTCTTTCCTGTCCTTGCCGTTCCCTCTGACTGGACCATTGCTTCTGCGGCCACCACCACATCTTTCCTCTGGCTTTTCATTCTGCTGAATGTAGGTTATGTGTTACCTTTTTAAAGGAATCTTCTATATCATTCTGTGTGTCACTTTATAACCTTTACTAAAATTATCCACTGCTATCTTTGTGTCAATATATAAAAGCCATCTCTTTATAAAATGTTATTTGGATCTGTGGTATGTGTTATAAGTGCTGGCGGAACAACTTGTATGTTTTTACATTGGTCTTTGGCTAAATTTTCAACATTGTACTGGTGGATAACAGTAGTCTAGACCACTTGTTAATCAACTGTTGATGAAGGTAGTAGTATTCACTGATAACATTCCATTCATTCCCTTGCTTTTTATAGCTTATTAGAATATTCTTTATTCTCAATGTTAGCAGTTCCCCCTTCCCTCCTCCATTGAATATACAATTAAGAGAGAAATTGTCGTGGTTTTTAGTCCTCAGTCCCTCCCGACCTGCAGGAGGGATAGAGAGAACACACCTCAACCAGGATGAGCTGAGAAAGGAGAGGGCCGACTGACCGCCTGCACCCAGCCCTCCCTCACCCAAGGACAAACAGAGACATCAGGGAGACCAGTCAAGGCAAGAACTCATTTATTGAGAAAGTCCATTCAGCTAATATAGGATACAGGAGCTTATCCGAACGTGGGCAGGGTCCGGGAAAGTACTCTCATTGAGGACCATTCAGCTAACATAGGATGAAGGAGCCTATCAGCACAAAGGTGGGCAGGGCAGAGGAGGTACTCTCATTGAGGAAGTAGGATGCATGTGCTGTCCAAGAAGGTGGAAAGGTTCCATCCCAGAGGTGGCCTTACAAACCACAACCTCCTTCCAACCAGGAGACGGGCACCATCTCAGCCAGGTGCAGTCCCAAGACCAGGGAATGAGCACTGGGCCATGAGTTAGGCCTCCTTTTAGGTTTCCATTTCCCTGATGTGACGTGCCCCACAAGAAATGGTTTTGGAATACTACTTACAAACACATAAATGGCGGTGTGTCTGAATCCCTCTCTTCCATCACAAGAGTTTCATAAGATAAAGTCTACTTTTTTTAGCTTCTGAATAGGGTGTTTATTTTCTCCCTTTATTCTTATTTCTAGACCTTTTCTCTGCCTTGATGAACTTCTGTAAGTAGTCAGATTCAGAGCCCACTGTAGATGTTGTGTGCTGTAATTTCTGTTCTTTCTACACCCTATGTCTGTTGAGATTTTCATTGTCAACTGGTAGCTGCAGTGGTTAATTCTTCAAAAAACATTATGCTTGGGAGATACTTTCTTAAAAACTGATGGCTGTCGCTGTTGTTATGTGAGTTTGCAATCTATTCATGAATCATGATAGGCCAAGGTGCAACAAATAAAATGATGTTTATCAAGTATGGGGTACATCTCTATAGAATTTATTTTTTTTTTTGCCAGTCCTGGGCTCCGGCTCAGGGCCTGAGCACTGTCCTTGGACTTTCTCAAGGCTAGAGCTCTACCACTTGAGCCTCAGCACTACTTCTGGCTTTTTTCTATGTATGTGGTACCGAGGAATCGAACCCGGGTCTTCATGCATGCTAGGCGAGCACTTTAACCACTAGGCCAAACTCCCGGCCCTCTATAGAAATTTTTAAATGGTCTGTTACCCCTTCTCTGCCCCCATCCTGTTTTACTGGTAATTCTGAAATAAATTCAACTCCTTAAATAAAGGATTTTCACAGGTGGCATTTGACAGTTAGGAAAACATGACACATCTTGATAACTGTATAGTTTGAATGTCTATTTTGAATAGGAAATGCTTTAAAAAGAAATTGAAAATTTGAAAAATGAATCTTCTTATTCCATACTTGCTAGCAAGTAGTAGTGGCAATAGTAATTTGGCGCTTGTTATTTGATGATTGGCTCGGTGTTAGACACTGAGTGAAGTACTTCCATGCATTGTTTCACTTGCTCCTTGTAACACCAGGGTAAGCCAGGTACTTTTTAACGAGAAAATGGAGGCTCTGGGAAGTTAACTTGCCAGAGTTAATGTGACAAAGTTGGGATGCATAGGATAGTTGACCCTAAACCCAGGTGGCACTGTGATTTGCCAGTTCTCAGTGGCTTATTTGTACATGTTGAATTGCCATTCATTTTTGAGGGACATCTCAAATAGCATTTAATTTTTTGACAAGTATTATCACACATACTCCAGAAAGCAGTTTAAAGTCTTCCAGAAACCAATTTAAAATCAAGGCAGTTTTCTGGTTGATGTTTTAGAGCATAGAAGCAGAAATAAAGTTCTGCTGGAACAAGTTGTGGATTGGCTTGGGTCTTACACCTGACAACAGCATGTTATGATATGAAAAGATTAATCTAAAATCTTTTCAGTTGTATATGTAATTTGCAGAACATGTGGTCGAGAATATTGTTAATAAGGAAACCCCTAATAGTTGAGACACACACAAAAAAATTAGAGATTTCTCAAACATTAAGGAAGTGGCATGTATATTAACCACTTGAGGCAGTGGCTTTACTGGGAAGGTAAATAGATAAATACAATTTTTAGAATGATACATCGAAAGCATCATTCAGGAACCTTGCTTTTGAAAAAAAAAATCAGTGATTGTTTAACTCTCTGATTGGTACTAAGAGATTGACATGACTTTTTTGGCAGTACTGGAGCTTAAAATCAATTTAAACCCTTGCTTGGTAGTAGGTACTATACTCCTTGAGCCATGCTTTCTGCTTTATTTTTCATTTAGGTCTCAATTTTTCCATAGGCTACCCTGGATCACAATCCTAAAACCAATATTTCTCTCTATTTCTATAATTTTATTTTGTTTTAGTTTTCTTTGGTTAATATTACTGTGGTCTTTACCTGTGTGACAATACTGGCACAAGGCACATAGGAATTTAATTACGCCTGCTTTTGCTAACACAGTGGTTTTATACTGCATGTGGTCAGTGGAATGACTGACCAGCAATTTAAAGGTGACTGAGAGACTCCCTTGCTCCCCATCTTCTCATAGGAACTGAGAATTGCCTGATTATTTCTTCGGCAGGAATCCAGAGTTTTGAATTGGTTATGAGTAAATTAGACATTTTTTATACAACAGTTAAGTCTTAATGTATATAGTAATGGTTCTCAGATATTGCTGATGACTGATCATTGCCCAATTTCTATAAAATTCAGCAGCTCCTCTTCTGAGATAGTTTTTCCTTCTGTTTCAAAAGATAGCAAGATTTTTTAAATTTCAAATTCTCAGGAAGTTTTGGGGAGTACATAGAGAATGTACTTTGGGAATGATTCATTTGGCATCTTCACTCAAGTTTGTATTTTTCTGATGAGAATATATTTTTTTTATTTTTAGTCCTGGTCTTGAGCTCAGGGCCTGAGCACTGTCCTTGGACTTTCTGAAGGCTAGAGCTCTACTACTTGAGCCTCAGCACCACTTCCGGCTTTTTCCTACATGTGGTACCGAGGAATTGAACCCGGGTCTTCATGCATGCTAGGCAAGCACTTTAACCAGTAGGCCAAACTCCTGGCCATGATGAAAATATCTTATAATAGAATCCCGTCCATAATTGGCTTTAAAGATTGATGTGTTTTTAACATAGTCATATTACTGAGTCATTGTATTACTGAGAAGTTGACTACCTCTGTGGCAATGTAAGAGTTGCACATTGATTTTTGTTAAGTATGGCTGATGATGTTATATGTGGCTTATGAGAATAAAGTGGTATTTCAGAGAGTTTCTAAGGAATGGAAGGGAGGAAGGTCTAGGAAACCTCACTTCTTGCTGTAACTTACATGAATATATGCACGTGTGTGCATGCAAACATGCACACACATCACCTTGGAGGCTTGTTAGAAAGCATGAAGCTCTCGATTCACCAGAATTGCACCTTTATTCAGATTCTGGTTTTGTAGATTATAGCTGTGAATCCTTATTATGAAACCTGTGTTTGTATTGTAGTGTGTTTGGTTTTAAACAGGTGGCAACAGGAAAAGCCCTTGAAGATGATAAAAATATTCTAGACTCTTGCTTTAAGTGCTTTTGACTGTATATTTCTTCTGGTTTGTTTGACCCTGTTGTTACCTACCTCTTCATAAATTGCTTTATTGGCTGTCTAATTCTCCAGGAAAAGTATTCTTACTAAGTTCTGCTTTATTTTAATGTCTTACATTGCACATAGATAATGTAGGTGGCAGATGTAAAAAGTGACCTTGATAAACCTGTCTGAACAGAAAGAAAAGCTTTCAGGGGGTCTGCCATATTGTATCAAATGATAGAGCACCTGCCCAGTAAGCACAAGTTTGAGACCCTCAATAAAATAAATAAATGAAGCTTTACTTATACAAGTGGAAGGCAGACAAGTGAAAAACTAATGCACACTCTGAAAGTTCTTCAGAGCAGTATAAAAAATTCCTGAATATGTGTAAATACAATCAGTTTTTAGGGAGAAATAATAGATCTTTCAGTAAATCTGCACTTTAATAACCCAGTAGGGTTTACCATCAACCAATGAAAATATTTTTAATAAGATTATTGTATAGGATTCATTTGTAGGTAAAGTAGTTTTGTGTGTTTTGGTTGTTGTTATTCAAGTTCCTTCCCATATTTAAACTACTATTTTTTTTGTTTATTATTTGGTTTTCTTTTTTGTTTAGATTAATACATGCTTTCACAGAGTACTCTGTAATTTTAACTGAAGCATATACTATTCTGTCTGCATTAAAGGTTTGTAGGGATTGAGCACTTGTCTCCTAGAATGTTCAAGGCTCTGGGTTTGACAGACAGGCAGGCAGGCAAACAGGCAGGGCCAGACCCACTGATAGAATACAAAAAGGAGTCAAAAATGGATCAGTCTAAAAAAATGATCATTTTTTTGTTTGTTTATTGCAGGGGTAATGTATAGAGCGGTTACAGTTACATTCGCCATGTAGTAGATGCATTACTTCTCTCACATTGCTACCCCTTACCATGTTTTTGTCCCCATTTCCCTCCCCTCTCAATCATCTTGTTTTCCCCCATTCCCTTTGTCATAATGATACCATGTGAACATAGCTAGTTTCTGATGGAAGAAAGTGAATATTATCTGAAGTTTTGCAACGGAATCTATTTGTAAATTAAGGACAGATATTCAAGATGTGAGGGCTCAGGCAAAGCAAAAGTTCCATCTCCTAGTGTCTTGTTTTTGCTTAAATGATTTCATTGGTTCCCATTATCTGTATGGCATGGCTAACCTACTTTGTGAGGCTGGTGGACTGTGTTCTATTTAACACAGCCTCTCAACCCTCTGGCTTCTTCCCTGAAGTTATACAATGTCCCTACTCAAGGACTCTTTTCTTTTCCCTAAACACTTTCATTTTTCCCCTGCTTTTTCCCCTGGCCTTCTCTTTTTTTCCTTTTTTCTTTTTCTTTTTTTGTCAGTAGTGGGGCTTGAACTCGGCCTGGGTTCTGACCCTGAGCTCTTCAGCTGAAAGCTAGCACTCTACTATTTGAGCCCCAGAGCCACTTCCATCCCTGGCCTTTTCTATTGTAAGAAAATCTTAGTTAATTCCTTACACTTATCAACTATGTTAGTTGTCCAGTTTTAAATCTGTACCTGTTTTTTGTATTCAGCTGTAAGAAGGCTTTCCCCTTGTCAACACGAATAGCTCTGACTAATATGCCTTTATTTTTATTTCATTACTACATATTTATTTGTATTATGGATATGAACTTAACCTTTATGAATGGGCATTTAGGCTATCAACAGTTTTTCTGCTTTTACCAACAATGATACATGTAAAGTGTTTTTACAAATTTATTTTCAGTATTAGGACTCTTGTTTTTGCTTTTTTGTACATAAACTGTGGGTAAATGAAGATTCAGTATAAGGAAACAGTACCAAAGTGTCTTCCATAAAGGCTTTAGTGTAGTTTGGGGAGAGGAGGGAGGTCCACAGGTTTATATAAGTAACAGAAGAATATATTGAAAACTGGGAGCATTATTTCTTTCTCTAGAGTCTGTCTCTACTTAAAGAACTGGCCAGATCCAGCTTTGTTTCCTATGTCTTCCTCTTATCAAGTCCTAGATTGTTGAAAGTGTGGTTTGGGAACCTATGGAAACTTAGAAAATACATTCTGACCTTCAAACGAATTAGTTGTTTTCTTAAAATAATATTTAGAGCCAGGCATCAGTGGCTCTGCCTCCTAGCTACTCAGGAGGCTTATATCTGAGGATCACAGTTCAAAGCCAGCCTGGGAAGGAAAGCCCGTCAGACTTATTTCCAGTTTATCATCTCAGAAAAGCTTTAAGCAGTTGTGGCTCAAGTGGTAGAGCACTGTCCTCAATCTGAAAATGCTCAGGGACAGTACCCAGGTTCTGAGTTCAAGCCCAAGACCAGAAAAAAAAATTTACTTTTTTGTCTGCGTCTAGTCCCAGTAATCTTTCTTTGGGAATATCAGAGAAGCTAGGATATTCACTCTTTAATCCATACAAAATCTAGGGTAGCTTTCCCTACTTTGTTAAGTTTGCTTTCTTCTCTGTAAGACCTCACCTCCACAATCTCAAAGGTAAAACCAGTTTTTGTCTCCTTCAAGAAAGTGCATGTTGAGTGAACAGATCTCTAAACAGGATTTGAGGTAGGGGAGGGGGCTGTCAAGGAGCCAAATGTTAAGTCATTATAGTCTTAGCAAGAGAAGGAAAGAGGGAAGGAAGGAGGGGGAAAGGAGGAAATGCCCTTGGCCATCAGGAATGGTCATCTTTACTAGGCATTGAAATAAACCTGTATCAAATCATTCTCTAGGGAGCACAGAGAGGGAACACAGTTTCCTGCTGAATGGACAATGTAGTTGATGCCTCACCATCAACAACCCCAATTCAAGGAGGAATGGCTAGTTGAGTTTCTTTTCTTGTATTAGTTAATTTAATATTTATTTTAAAATAGTAACTCTTGAGTTTTCCCAAAACAAGGCAATTATAAGTTGCCTGGTAAGTTCCTTCACAAATTTTGAAGCTGGGATATTCACCTTTGTTTCAGCACCAGTTACCCTAACTTCGTGGTCAGAGTTGCCCAGCTATATTGAGAGGCCAAAAATTAATTCCTTTAGGAACTAGGGAATTCTGGAAAATGCCCTCTTGTGTCCTGTCTTCAGCTGGAAGCTGCCTATTTGTAGGAATGAATAGACTCTTGCCAGATCAAGATTGAATGGGAAGCCATTAAATTGTTTGTGAGGCCAGAAAGAGAATTCTGATGGGAAATGAAGGAAAAAGGAGTTGGACATAATAACTCAGTTTTTGTTTGTTTGTTTTAAATAAATTTTTTTTTGTCTTTTCTCTTTTGGTACTAGGTATCTAACCCAGGACGTTGCACTTGCTAGGCAAGCACCTTGCCATTAAACTACATCCCAGCCAGATAACTCAGTTTTTAAATACTTCTCCCAGTTCCTGAAATTTTTGAGAATTTTGTAGGAATTTTGTTGTACATCAGCATCAGATTTCTAGATTGTAGTCCCTGCCCCAACAAGTCCCTCTAACCTTGGGGAAGATTTTTAACACTGTTTTGCTCAGTTACCTCAGTAGTGGACAAGATTCAGGCAGTATCTCCCTGTGCATCTGCCTTAATAAATGCAGGATTTTTCTATCTTAGGTGACATGTAGGACCAGGTAATTCTTCATTGTTGGAGACTGTTGTGTATCTTGTAGGATGATTATTAGCTTCCCTGACCCATACTGCTAGATCCATGGGTCACCACTAAAAATGTTTCTAAGCACTGTGCCTCTGCTTAAGAGCCCAAAGACTGAGCACAGTGCTGCCAAGTAGTAGCTTTTAGTGTGTTATAGGTGTATGCTAAATAAGTAGATGGCTAGGTGGATAAGTACTGATGTTACATTACCGAAAGATGGCCTGTTCCTCTTCATCATTCATACCACGAGAAAGGCCCAGTCCTTAGAGATTCCTATACTATTGCCATAAATAGATTCTTTTGAAAGAAGTACTCCTTCCCTGTCCTGAGTTGGATTGCTCTTGCACTGAAGCACCCATGAAATTTCAGGAAAGCTAGTGTACCTTAACTTTGGTCCTAAGATGCCTGCCTGTCTACCTTTCTTTTGCTTCAGTGTGTCTCAGAACAGACTGCATTGTAAACTTGAACTGCACTTACAGTGAGGTTTTATGTGTTCATGTGGCTGAGGACAGTCAGTAGTGCCTTCTGTCACATAATGGCATCTATACCATTAGGTTTCTTTTTCTCAGTTGTCACTGTTCTTCCCTGGCAGCATGCTCAAGTGGTTATTTAACTGTAGGTAGAACATTCTACTTACTTAAAGATGATGGGGCCGGGAGTTTGGCCTACTGGTTAAAGTGCTTGCCTAGCATGCATGAAGACACGGGTTCGATTCCTCGGTACCACATACATAGAAAAAAGCCAGAAGTGGTGCTGAGGCTCAAGTGGTAGAGTTCTAGCCTTGAGAAAGTCCAAGGACAGTGCTCAGGCCCTGAGCTCAAGCCCAGGACTGGCAAAAAAAAGAAAGATGAGTTAACAGTGTAAACTAATGACCTGATATTGATGATAAATGTCTCAACTGTATACCATGGGGTTCTATCTTAAATGCTGGAAATAATACACTGGCAAGAAAGAAAAAAGTAGTAGTGTGGTTAATCTTTCCAGTCATTTGGTACATTTGGTTTTGAGATGTGCTTGAAGTAGGATATTTATGAGTCTACTAAAATGTAAGCTTAATGGAGCTTATTTTACTCCTTGCCCTATATTCATGCTGAATGAGTACTTAGAACAGAGAAAGTACCACAGTGTTTTGGAATATTGGCTTCTTTTTTGTTTTTTAGTCACAGTTCCTACAAATTTCTTGTAAGTATAAGCATCTTGTTGCTCTGGGATTCTGGAATTTAATCACATGAGACTACTTTATGTTTTATTCAGAAAGGCCCCTAAAATGTAATTCAAGTTCTTACCTGGTATAAATAGCCATCTGTTTTAAACATCTATGACACAACCTGATATGTGGGATGTAGCTGGTCAGGTTTGGTCTGACATGTTTTCAGGGATTATTTCGAGTGAATCCTTTCTTTAAATGTCATTAGACATATGAATAGCTAATGTCCTCAAGTTTGATGACATGTATACTTATACTGGTCAAGAGATTGTTGTGTTTACTTTTGTAGTGTTAGAAATATATCCCCTGACATAGTCCCAATGATGAGATTTAATTAGAAATTTTATAATTGGAGATGGGACTGTGAATCTCAGTAATCTGCTATTTGATTTTTCATGTCTAGCTTTGTATAGAAAGGTAAAGGACTATCTCTGATAGCTTTTAGGTAAATATTGGTTGACATTAATCTTGGATTATAGTGTGTGATGAATATCTCCCTGGAATACAGCTTGATATTTTTCTTCATCCATGATTTTACATAGCCCAGATTTGACTGATCAGTCAATTTTCTAGATTAAAGTTGAATATTCATAATATAATAAATAGAAAAACGATTGCTTTCTAATTACCTTAATCTGATTTTTAAGTGTTCTACGATTCAACCCGTTCAAAGAAAAATGACAACCCTGATGATAAAAAAATCTCAAAACAGAAGAAAAAAAATTTTCTGCCTAGTCTAGTGTCAGTTATTTTTTGCTCTTGCTTAGACTCACTGCCAAAAGATGAAGGTACAAATTAATTAGCCAGTGGTTTGCAGAGATAGGACCATGTTATTACTGATAAGCATAGACATAGATAAAGCAGTTTCTTGGCTGTTTATCTGAAACATGGGAGAACAGGAATATGATAACTAGAATAAAAGGTTAGCCTGGGAAAGAATGTTTCCTGTTTACATGCATTAACATGTAAATTTTTTTTCTGTTATGTTTTAACTGATTTCTGTTAGGCTAGAGGGGGAAAGAGAGTATGAATTGGCATGTTATCTTTTTTAAAAAATATATGTCTGATTTGCATCTCATTTGAACATATTTGGGTCCCTACTAAAATTGTCAAATACAATTTTTACTTACCATAATTTAGGGTAATTGAGATTTATTTGACCAGTGGTAAATTTTTAGTGGTATTGTATATATAGTAATACTTAAATAGCTGAAAGCAGACAAGTATCTCTAAGAAAAGAGCTTTGTAAAATGAGAAACTGGTTCCATTCTGTGAGGACTGAATTCTTGCATTTATTATGCACACTTCTTAGAGGTGAAACATAGCCGAACCCTAACTCAGTCCTTAGGAAGGAATGAATCCCTGTGACCAAAACATTCTGGCATGCTGGCTAGGAATCCCAAGATCTGGAGTCAAATAGGGTAACCTTTAATATGAGAGTAGTCTTTGTGACTTGTGTGATCTTACTTTACCTGTCAGTGCCTGTTTCCTCATTTTTACACCAGGATTAAGAATGCCCCTAGCACAGGGATGTTGTGAGGATTACATAATATAAATAATGTAAAGTATTCAAGCTGTCTGGTCCATTAAAGTGTGCTTAGTAAATGAGACAGTTAATGCTGTCATTATACTTTAAGCATTTGCCTGACTTTTTCCTTTAGAAATAAGTACTGAAAGGAAATTAGGAGCGAAAGAGGTGTTTAACATACCTATTTCAGTCTGAACTATGGCTGCTCAGGATGTTATCAACAACTGTCTCTATTTGCATATGGCTGTGGTAAGTGATCTTCGAGTTCCTTGCTCAGATGTGTTGACTGTTTTCTCCTGGATAAAGTGAAACTACACAGTATGAAGAAGTAAAACTGAGATAAGAAAATGCTTTCACCTTTCTTGTCAAAGTATTGCTCTTTAGGTCTTCCAGGTTTTTGAAACAGAAATCAGCAAATGAACTAAAAACTGCAGCTAAAAACTACTACTTGTATTTGGAATATTTCCCAGTGGTGATAACCTGCACCTAATCTGTTTAAACAGAAAAGAATTATTACTTCGTAGTATTATTAGAAATTAGGAGGAACGACTTCCCAGTAGCTTAGTTCCCCTGTCCCTTCTGCAGTTTGTCTTACAAATTTCTCCTCGCCTGGTTTCAGAACAGAGAAAGCGGCTATACAATCAACATTCATGTACCAGTAAGAACTAGTGAAAATGAGTATGGAACTTGGATCTAAAAAATATAACACAATGTACAGAAAAGTCAGCATTAAGACTAAAGTTACACTTGTATTAGGAACCTAGCTTGACCTGTCCCAAGCTGCTTCCCCAAGTGCTGTCAACTATGAAGCACTGGAGTATTTGTGGAGTGAATGGAAGAGCTAAGAGATCCAGAGGATTTGAGTTGCTTTCAGAATCATCCATGAGAACATTAAGGTTGGCCTGAGGGAACGCAACAGTTCTAAACTTGGGAAGATTTCTCTTTATTATAACTTCTCTATAAAGTTGCCTTTGGGGAGAACTAATTCACTTCTGCTAAGCAGTGAGTAGTTTTAGACAGTTTTGCATAGTTCTAATTCTAGAGATTGTATTTCTGATTCCTACTTTACTTGGAGTTACTGATATTTAGTATACATGTATTGCTTTTTAAATCCTGATTTATTTGCATTGAGAAGACAGAATTTTGAGTTAAAACCATTTTCTCAAAATTCAGGAGATTCTTCGAGATTCTTCCTTGGTATCTTCTTTGATCTCTCTGTGAGATCAAGTATACATTCGTTATTCTCAGGCCTGGCATTCTTCCAGGAATTTTTCTCAGAACTGGTGCCACCCATCCATCCTGTTCTACAGGAAAGGAAACATGGTGTCATCCCCCCCTTACCAGCCTTATATCCAGGCCATTACCAAGTCATGTCGACAGTTCCTCCTATGTTACTTCAGTACCAGCCCCAAGTCTAAATGACCCATGATTCTTCTGCCGCCAGTTGCTTCTGCTGTGCTCCCTACTTCCACTCAGAACCTTGTATCTCTCCTTTCTACACTTAATTATCAGTTATGTTGGAAATAATCTGATGGCGCTAACCTTAATTAAAATGCTTGTAATAAAAACACCAACAGCAGAGAATAAGGACCTCCAAAAATATGCCCTTCTGGAAAAGCATTGAAAACACTGGAAAGAATTATTAAAATCATCATTTTGAAAATTTTGTAGTTAGCCAAAGGCTTGCAAGATCTGAAGAGTGTTTGAGGAAAAAGTCACATTTCTTAAGTTCAGAGAACTGTATAGAATTCTAACTCAGTCTTTCAGCCATCCTTCTTCAATGCCACAGCAACTATGAAATCCCGTCTCACACAATGATAGCTGTTTGAAACAACAGTGGTAGCTAGTAAAGGGGATAGAATGGGTTTGGAACCCATCCAAAGTCCTATCCACACAGAATTGAGACTTCAGTGGAAAAGCCAAGTGAGAGCACAATGCCCTGAGTTCAAGTCCCAGTACTAGCACAAACAACAACAAAAGTCCCACTTCCCAGCTGATCCGTAAAGCCAATTATCTTGATATTAAAACCAAGCAGATACCATAGGAACTGAAGAACACAGATCCATATCCCTTCTGAATATCAACACAAGAAATCTTCAGCACAATACTAGTAAACCAAATCTAGCACCACATAAAAGAGATTAACTGGCACCATTGTCTCACATCTAAAGTCCTAACTACTAAACAAGCTAACATCTAGAGGATCATAATTCAAAGCCAGCCTATGTAGAAAAGTTCACTGGACTCATTTACCAGACTAACCAGCAAAGAAATGAGCTGGAGGTATGGCTTAAGTGTTAGAAGACCAACCAGAAAAGCAAGCAACTGGAATAAGAAGTGAGTTCAGTTATAAGTACCAGCAAAATTAAGAAGTAAAACATAACCTAGTAGCATTTATCCCAAAAATGCAATGCTGGTTTAGTATACCCTTGACAGATGACTGATTGGGAAAAATCTGGATCACTCAATCTGATAATTTCTCTAATACTCATAATATTAAGTTTTAAGATTTAAGTGCTGGACATTGCATATGCTAGACAGGTGGCCTACACTGAGTTACTTCCCAGTCCCACTGGTCTTATTTTTTTATGCTCTTCAGTCATGTACCTATGACCAAAGAGTCTGGCTAAAATACAGGGTTCATGTATAACCTGTAATGTGTTGTAGCTACAATGGAGTAGCCTGCCTTCAGATCTCAATCCTCTACTCACTGTTTAGTGACTTAAGGCAAGAAACTTCCTTGTGCCCCTCTGAGTTTTTCCTGAAATGAAAGTACTATACTCTAGATGTCAAATTAGTTAATTAACATTGTACATGGAACGCAACAACACTTGTTAATTTTAAACTTTTTGTTCTTTTGCTCATGAGGATTTTTTTCTCTTAGTTGTTACTTGTATTCACTAATAAACAGCTGATACCTAGAAAGTGCCCAGCTAAACAATAGCTATTCTTGTATATAACTGAATATGTGAATACTATGTGAATGAATGGTAAGTGCAATGAATAGTTCATATAATACTTTCATGAAACACAGTAAGTACTTAATACATGGTGTTGGAAGAGGTTATAGGGAACTCCAGAGGAAGAGATTGAAAGCAATGACCAGTGCATCCCATTGACAGTAAAAAAATAGAAATAAGTGTATAATGGGTACATATGCACTTTGTCAGATACATTTAAAATTATACATTCATGTATACTAATACCTTGATCCTTAAACCGCTACTGTTATCTCCATTTTACAGATGAAAATATTGAGCCACATTAAGTTGCCCAAGGTTACATACCTACCAATTGATAGGGTTGGAATTTGAACTCGGCCAGTCTGATTCCAGAGGTCTTTCTCAAATTCTTTTGAAAGCCTTCTGTATATCTAGTTCTGTTCTGTGTCCTCCTGGAACTTACACAGGGAAGGAGATAGCCTAAACACAAATAACTAATGAATGATGGGAGCGAATTGTCTGAAGAGATAGGGGCTTGCCCTAAATTGAATTATCAGGAAAGTTTTTCCAGTGAAATATAAGCTGAGAATCCAGAGCCAGCCAGATGAAGCATTCCACAGAAGGCAACAGTTAACAAAGGCTATAGGTAAGGTTGATGTAACTGTCAAGTAGATGAGAATAATGAAGTATAGAAGAGAGTATTAAGTCTTAAGTTACAAATGTTACCAATGGGGCCTTCTAAGTGCTGTTTTTTTTTTTTTTCCTGACTACACTGAATAACCCCTAGGGGAGTTACTTGGGTCAAGTGATATGTATGATTTCAAAACTTCATGAAATAGTACAGAGCACAACCATTTTTAGACAAAAGTGATGATAGAAAGGTGACTTTTTTTTCCAAATAAGATACTTTTATTTTTTAAGATCATTGTCAAATACAAATGCATTCCTAACCAACCCTGTGTACTTGAACTAGATTACTATTTCCAAAGAGTAGTTATGTCTTTAAAGATGAAATTTTTGTATGTCTTAGCTCTGTGGCATTATTATAAGCATTACCTGTGCTTTCTACATTTCAACTCCATTCTCCCTCCCCACTTCAATTCCTTAGATACTCTCCTTTCTACCACTTCTAATCTTTTGCATATTCCCTTGCTTAGGATATTTTACCCTGTCTTTTTGCTCATATTTGTGTCCCACAGTACTTTACTGTAAATATCAACTCATGTTTTTTGTTGTTTGATTACTACATCTTTTTTTTTGCCAGTCCTGGGACTTGAACTCAGAGCCTGAACACTGTCCTTGGGCTTTTTCAAGCCTAGAGCTCTACTACTTGAGCCACAGCACCACTTCTAGTTTTTTTCTATGTATGTGGTACCAAGGAATCGAACCCAGGTCTTCATACATGCTAGGCAACACTCTACAACTAGGCCAAAGAAAGGTGATTTTTAAAAGGCTCTTACTTCCAAAATACTTTTTGTGAGGCAGGCACTGTGCTAGAGTATTTTATTCTATCAGTCTTTCCAAAGACTGAGATGAAGGCCCTATGACATCATCCACTTACACCTGAGAATATTGAGATATATACTGGTAAGTGACAGAGCTAATTCTGAGAGGCTGTGCTTTTACGTTCCCTTCTGTTGCAGTAACAGACTAAATTCATTCTGCAATGTTGATTTTCCATTTATTTACAGTGACTAGGATGAGAAAGAAGATTTCAGAACCTTCTTTGGCTTCTTTCTTCTTCCTCATCCCTACATCTACAGCCTCCTGGCCACTTTGCAGGGTCCACCATTGCATGCCTTTCTCTGTATCTTTGTTGTGTGGACTTATCTTGTGTCCCTTGAACTTTTTCATGCACCAGTCCCTGCCATCTTCTAACTGAAGTTGATCCATACTCACATCTGAGTTGCCTTCTATAGCAGATGGCTTGCAGCTCTTGGAGCCCCCACTGGCCTCCTCCCTTGAGCTGTCTCCAGGGCAGAAGTGTATGGTTAGCATTGTGGCAGCAGGTCACTTGGGACTGGCTCACATTGTAAAATGGTCAATTGCTATGTGTTATATATTAATGTTCTGAGAGGTTAGTTAGGAAAAGACCTAGAGCCCTTGAAAGAATCATGTGTAGTGTGTGTGATTTTGGCTTTTTGTTTCTTCAACAGTAGATTTTTTATTTCATGTTCAGCCTCAGTGCTCTTCATGGATTACTTTTATTTCATTCTCACAGTGATACTATGAAATCTAAATTATTTTAATTATTTTCTGCACAAGGAAATTTTGATCCAAAAAGGTTAAATCATTTTTCTTTGAAATGGAGTCTTGGTTTGTTTCCCAAGTGATGCTCAAACTTGTGATCCTCCTCCTGTAGGAAGATTTGCCCAAGTAGGTTGGATGTCATTTGTGGCTAAGTTAAATATTTATGCATACTCAGTTGATAAAAGAAAGAGTGAATCGAAGTAGTCTTGGCTACAAAACCACTTTTACTAGCAAAAAGAATTCCCAGTGTATAGATTTGAAAGCCATACCTAAGTTAGAAGGGCATAATTGTGTCCTAATATTCTGGTTACTGTCCAGTCACATAATCATATTTGCTTGCTGTGAGCCAAGGAAAGTACCACTAAGCACTGTCATAGAGAACAGGACAAATGTGAAATGGAGTCTCCTGGAAGCAGAGTTAAGACTCATACAGTTCATGCAGTGATGGATGTTACAAGTGTGGGTTGATATTGAGAGTGTGTCAGAGCTAGTCAGTGTTTTCGACCTGTATAATGGGGTTTAGTCTAGCCAAGTCTTTGGGAAAGATGGAATGAAGTAAAGCAACAAGTCAGGTATGATGTTCAAGGAGAGAGTTCAGGCAAAGGAAACAGCACATACCATGGTACCATGATGAGAGTTTGCTGTAGGAAAATACCAAGGCCAGAGAAGTCGGATACAGAGAGGCTAGAGCAGGCTGTTTAAGGCCTGTGAGCCAGATAAGGATTTTAATTTTTATCAACAGAGCACGAAGAAGGTAGAGAAAAGTTCAAATGCCAGTTCATCTCAAAAACACAGCAAGATTTTAATTCTCAGGTTTGAGACAGTGAGAAGTTAAGTTCTCTGTCAAATGGGACTGGAGTTTTCATTTATGAATTTGTACTTGTAAATCACAGATTGATGCACTAGTGACTGTGATGGAAGTTTGAATTATGTAAATAGTAATAGCAGAGAACTAGGTCTAAGAATTGGTAAGGTCTAGCTTAGCTAACTTAGCCACTTGGCTTTAAAGTGCCAGTGGTGGAGAGTGACTAACAGAGAGAAGTAGGAAGTGGCCTTTTGAAGAGGTGACAGCTGAACTGAGACTTGGTATGTTAGAATGCACCAGGCATCTGATGTAGGGGAAGGGTGGAACCCAGTTGGGGAAGAGCTTTCTGCATTTGCAGGGCATAAGGTGATCAGCAAGCCTAAAGCAGAGTGAACCAAGGAGGGAGAATCAAGTGGAATTTCATGCTGGGTTCTGTTCTAAAGGTTGAAATTTTATTTGTAAATGTAACTGGAGAGGCCACCTGACTTGGTGGAGAATTTTTGAAGAATTTCTCTGCTTAGTGAAGGAATGGAAACTCTTAGGAGATATCACCCATGGTCCATTGGAAGAGTGCTGGTGGGGGGCCCTGCAGCAGTGGATGTGGCTTGAAGAGACATAGACAAGCTTTTAAACAGAGCTGACTGGACCTGCAGATGGCCTGGATGTGCTAGATGGAGGGGTTAGATGACACTTGGGTTTTTAATTTCAGCCATTGATGGATGATGAATAAAATCATTTACTAAAAACGGGAAAGGTTACTGGGAACAAGGAGTAGGGAAACGTCAACAGTGAAGTTCTAGTGGACATATTTGTTCCATTTGAGATATTTATAACATATCTAGGTGGTGATGTCTAATAGGCTCTTGGACATGTGAGTAGGCGGAGCTTGAGAGTAGTCAGCTTGGGCTGAAGACAGAAATATAGATGTGATTGACATGTAGGAAGGTAGAGGTAAGTGAGGGAAAGGAAACTTCAGAATACTGCCAGTGTTAAATGCTCTTTCTACACTATTCAAGTTCAGTTGTTAAAGTGTTCAAAATGGAAAATCAACATTAAAATTAAATGCCTTCAGTGCTGTTGGAGGTCTGGTTTCTATGGGACTGAAGTCTTACACGTGTTTGCTTATGTGTCCATGTACTTAAACCAATGTCTTCCCAATGTGCTGGGGACCCCAAAATATATGACGGCCTAGATGTAGGTGCTGGACCACTCGTTCATTAGAATATAGAGGACCCAGATCCAGAGAAAAATAGAGGGCTTATACAACAAAAATACACATTCTTTTAAATTAGCTCAAAATTCATGAACTTGAGTATAGTGATTTCGGTTACATATTTATTAATGTATTTTGTAAACTTGTAAATTTCATAAGGACTTCATTTTTATTAGCTCAATACTTTTTCCTGTTCTAAATCAAACTTATTTGTGTATTTGGGGTGGGCTGATCACAAATTTATGTTTAAAAAATGTTCAGAAACATATACTGCCTCTGACACAGATTATTTCTTTCTGTTGCTACAACATTCCACACTGTTTCTGTTGCTAAGGCCTCTGGAATGTTCTGGTACAGAAAAAGGATATAGAACTTCTGAAGAGGACATTTTATTTAAATTATTTTGTGTCTTCTAGCTTACTCCAAATATGGATGTCTGAAAATAAAGAATTTAGAAAGCTAAAGTTAGTTGCTTTTTAGATTTTTATTATAACAAATGTTTCAAGGAGTGGCATGAACTAGATAGAAGTATGCCCTATTTTATGTGTGTGTTGCACATATGTACAGCCTTTTAAGAATATGCAGTATGTTAGTGAGAGATTAGGGACTGCAAACTTGAATTCTGAATATGCTGCTTTCTTGGTGAGTGACAGTAGATAAGTTGATTTCACTGTAAGTAAAATGAGTGTGAGCTGGGAGCGTGGCCTACTGGTACAGTGCTCATCTAGCATGCATGAAGCACTGGGTCGATTCCTCGGTACCACATATACAGAAAAAACTGGAAGTGGCTCTGTGGCTCAAGTGGCAGAGCAACTAGCCTTGAGTAAAAAATGCCCAAGGACAGTGCCTAAATGCTGAATTCAAGCCCCAGGACTGGCACCAAAAAAATGAGTATGATATTGTATGTTTATTGTTAGAAATAACCAGAAAGAGACCAAGAAAGGCAAATACATATGGTAAATGTACGACATATGTATGTATGGAAAATAATAGTGAATCGCATTAATTTATACAATTAACATGAGTTAATAGTAATACTAAATCTATTTCTGAAAACAAAAGAAATGGGATAGCTATATGAAAAGTGCTTAGCACAAGACCTGGGACATAGTAGTCTTAATGAATGCTAATTATTGTTATTCTTCTCATTACTTTCATTTATCAAGGATTGCTGTTTTTACATAAGTATAGATTTCTGGTCCCTTAAGAATAACCCCTTACTAATCATAACTTTCACAGAAGGATAAAAGGAACTAGTACAAAACAGAACTCTTTCTATATAAATGTCATTGTGTCAAACTCAAATACTTATTGCTTGAAAGAATTTTTATTGGTTTTGTTTTGGTTTTATTAGTGGTGGAGGTCCTCATGCATGCTAGTCAAATGTTATGCTAAGCTACATTTCACCTTCTTGTTTTTAAAGAGGGAATAGCTTCTACAGATAAGTATCAAACAATATATTTTAAATATAATTATCATTGACTACTGTAAAGAAATAACCATCACAGAGATTAAAACTAAATTAACTGTTTAACACATTTAATTAATAAAACTAATTGGCTTGGTTTCTTTAATGAAACTTAATTTAATATTTATAGACATTTGATACTTCTTAGCTGTAAGTTATAAAAATGGTCACTTTTATAATATGAATTTTCATAGTTAATAGTCCTACCAGACATTTAGTACCACGATGTAGTGGAATTTAGGCTAAATTAGTTTTAAGTTTTATTTTTTAGTAGGAAATGCAATTTCAAGAAACAGTCCTGGGAGCCAGCAGTGTGGTCCTGGTGATTGAGTGCTTGCCTTGTATACACTAAACCCTGGCTTTGATTCCTTGGTACTACATACACAGAAAAAGCCAGAAGTGGTGTTGTAGCTCAAGTGGGAGGGCACTTGCCTTGAGAAAGCCCAAGGACAATGCCCAGGCCCTGAGTTCAAGCTCCAGATTTGGGGGGAGGGGGAGACACAAAGAAAGAAAAGAAAAACAATCACGGAAAATGGCTAACATACATTATTATATGGAATATAACCTTTCCCTTTCTCCCATATGGACTAATTTAACTCAGTGTAGACATGCTTTCAAGGAAAATTGCATTTTCTTTGGCTTTTACTTATTTCTGTTAAATAAATCTGTGTTTAGCCTCTGATATTCTAATTTACTAATGTGAATTCTGGATGATTGTCTAGAAACCATTCCTCTGATTTATAAGAGGATACCAAATTTAAGTCAGAATTCAATCTCAACTTTTGACCATAGACTGGGTCAGGCAAGTACTCTACCACTGAGCAATGTGGCCAGCATTTTCCACCTTTTAAACACAGAATTTAGTTTACTAAAATACTTTCTGCATTAATGTGTGATGCTCAAGCCTGTAATCCTATATACTTGGAGATTGAGAGAATTCCAATGCCAACCTGGGCAACGAAGAGTTACCAAAAGGCTTCATCTCTACCTATGGCTGGCATGATGGTGCTTGCCTTTGATCGCAGTTATGGGGGAGGACAATGGCTCAGTGACATATGGAGGAAGCTAAGTAGAAGGAACAAAGTCCAGACTGCTCCGATATAAAATGAGACTCTTCCTTGAAAAGAACCAAGACAAAAAGAGGCTGGGGCTGGGAATAGGGTTTAAGGATAGAGTGCTTGTCTAGCATGCATGAAGCCCTAGGTTTGGTTCCTTAGTGCCACATAAACAGAAAAAGCTGGAAGTAGTGCTGTGGCTCAAGGGGTAGAGCACTAGCCTTGAGCACAGAGACTCAGAAACAGAGCCCAAGAATGAGCCCCCCCACCCCCCCCCCCAAAAAAAAAGAGGCTAGAAGAAGCCTCTGTCCTGAGTCCCTAAATTCAGTACCTAGTACTGAGAGGGGAAAATTGTACTATCTATCTATTGCAGATACTCTCAGTAATACAAATTGTATAAAGACCTGTTTGAAATCACTCATTTTGAAATATTTAGATTGTTATTGTTAAATTTTTATGGTTGGGACTTTAAACATATTTGCAAAGTATAAAGTTACTTTGAATGTTCATTCATATACAGATAGTAGTTTGTCTTCACTTTCACATTTTAAATTAATTTGTTTATTCTAAAACCAAAATAATCTTGTCTCTTGGCCTAGTCTGGAGACTAGATTGTTGTTAGTATGTGAAATGTTGTTTGTAGTGAAGTCATTGTGCCTGGTGTCTTCCTATGTTAGCAGAAAGACTAGAGGTTGGTTGTTGTGGCCTAAAATTTAATGATAATGATACTTTTTCTTCGTATTTCATGCTGCCAAAAACAGCACTTTTACCCTCTAGTAATATATCTGCTCCCTTTCTTAAATGAGTAGTAGAACTCACAGAGCTGATGACTGAAATATAACGCGTAATTAAATAACTAGAACCATTAGCTGGTATAGTTTTGTGAATTATCTAATACTGCCCATGCTTGCAGATTGTTCCTAGCAATTTTTGGTAGATTTTATCTAATATTGTTCTGTTGGATGAATATATTCATTGTTTGCATTCTAATAGATTTATTTATTACACCTTGTAACATTTTTGGCATATTTTATTTTAGACCTGTAAAGTTGAAAGCCTGGTTCGATTTCTTCTTGATGGTAGTATGTACAGTTACTTTTAAACTAGAGAACCATTTGTCTTGTGCATTCAGTGATAAGGAAGTTCCTTTGGAAAGTATTAATCTTCCAAATTACTTCACAGCAGTCATATCCAGCTGAGTGAGTGATACTCTGTTTCTTTGTTACAGACATGCCGATATTTGGTCTTTGTCCAGCCCATGATGATTTCTACTTGGTGGTGTGTAACGACTGTAATCAGGTTGTCAAACCACAAGCATTTCAGTCACATTATGGTAAGTAATTGTTTAAAAAGTCATTATTAAAATGTAAAAGAGAAGCCAGGCTCTGGTGGCTCACGCCTGTAATCCTAGCTACTCAGAATGCTGAGATCTGAGGATCATGGTTCAGCCCAGGCATGAAAGTCTGTGAGACTCTTATCTAAAGTTAACTACCAAAAAATAGGAAGTGACACTGTGGCCCAAGGGGTAGGGCAGTAGCCTTGAGCTGAAGAGCTCAAGGACAGCACTCAGCAGAGTTCAAGCTTCAGGACTGACAAAAAAAAAAAATGAATAAACAAAATAAAAGAGAAAGCATAATTAAAGCAAAGGCTGATATACTAACAAGAGTGTGTGGGAGCAAAGTAGAAGCAAAAGGACTTTCAGAGGCAAGATGACCCAGAATTGAGACTCAGGTGGAGCTGTAGGCTAAAGGAACTGCAGAGCTTAGAGATACTTTCTAAAGCAAGAATTTCTAGGACTTACTGTCAAAATTGGTGGTGTTTTAAGAGCCACACTATCTTAAACACAGCCCAGCATTGGTTACAAGGAATGTATGTTATCATTAAGCACAAAAAGTTCTTTCCACTGGGTAAGATCGTAGGGTCAGCAATACAAAGGGTAAGGAGCATTAGCCTTGAGCAAAAGTGCTCAAGGACAGTGCTCAGTGTGAATTCAGTGCTCTGAGTTCAAGCCCCAGGTCTGGCAAAAAAAAAAAAAAAATCCTAAGTTTTTAAACCTGAGATGCCTGACCATTGTGAAACATGCAAAAAATATTTTAATGACATACGGTACCCTAAAACTGGAAGGGCTTTGATGGAAATAGAGAAGCCACATATGGTCATACAGATTGTCACTGTACATCCATATTTGGTGGGTCTAGGCTAGCAACTGAGTGACATGAGTAAGCTCAGAAGCAAGGAATTCCAGGCTGTCTGAAATATGCTACACAGTCCCCCTATTGGCCAGAGCTGCTGTATTACACATGTGAATGAGCTGTGTACACAGACAGGCTGGAATTGACTACAGGGCCTCACTGCCCAGGAGAGCTCCGTGACCTCCATGTGTGCCAATGAAGAGCTGTTGCAGATTTGCAGAACCAGAGTAATGTGACCCAGTGCTACTTCACAGTTGGATTAGAAGGAAATGGGAGAAGAAATGCTTAAAGGTGTTGGCTCTTCTGAGACTTTCTTAAGCAGAAAGAGATCATCTTGGTCATTTCTTCTGAGTACTTCACTCAGTGGTGACAGAGCATTTTTTTGAGGGCTTGTTATTTTTGCTTATCTAGTGCTGGTAGTAGGGCTTGAACTTTTTCTGGTTGGGCTGGCTTTAAACTTCTACTCTCAGATCTCAACCTTCTGAGTAGCTAAAATTATAGGTGTGAGCCATCACTGGGCCAGCTAACATAACATAGGCGTGTTTTTTTTTTTGCTTTGTTTTTGTTTGTGTGTGTTTTTTAAATCTTCCTCCATCTCCTTCTTAGGATGTCTGTGCCTCAGTGAAGAAAAGTATCTTAAAAACTCATTTCTAGGGCTGGAAGTTTGGCCTAGTGGTAGAGTGCTTGCCTGGTGTGCACGAAGACCCAGGTTCGATTCCTTGGTACCACATACATAGAAAAGAAAAAATGGAATTGGTGCTGAGGCTCAAGTGGTAGAGCTCTAGTCTAAGGACAGTGCTCAGGCCCTGAGCCCAAGGCCAAACTGGCCAAAAAAAAAAATTCTACCTTTCCCGATAATCTCTAGCACAATGTACCTTTCCAAAGGGAAGAGGCTGAAGTTGCTCTAGTGTCAAGGGAGATGCCAGAAAAGAGAAATACAAAAAGATGAGGTCAGGTGCTTCATAAGAGAATCATGGCTGTCCCTTTCTAAGGCAGCAGTGAAGGAGAATGCTAGTGGTTTATAAGGGATTTAGAGGTGGGTTGTGGTGATGTGAAGGGAGCATGACTGCATGAAATATATGGGGCACTGCATAGTTCCCCTGGAATTCCGCAAAGAAAGATGTGTGCAAAGCTGAGAATTATTCTCAGGGTGGTTCTCATAGTCTCCTGCCTTTTGCAGACAGGAGTTGAAAATCTCTATCTGTCTCTGTCTCTGTCTCTGTCTCTTTCTGTATCTCTCGCTCTGTCTGTGTGTCTCTCTGTCTCTCTCTGTCTCAATATAAGAAGGATAATCAAGAAGAGTAATTCTTGCATTTTCTTTTTCTACAGTAACAACAAAAAATGTTGAGTTTAGGAACCCTCAAATGCTTCTTGACTGAAAGTGAATCCCATCATGAAATGAAAATACTGGAGATAGAAATGCCTTTAATCCCTCTAGCCATACTAGCATCGTAAGTTGGCAGCACCATCCTCACACTCCTGGGAGAGTGGCTGACAAGGAGTGTCCACACTACCATTGCCCATAGCACATTGCAGGAGAGGATCCTATGGCCTATCGATAGCTTTCCAAGTACTATGTATACAAAATGCATATTGCTTTCATCACTCTATGAGGTCAAAATATTGTCAGATTGAACTATTTTAATTTAGAGCCTGTACCGGAAGCATTCGTTCTTGCTGAAGGAGGGATTGCATTTTCTTCATATGAACTTGATGAAAATCTGTGGTCACTCTTGTGAATACCTGTGTTGCTACTTAACAAATAAGCAGGTTCTTCAACATTCAACAGGCATGGCAGGTCCTTTAAAATTACCACTTCCAGAACAAAAAGAACAGCACTGCAGTGGCAGCAATACTTGTCAATTATTTAATGTTAGTGGAAAAAATTTTGAATTGGTCAACAACCCTATGTAGAGAAATAAAAGTCCTTGTGCATTTTTTTTACCCCTAGCAAGCTGCCTTTTGGGAGTTAATGATTAACTAGGTTTTCCATTTGATTAGTGATAGTGAGTAGATGTAGTATCATTTTGGTATTTCTAAGTTTCATAGTCTGATTGTTTTTAGAGTATAGATTGCTTTCCTTCTTGGGAATTAGATAGCAGTAACGTGTTTTCCTTGTTTTGAAATATTCCAGCATGTCTGACTTTTCTCTTCATTTATTGGTGTTTTTTAAAAGCAAGGTATTTCTTGCTGCACCCTTCAGATTTAAAAATATACAGGCACCACTGACTCATGCCTGCAATTCTAGCTACTGCTTGAGCTGCTCTGTGCCTAGCTGCTTCACTGAATTTGTTCATGAAAAGTTCCGTAACTCTCCTTCTTGGTCTGCAGGCAAAGGTGAGAGATGTTAATTCAGCCTGGAAAAGTCCACATTTACAGTTTCTATTCTTAATTAAAACCCTTCTCAAATGTCAGCCACTAATATTTTGTCTTAGATTACTTGTTAAAGTCAGATAACTGATTTCAATAAATCTATTTCCAAAGGTCTTATTAGAACCATGCGGGGAAAATCTGGTGTTATTTACAATAAAAGGTAGTAAATAGAAGGATATATATGGCAAAAAAAAATGGTGATGTAATCTTTGTAGATGCTCCTGCCTGTATAGTCAGTGAGTCAGGGGCCCGCTTCCCTTGTTACAGAGAAGCTTGGAAGTCAGGTACTGCTTTCTCACACCTGTAATTTTAGCTATTCAAGAGGCTGAGATCTGTGCATAGTGATTCAAAGTGAGCTCCAACAGAAAAGGCCTATGCCAGGATAGCTAGTTAAAAGCTAGGCTGAAGACATGGATCAAACAATAGAACCTATGAGGAGGAAGAGGAAGGGAAGGGAGAGAGAAGGATAAGAAAAATAAGACAAGGGACAGTCTAGCTATCTTTGAGTAAAGTGCTAATAGTATTACCCACACTTAGTATTTGATGTTAATTATCTATTGGAACCAATCTTAGTTCCTCTGAAATACCAGTCCTTGGCAGCAGAATTCTAGAAGCTCATGTTGATAAGCAAAAGATCACAGAAGAGAAAAAGACCTTTTGTCATTTATCCATTGCTGTTACAATTTGAGCCACTACTATTCACTGTAAGTGACATGAGAGTCCATTGGCAAGGCTTCCACATGAAGCATCTGCCTCTCTCAGACCTCTTTCACAAACGGAGGTGTCATAAATCTGGGTTTATCATAATTATATGCAAGTAGCTTTAGCAGAAACATTTCTATGATTTACTTGGAGAAATTATGAATCTTACAAAATTAATAGCATGGACTTAATGTTCCATGCTGTACACTGAGGTGGTTGGATTCTATTAGATGCCAGCATAAATTGGATTTGCTAAAATGTCATTTTTCACTGGAGGATGAGTAAATTACTAATTCTCATATGAGAAATCACTCCGTTGTGTGTGTGTGTGTGTGTGTGTGTGTGTGTGTGTGTGTGTGTGTGTATGCGGGGGGGGGGGGGTTAGGGGTTTTTTGTTTTGATTTTTTTGGGAAATTGATTTGAATGATTGTTAATATAAAGCATAATCGGCCTTAAGTTCTAAGATGTAATGAACCAGTTCTGGTTAAAAGTTGGTTGTCATTGTTGATAACATTCCACATGGGCCAGGAGTGTGGTCTAGTGGTAGAGTGCTTGCCTAGCATGCAGGAAGCCCTAGGTTCAATCCCTCTGTACCAAATAAACAGAAAAAGCTGGAAGTGGTATTGTGGCTCAAGTGGTAAAGTGCTAGCCTTGAGAAAGGTCAAGGACAGTGCCCTGGCCTTGAATATGAGCCCCAGGACTGACGAAAAGAAAAAACATTCCACATGATTATGACTAGCAATTATCATGTGATTAAATTGTATTTCTGTTTGTTACAGAGCCAGAAATCTTTAATTTTGCCATGTAATTGACTAGACAAAAGAAATTTTAAGCTAATTTTGAATGGGTTGTTTTGACCAGTAATTATGTTTAGGTAATAAAAATTGGTGTTTTGTTTTGTTTTAAAACACCTTCCCCTACTTTGAAAATTTAATTGATAGTCTTCTAGGATTGGCATTCGTGTAAAACTCCACAGATGATCGATCTCTTTTCACAGTACTTGGTGATTTCTTCTTTTTCTTTTTTTTTTTTTTTTGGTGGGGGGGTCAGTTGTGGGACTTGAACTCTGGGCCTGGGCTCTTCAGTAGAGCTCAAGGCTACTGCCCTACCCCATGAGCTACAGCCCCACTTCTGGTGATTAATTGGAGATAAGAGTCTCATAGACTTTTTAATGTCTGGGCTGACTGAACCATGATCCTCAGATCTCAGCCTCCTGAGTAGCTAGGATTATAGGTGTGAACCACCATGCCTGGCCAGTACTTGATGATTTCCAAAGCAACTTTGTACATGTTATTTCTTGTTTACACCTATAAGTGGATTTTATCTATAGTTTACAGATGAAAGTCCTAAATTGAGTTTCATTCACATAGATAAAATATATCAGGCCATGTTTACTGGCTACCAATACCTATTTCTCTTGACAATGATAAAGATAGGGATAAAAGAAAATCCAGAGAAGATAAAATGCAGTCTACATGTTCCAGAACTCATCAGTGACAGATGTTCTAGCTCAGGTATAATTGTTAAGTTTTCTTGGTGTAGCTCGGTCCGCACTGTAAATCTGTTACTTCAAAAATTACATTTAGTAATTTGAAGATGTAATGATAGAGTAGGTATTTACTTGATTTAGCATCATCAATGAATTTTTCTTCTGTCTCTTCTATCTAAATAATAGTAACAATCCATAGCCTAGCTCCTCTTTTTGTATCAGCCTCATAACATTTTATGGTTTCTTTAGAAAATTAGTCAGTGTATTAATTTCTACAATCAGTACCAACACTAAAATGTATTACAGAACAAAAAAGCATTTGGCTCTGCTTCAAAGACAAATGCTATGCCATTCTTAGTAGTAAGAGGATGAGCCAGGACTAACCAGTCGTAGGTATATCAGCACCTGACTGCTGTCAAGATGAACAGCAGTTTAACTCTCTCAGGAAATTTTAAGTAAAAGCTTTGAGCTAAACTTTTGGTCCCTTAATAACACAATATAAGCAGCAAATTCGTGTTTTTCTTTGCTGCAAGCCAAATTTTACTAGTTTTAATTTTTCAGATAATTTCAGTAGCATCAGATAAAGGACTGTTCTCAGCTAATATAATTTTATCTTTCTTCCCCAGTTGTATAAGATGAGTATTAACTGGTGTTACAATACCATTTGTAGAGACCACATTTTATATCTGAGTGATGAAGTGGGCTGCTTTGTTCCCCTCTTTTTGATATCTATGTCGTTATTAAGGTCTGTGCCTTCAGGGTTGCTTTTAGATGAGATGAAACAAATCAGCCATGGTATTATTCATATACTGAACAAGTATTTATTGGATACCTATTTCTCTCCACTGAACTAGAAAGCAGTATCTCTGATTTCATGTAGCTGTATTCTGATTGCGATGGGTGGAAAGAAAGGTGAAATTGGATGAAGTAAGATTATTTAAAGTAGTGACACATTCTGGGGTTCGTGTGAAGGAGAATAAGGATAGACCACTTTAGATAGGTTAGTCAAAGAAATCCTTTCAAAGAGTTGTTATGTAGTGCAGAAAAAGCCAGGTACTTGAGATCTGGAAGAAAAGATACATGTTTTATATAGAGAAATGGCAAGTTACATACATCCTGAGATTAAAGTGGCCTTGACAGAAAGACTTGATGAGGAAGCAAAACAGTGTTTAAAGAAGAAAGTAGTTTGATTTGAAATTAGAGAAAGAAGAATCAGAGCCATATAGTGGACCTGGAAAGCATGCATGAACATAATCAAGATTGACAGTGTGGAGGGCACTGAAAGGATTTTGTGCCAAGAAATATCTTGACTTGACTTAATGCTGTTCATTGCAACTTAGGCAAGACCGAAGCCAGGGAAAACAGTGTGCTGTAGATAAAGTGATCTCTGAATGAGGAGAAAGCATAGATTGGGATTGTGGCAGCTAGGGCAAAGAGGTGCAACCTGAAACCAATGTTCTGTGTACAGCATGTACATGAACTAACCTTAAGAGGAAGGTGGAACTCAAGCAGCAATGTGAATCAGAAGGTGGTTCTTTCAACATATTGTAAGATTGTAGTGACATTTATTGCAGTAATGCCAGTCTAGAGTCACTCTTTTTAGTTATTGTTGGTTGGTTTTTGTTTTATTTGGGGTGTTGTTTGTGTCTTGAGTTTTAATGGAAAAGTAATCTGGTCATAAAAACCAGGAAACAAGATAATGTGTATACTTTCATGGAACCCTTCATGTTCTCCTTGGGTAACAATTAATGAGGAGCTTGGGTTTGGTGGTGATGCTTGCCTTCCATGCCCAAGGCCCCGTTCTATTCCCAGTTCTACTAGAGAAAGGGGAAAGATGAGCTTACTTATTAAAAAAGAAAGGTACATTTTGGTATTTTGTGATTATTAATCTAGTATATATGGTAAAAGAAAAGATTGAACCAATAACCAAAAGATAAATATACAATCAGAATGAACTATGTTTCAGGGGTACAGCTTGACCTATATATTATCTTAAAATGTTACTAAACTCTGTGTAAGGTAATATTTTCCCTGCATACTTTTTCCCTTATATATATTGGTTATATGAAAATTTGTTGTGAATTTGCCTTTCATATTTAATTTTTCTTAAATACTATACATGTTAATACATATTACTCTGTTGATTGAAAAATTATCTGTTAATTCAAGTTCACTAATGTATTTTAATTTAGCCAGTGTTATATCAGGACATTTATATTTTCAGAACAATTTCCTATTTGCAGTGCTGTTAAATCTTACTTTAGAAACATGTATTTGAGCATATTGATTCTCTACATGGAGGCTAGTCACAGCTGCCTTCCAGATTTATGCCACTGTGATTTAATGAATTGCTTTGACAGTTGTGATTTGGGTCACAAGAAAAAGGCAATGAAAATATGAGTTTCTGGCATATCTATTACTTTGTATATATTTGTGTATATGTATATACATACATGAGTGTATGTAGATATGCATACATATCCTGAAACATGACATGCACTTGTAATATATAGTGTTTGTCAAGCATACACATCCCATATGTAATGCCTCTTTTGACTTGTCTGTCACACAGATACCATTGGCTATTACCACATGGCTGTACTTAAGATTTTTAAAAGAGTTGGATTAAAAATCTATTTTGTTTTTTATATATTTTTATTGTAATTAATAGAAGAGTTACATTATATTCACCAGATAGAAGATGCATTACTTCACAAACATTGATACCCTTTCTCATGTCTTGGTTCCCATTTCCTTCCCCCCACCCCTTATCTTGTTTTCCCCCTTCCCTATCCTATTTCAAATAACCAAATAAGCATATATACAGTATATCAGATAACAAGGTAAAATACTGTAACAATATGAGATAACCAAGGGACAGCAAAAGAGATGAGAGATAACATAGTACATTAAGGAAAACAATCACTCATTATATGGCTTTTGTTTCAGGAATCTTTTTGCTAAGGATTTTTTTCCTCCTGACTAGCATTTCAAGACCAATTTGTTGACTGCTTAAGATAAACTACTCACATTTCATTTAGCCCTGTAAGCTGTGGTTTTATACATGACCAGAAGAGGGAGTGTTAATGGCTTCTTTATGCTACAGCACTTACTACCTGGCTGGAATCATTCCAGCAATGCACTTGTGGGCCTAAGCCTATAAAACAAAATGGTTTGGCCAGGCGCCTGTAATCGTAACTACTCAAGAGGCTAAGATCTGAGGATCTCAGTTCAAAGCCAGCCTGGGCACAAAAAGTCCATGAGACTGTTATCTCCAATTAACTGCCAGAAAACTGAAAATGGTGCTGTGGCCCAGAGCAAAAGAGCTCAAGGACAGCACCAGGCCCAGAGTTCAAGCCCCACAACTGCAAAAAAAAAAAAAAAAAAAAAAAAAAATCTGGTTTAGAGGTAAGGGAACTATGGCTAAACTTAGATGTTTACTCTCAGTCTCCATTGTGTTTGTAGAAATCTTAGCCTTTGGCTTATTTCTGTGGTTTTTTGTTTTGTTTTGTTTGCCAGTCCTGGGCTTGGGCTCAGGGCCTGAGCACTGTCCCTAGATTTTCTCAAGGCTAGGGCTCTACCACTTGAGCCACAGCACCACTTCTAGCTTTTTGCTACATATGTGGTACCGAGAAATTGAACCCGGGCCTTCATGCATGCTAGGCAAGCACTCTACCACTAGGCCAAACTCCCGGCCACATTCTGTGTTTTGTTTTTAAGACAGCAGTTCAGGTTTAGGGAACATCTAACCCATTGACCTCACCACTTATAAGGCCCATGGCATCATTTGGTGCATAATCCCTTGAGAAACATAAGCATTGCCTTCACCGCTCAAGATTTTCTTCCTGTATTGATAATTTTATTTGGCCTCAAATTATTTTATAAACATTCAAATGGTCTACCCAAGAAGAGTGTCCCACCCCTGCAACAAACCTCTTGTGTGTGTGTGTGTGTGTCTGTGTCTATTTAAGAAGGTAAGTATCTCAATTTAAAGCAAGTTGAAATATAAGAAGTAAACTACTCACATAAAATAAGAGTTCTTGATTTTTTCTCTCCTCAGGTCAAAAGCAAACTAGGTTGAAATTTGTTTTACTACCTCTAGACTTGATATTTTAAACAGATGATTAGAACTCCTAATTTTAGTTAATTGTGTTGAGCTTAAGCCACTTTCAATGTTTTTCTGTGTGATCTTAGAGGCTCGGTTGTGATCATTGAATCTTAGTGTGCATTGCCAGACAATGAGGATGTATTTGTTTCAATAACAGAATTCTGTTTCTTAAATATTTCCTCAATTCCCTTTACAGAGAACTCAGGGCCTGAGTACTATCCTTGGGCTTTCCTCAAGGCCTAGTGTTCTACCATTTGAGCCATAGCACCACTTCTGGCTTTTTTTTTTCTATGTATGTGATACCAAGGAATGGAACCCTGGTCTTTGTGCATGCTAGGCAAGCACTCTCTCTCTCTTTTTTTTTTTTTTTTGCCAGTCCTGGGCTTGGGCTCAGGGCCTGAGCACTGTCCTTGGACTTTCTCAAGGCTAGAGCTCTACCACTTGAGCCTCAGCACCACTTCAGCTTTTTTTCTATGTATGTGGTACCGAGGAATCAAACTTGGGTCTTCATGCATGCTAGGCAAGCACTTTAACCACTAGGCCAAACTCCCGGCTCCTCTTTTTTTTTTTTTTTTTTGGCCAGTCCTGGGTTTGAGCTCAGAGCACTGTCCTTGAACTTTCTCAAGGCTAGAGCTCTACCACTTGAGCCTCTTTTTTTCTATGTATGTGGTACTGAGGAATTGAACCCGGGTCTTCGTGCATGTTAGGCAAGCACTCTACCACTAGGCCAAACTCCCGGCCCCATAGGCAAGCACTCTTACCACTAGGCCAAACTCCTGGCCCCTACAGAGAATTTTTAAATAATGAAAACTGTTAACCAGTTTCTTGATAGATGTTTTAATTGGCACATGAGTATATTAAGTAGAAACAGATATATTTGTATACAACCACACAAAATGTAACCAGCTCAGATTTACCGTTTTTTTTGTTTTGTTTTGTTTTTTGCCAGTCCTGGGGATTGAACTCAGGGCCTGAGCACTATCCTTGGGCTTTCCTCAATGTTAGTGCTCTACCACTTGAGCCACAGCACCAGTTCTGGCTTTTCTATGTATGTGGTACCAAGGAATTGAACCGGTCTTTGTGCATGCTAGGCAAGCACTCTACCACTAGGCCAACCCTTCTCCCTCCCCCCCTTCCCCCCCCCCCCCCGGCCATTTTGCCTGGGGTCTGTCCCCTGAGCTCCTTTTGCTCAAGGCTAGCACTCTGCTACTTGACCCACAATGCTACTTTGAGCTTTTTCTGTGATTTAATTGGAGATAAGAGTCTCACAAACTTTCCTTCCCAGGCTAGCTTCAAATTGCAATCCTCAGATCTCAGCCTCTTGAGTAGCTAGGATTACAGGCATGAGCCACCAGTTCCCAGCTAACCTTTTTCTCATTTCATCTGCCTTTCTGCCAACTATTGCTGTAATAGGAATACTCCAGGTGCAGTAGTACCTTCTGGGTGCACATGGAAATTTGTAGTCATGTTTCTGTATTTTTTTTTTCTTGTTTGTAGCTCTGTGGGCACAGTGTGGAGAGCCAAGAGTTTTATAGGAAGAACTTAAATGATAGTTTTGCTGCAAGTAGAGCCATCACATACACTTGCGATAATGTTCTAGTTCATTGTGCTTCAGTGGAAATCCATTCACAGCCCAGGTCTCCTCCCTTGACAGTGGCCTGTTTCTCTTAAATGTGCTGTGTAACAGGTACCTCAACTTGGCTACAGGCCTTCATTTTGTACATATCCTTAACTGCTGGTGGTTTTGGTTGTGTGGGACTGGATCTCAGGAAGGGCTACCTGTGTCTGAGTTGGAAAGGACACTTAATACATTGTTACCAGCCTGCCAGATGGGTTGGCAAAAAGGACTAGATACCTTGGGGCTCCAGCAGCTCATCATAAGAATGTTTCCACCAGTCATAGATGCTGTATTTGTTTTTTGCAAGGTTTTTTTCTAAAGCCTCTTACAGTGTTATTTGCATATGTATATATGTTTCATCTTAATTTAAACTTACAATTACCCAAGTAAAAATCTTTTACTACCGGCATAACAAATCTATCTTCTAAGTCTGGGTAATACACAGTGATGTAAGAAAATATTAAAAAGAAAAACAGGTTGAATTTAAAACCCCTTTAAACCTACTTAAAGATAATATATGCAAGAAATTATTTTTTTTGATCGGTTGTGGAACTTGAACTCTGGGCATGGGTATTGTCCTTGATCTCTTCAGCTCAAGGCTACCGCACTATCCCTTGAGTCACAATACCACTTCGAGTTTTCTGGTGGTTAATTCATGATAAGAGTCTCAAGGATTTTTACTTCCTGGGCAGGCTTTGAACCAAGATCCTCAGATCTCAGCCTCCTGAGTAGGTAGGATTACAGGCGTGAGCCACTGCACCCGGAAAGAAATTATTTTTTTTAAAGGAATACTCTCAAAAATAGTGACAATTTTTAAGAAATTATTTGGATTTTTTTTCTGAAATCTGGGCAATTCCTGTTCTTTTTTGTTTGGAACTTAGGAAAGAAACCTACTTCTCTTAGACCCAGATTTCTCTCTGAAAATGGGTAGCTTGCAAAAGGGTAACAATGTTGGGGAAGATGAATTGCAAGGCCAGGAAAAGAGAATCACCAGTCTCTTTTCTACTCTACCTTCCTTGGATTTGATATGACTGGTCACTTTTGTAGTGTTCATTTTCTGTATCAGTGACTAGGCTTACATTGAAATGCCATTTACACAAAGCCTATGTAAGTCAGCCATTATGATATGTTGTGTTTGAATGCCTCACACACGTGAAGGATCATTCACCTAAAAGTCAGATGCCAACCACAGGAAGACTGCTGCGTAGCATTTTCCCCCAAGATGAACTATCTCATGTAAGCTGCATTTCCGACCTCTTATAATCATCACAGCATGAGTAGCCAATGAGCACTGGGTAATAAGATAGCAACTTGTCTTGGTGAAGCTAATCTAATTCTGAATAGCAGGCTTCCTAGCCTCAGCTGAATGAAATTGCTTGGTATTTCTAAGTAAAAAAATGCTTTCTTCTCCTTTCAAGTGCTCCTTGGCATCAAGTAAGGAATGTTAAAGCTGCTGTAAGTGCCAATTAAGGCCAATTAGAACCTGCCTGGCCTGCTGAGACAGTGAAGTAGAGTTGGTTAAGGCTGTGTTCCATAAAATGGAGAACTGCCTGCTCCAGGGACAGGAACATAGTATTTCATAACTGCCAACAGTTTTGTTTGTTGCCCTGCAGAACACAGCATTACAACTCTGCTGGCTTCTCAGGGATTCAAATTCCAAGGTAGGGGGAGGTGGTATTACTAACTTCTGTAATAGGGACTTCTTTCTGTTATGTTCTTACCTTTTCCTTCTTTTCAAATGATATCCCCTCTCCAGTTCTCCTTGGTTATAACCACAATAGCTATCATTTGTTCCCATGTTTGAGATGTACTAGGCACTGTATTTAGCACATGAGCATTCTCTAGTGTAAGCCTTACCTGTGGGAGAAAGTATTGGCTGCCAGATTTGGACAGAAGTCTCTTGCCCTGGGCCACCCAAGGAGAGGTGCTCAGACTACAGCCTACCTGCTCTCCCCCTCAAGTCCTTGCTGTCTCAGCATTGCCACTGCGTGTTCTTATTCACACAAGAATGGTGTCCCTTCAGGACTCCTTTAATGGATGGCAGAACTTTTATGTGTATACCAACCAAACTATAGTCAAGTTGTGCAAGGCAACGATGTTATGCTAGTGAATGTTATTTTGGTTTGTCATCTTTTTTCTCCATAGAAATATGACCAGTCATATTTTTGTGAGACTTAATATCAAGCTATATTTGGACAAGATACTGGGAAATAATTTAAATAAAGTCACAATAATTCCTATACCATTATTCATTCCTTTTGTGATGCATGGATTGAAAATAAGTTTAGACTGTTTTAGCCAGGCATCATACATACCTGTCATCTCAGCTGCTTAGGAGACTGAAGCAGGAGGGTTGCACCTTTGAGTTCTACCTTTGAAATACACAGCCTGTCTCAAAAAGAAGGGATGGAAGTCGGATGGGTGGCTCATGTCTGTAATCCTAGCTACTCTGGCTGAGATTCTTATCTCCAATTAATCACTAGAAACCAGAAATGGCTCTATTGCTTAAGGGGTAGAGTGGTAGCCTTGAGCTAAAGAGCTCAGGGACAATGCCCAGGCCCAGAGTTCAAGCCCCACGACCAACCGGAAAAAAAAAGGCGGAGAGGGCAGAGGCTGGAGGCTACGGAAATAATAGCTCAAGTGGTAGAATTGTGGTAGCAGTGTGTTGATACTGGACTTGATCCCCAGTATCAAAAAGCAGGTGTGGTTTGCCGATCCTTATTTCCTTGGTGTTGTAGAAAGGCATAATTCCCAGAACTGTCAAGGATTTGCTAGTTGTTGTTCTCATTCAAGCTCTCCACAGGTAGGAAGGGGATCATTAGGAAGGCCAGCATTGGTTGTAGTAGGCTTAAGGACCCTGTATACTCCTGTACCTTCAATAGCATGGAACCCAGTCACAGCCTGAGGAAAGTCCTAAGCACTTAAATATACCCAGTGCTGTTCTGCTGTTGGTGACATGCCTTTCTGCCCTGCCAGGAGAGCCAGTGAGTTGTAGTGAACAATTCTAAAAGCTGCTGCACTCAGTTTGATTTTTCTCTAGCTTTAGAAAACCAGCAAGCCTATCTGAACTCCCCCCCCCCTTTTTTTTTTAAGATTGAGAAGTATCTTTATCACATGCTTCTAAGGCCTGTGAGGTACCATCCTTAACAATCTTAGGATTTTAAAGATTACTATGGTTTGGATTTTGTAATTGTGACTATAAGAAATCTGGAGAAAAAAAGTCTCAGGAAAATCCCTTGAATCTTAAATTGAAAGGCATTGTTAAAATCTCAGTGCTTGTGAAATTAAGCCATGTAGCTACTGTCCTTCTATTTTAATCAGTTAGGACTTTCTATCTGGTCTAATAGAAGCCATGTATTTCCCAAGCTTTGGACTTACTTTTTCCAGACCAGATTATTTTTGCACATGTAATTTGTGACATTTGCCAAATAGTTGGTGTGGGATGAAAGAATTGTTATCTCTCCTGTTTCCCCCAATTTTAATTTAAAAATGTGTTCTAGTCTGTCAAGGATTTGAGTCAGTATTATAAAACTTTTATCATTTAAGTTTTTTAAATGTCTATTTGACTGTAAGGTTTGTAATTGGTGGGAGAGATAATAGGTATGTGAGGAAGTAACAGGGCTGATTTAAGGAAACAGCTAGCCAGGGAGGCACTGTGTGAAGGGGGAATGCTGAATTAAAAGTGCAGAAGGCTTTAGCTTTAGTCCTTTAGTGATTTAACACCAAACACTCAACAGTATATGAAGCTATGCATATTTTAAAGTATACAGAAAATGGGTCAAGATTTTATTATTAGATTTAGAAAGGGAAAATATAGTTTAAGTATAAATTTTTTTAAGTTTAATGTGTATAGGTAACATAAAGCAAATAAAACATTGAGAAGCTACTGTAGACATATTTTAACCATAGAACTTCTAGATTTGACAAGGTTTAAAATACGATTTTTATAATTAGTCCTGTAAATTTATGTATATCTGACACTAGCAGTGTCATTTTAAATACATTCAGAAAGCATTGGATGTGAATAATTCACCTTTTGGCAGGATAAATTTATAAAAATCGATCTTCTCCAGTTCTGGCAAGTTGCCTTTCAAATAAAAGGATTAATTTACACTCGCCCGGAAGCCTTGTATGACCATATTAGATGAATTAGACTCCACCCCCTGTTTTCTGTTGATCTGCCAGGACCTTTGTAATTCAAGTGCTTTTTACAGTAGTAGCAAATGTTACATAAGCCCAAACATGGAGCATATTTGGAGTTGGTGGGCAGACCCAAATCATGATGCAAGCCTTCAGTAGCAAGTGTGCAGTGAAGCACAGCCAAATTCTGTGAATGGAAGGTAGCGAGTCGCCTTTCCAGAGCAGCTCTTTTTCTGCACAGGAGCTGAAAGTTCCACTGGGTAAGTTTTCTGAGACAGTTTTCAGAGGTTGAACTTGGCTGGAGGCCCAGTTCTGGAGGAGCCTGCAGGAGTGTCATTAGGTCTTTGCTAACTTACAGAAAGCTGAGCAGAGTCAGGAAGTTTATGCAGGCCTCTTTTCTCATGTCCTGCCAGCAGGCCTGATGGGAGGGCCCTACTGCTCTGGTGTGGAGGGAAGGAAGGACGGGAGGGAGAACTGCAGAGTGGGGGTCAGAGTGGGTAATCGCAGCAGCGTGAGGGATTAGCTGCTGCAAGCTGTCCACAGGAGCCATTCTGAAATGTCATCTGAGATATCTGGCCAAAGTTCAAAGTAAAACAGGAGTTGAGTTTGCTATTAACTGCAGCAGAATGCTGAGGCTTGCATCAAACAGTTCCGTATCTCAAAGCCTGGAGAGCACTGGTAATAAAGCTCTCTAAAAATGGAGGAACGTTGTAACACACTTTGACTGTTTGTTTGTTTTTTTTAATCTTGTGGTAAGTGAGGTTTCATGACAGGCAGTTCAGTGTTTCCTGTAGAATGTGTTTGAAAGCTGTTTTTGTCAGATACTTCAAATCCACAGCGAAGTTTCAAACGGAACACTATGTCAAGAGGAAGAACTTCACAATACAAACAGTCACCCTGGGAAGTCATTCAGTAACTTAAATTGGGTGTATAAAAGTTTAATTACAAGTGGACTGACTGCCAGAAAACACTTTTTCATTTGTGTGTGAAGGTAGCTATCAGTTATGCTGATGCTTTACCTACCTTGTTGCTGTGTCTTGAGACTAAAAGTGAGGTGACAGTTTTCACTGGATTCAAATTTCATATCTTCTGCACTAATGGATTTGACTAGATGGTTTTGAGGTTGAAACTTAACTTACAGTTGCTAAAGTATTAAATGCAAATAGTTCTTGAACTTTTAAGGAAATTGTGCCATTAAGATTTTTCTAAAAATCCTTATCAGGCAACTTTAAGCTTTGATGCTTCTGGTTTCATTTGGTCTTGTTTTTTTTGCAAATCATTTTGCTGTTTTACTCATTAACAGCCTCAGCATGCAGGTGAAGCAGACAGTGTTTCTCTTTTAATAAAAAAAACTTACTGTAAGCATCAATATTGTAGGGTGGGGGAAATGAGAGAGAGGGAGAGAATCCTACAGACTCAGTCCTGTCACTCATTATTATTATTAACGATGTTTAATGAAGGAGATCCTTTAGTATACTGTATTCTGCAGTTGTGAGTGTTTTTGTTATGCCATGCTTAGGATCTTCAGGTCTTCTACCTTCCATGTAATACAAATATAGTGAAGTAAAAAGGAGGAAATAGCAAGAGGATCATGACAGACTGAGCGAGGTGTTTTCAGCAGATTATACTGTTTTTCTATTGCACTTTGGAATTACTACTCTTTTCTGGCCTGGGAAAGTGGGACTCCCTGCTAGAATTCTTACAAGTTTCAATTTTAAAAAGATTTAAAAAATCAATTTTAGTAGATCCTTGTTTTCTTCTCTCTCCTTGTGTGTGTACAACTGGAGTGATAAAGCCTAGTTTATTTTTAATTCTGTTTTTGTGTTTTGTGTTTCAGTGTTTGTGTTCAGTGTTAGGGGAAACTGACCCGGTATGTAAGGACTGAATTTGATTGATGGCTTGATGTGATGATATAATAAAGTGGATGGGTAAACTTGTGATGGTAAGTTGGTGAATTGATAGGGTGCTTTTTCACTGAACACATAAAGGATTAAATCAAAAGTAGTTAGAAAATGATGGAGTTGGAGCCTTCCCTTCTTCCCTGCCCCATATTTCAAGTGAATGGTAGGGTAAGAGTGTAATGAAAGTTGACAGCTAAGAAAATTATATGCATCACTTACACAGTGAGGTCATGTTTGTTTCAGACAGAGTGACTGATGGCTGTATTCTGCTGCTTCCTGGGGGCAGCAGAGAAATGTTCTAATGGCTGCTAACAAAATAAAAGTATCAGCCTAAACCTTTGCTTAGGAACTGGAGATGTGTGTGGCATACCAGCCCTGATCAAAAAGGCTAGACAAGACTTGAGAGGCCCTGAGTTTGACACACACATACACACACTTTACACCAGCATCAAAACAACCATAACAGCAAGAAACACCTATGTCAGAAAGTATGACACCAAGATCAGAAATAGCACAGTTTGGTGAATGAGTTTGTTAGAAGCAACAGTGCAAAATAGTAATCACGGCATTAAACAAAAAAAGAGCAGCATTGGTCAAAAGGCTCCCTCCCTAAAATTGGGGGGGAGGGGAATGCTGAGAGATGGACAACAATGGCAGACTACATATATGTACCCGAGAGAGACCACATACATGCACACGAAAGGATGGCAGTGGCTTTCAGATGAAAGTCTTCACCTCAAACAGGATTGCAGGGACATAGGGAAGGTTGCTCTTCTGAATGCCCCAGATGCCCATTCAGACAGTTCATTTTTCATTTATTCAAGCCTCCTTACGGCAGTGATTATAAAAATGAGATATTATACTCTTAAGCAACCATGATCAACCATCATCAAATGTAGTACTTCTCTTCCCATCTGAAGTGTTTCATATTTTTCACATTCTTGTAAGCAAAGTTCATAAATAAGGATCTCTTGGGAAGAATTCCTGGCAAGAGGTTTATTTGAAGTTGCCATATCTCTGCTCCTTTCTTAGCAACATTATTTACAATCCATTCATGCCTGTCCCTTCCCCCACTAAAGTGGAGTCATTCTCCCTTGTAATCTGCCCTTTGTGATCTGTTCGCTTTCATGCACCACTGTGAATGGTATACTGCAGTGCACACTCTGCTCAGAGAAGTGGAATGCCAAGAAACCTGAATACTTTAGTGGGGCCTTTATTTCTTTCATGAAGAGCTTGATAATTTGATTGTAGACCTTTGGTGAAAAGTTGTTTCAAGTGGCCCAAGTGCTTTAAACGACTCTTTTCTGCACTTTCCTCTTACATTTTAATTTAAAAGCACCTCTGCATCAGGGGAGGAAAATGCATTTGGAAAAAGGAAGCAGTTGGGAACTAATTAGTTAGGAAAGCCATCCTTTTCAGTTTATTCTTTCTAGTGGAAATGATGCGGAATGTTTTTTCCTTTCTCAGTGTTTTCCAATGCCATTTGTAATCCACCTAAACAAGCTTGGAGGCTGCCTTCCAACCCAGTATAAGCTAATTGTCTTTTGAGGACTGAGTGTCAGAGGTCAGCTTTGAATTCCTTAACTTGGGGTGAATGTTCCTGGACTTTCCCACTGATGACATCCCTTTCAGAATGGGTCTACACACACCTATACCTGCCTCCTCCATGGCACTCTCATCTAGTACCTGGGAACCTAAAGAAAGTAAACCAAAGATAAGGCACATTTCAAATTTTCAAAGTATCTGCCACAAAGAGAGTCTTTGTTTAGCACTTACCTGTGAGTGCTTTTTAAAAACAAAATTTACAGGAAAAAGTAACACCAGTTACAGCGGTCGCAGTTTCTAAATACTAATCTACGTAGTCTGTGATGTGATTTTTAAATCCTATACCAATTCTAATAGGATATATCTATATTCATTTAGATATGTCATATATATATATATCATCAAACTCAGTTATACTGTCATGGAGTATTGCTTAGGACATTGATAAATTAATGTCTGGTCCATTATCAGTATTTCAGATGTGTAGAAATGATGAAAGATCTGAAATATGATTCAATTGTAAATGACAAAAAGCTAAGTTAAACAATGGTATCGCTCATCAAGTTAATATGAAAGAAAGAAGTACTAGGACTTCTCAGTGGCTCATGCCTGTAGTCCTAGCTGTAATCCTCAGGAGGCTGAGATCTGAGGATCAAGGTTCAAAGCTAGCCTGGGCACTAAAGTCCATGAGACTCTTATCTCCTGTTAACCACTAGAAAACCAGAAGTGGTGCTGTGGCATAAGTGATAGGGTGGCAACCTTGAGCTGAAGAGCTCAGGGACAGTGCCCAGGCCCAGAGTTCAAGCCCCAGGACCAACCAAAAAATAAATAAGTAAAATAAACTTGAAAAAAAGACCTTGACCCATGATCTTTTCCAAGTCATAATCTTGGCCATAGTCCTTGTAAAAGACGGAAGCACTCAGCTGATACCTCACCTTTTTGTTTGGCAGCCTGAAAGTGAAGCAAGACAGTTTGGGTTAATTGGAAGTTGCATAATAAAGTTTCTAAAATGAGCTTTTGATATATGCATTCTTACTACTTTTATAGGACTCAGTTGAAGAATTTGTGTTTACGTATGGTTTTACCTTGTATAGCCACGTGTAAGTTTGATTAGTCAACATCTGCTTGAAATAGGAGCTTGAAATGGGAGAGTGATTGTGGACATTTTGGGATGGGGCTGTGAGAAACTGCCTGAAATTAAGCATTCCTTAAGGCATAGATTCATATTTTTTTAAAGCCTTTCTATGCAGAATGCATACTGTTCAACCTCACTTTACTGAATCTGTCCAAAACATTTTTCAAGGAAAGCTGAGGTTTTTAAGTATTGGTACTTTGAAAATCTAACCTTTTTTATCTTTGGAGCCCTAAACTGAATTTGGGACTTGATTCTTTCATAAATGTTATGAAGTTCTGTCAGTAAAATAAAGCTACATGTTGGTTTTATAGTAATTTTACCCATGTGAACATCGTCTTCAAGTGATTTGATTTTTTTCATTTTTAAATGACTTGTTTCCCTTGCTCTTACAAAACACTTTAATTCCAAGTTGGGTAGTTTAACTTAGAATTTTGCAGTGGTATAAAAGTGATAAATATTGACTGCACATGCAGAGCCTTTTTAGTTTAGATTTCTCCTCAAGCTACAGACACTTTGACACTGTTTATCAGCTGCTCAGCAGTGGCTGGGAGCTGGAGCTTCTGGTCAGACTTGTGAGTACAAGGGAAATAGACCAAGACAGTGCACGGTGATGGTGTACAACAGTGTTCCATAGATGCATTAAACACATTTTGACTTAGGATAATTTTAATTAATGACAGGTTTCTTGGGTTATAACCTTATTGTAATTGAAGGAGCATTCTTATCTTCCTGGAATATTAGGTGAGCTCAACCCTTATCACACTAGAAAAGATAAGTGAGTTTGATCTGCTCTTAAGTGATTTCTGCATTCTTATCAGTACTTTTCTGTCTGAAGGACTGATTCCATAACTGGCACTCGCTGAACAGACAGGACATCTGTAGACTCCCCATTGTGATCTTAGCACCTCATCCACAGTAGATTCTGGGTTGCAGGCATTACAGCTCTTGATCATTGAATCCCCAAGAGCACTGCAAAGAAGACTTGGCAGAGGAAGTTACTTTCTGGACCTACATGTCTTTGACTCCAAAGTTTGGAGTCTTGCCTTGGTCAAGCAATCTAAAAGCTTATTTTACTTTGACTTCTGTTGAAGCAATCTCAGACCAAGACTCTTTATCAATTGGCACTGAACCTCTACCAGGAGGGCAACCAGAGTGACAAGGAAGACATATCATTGCATTTGCTTTGAAGATCAGCTTAATTCTCTAGAATGAATACGTGCAGCTCTTCCTGATGGCCCTTTATAACAAACTGCTCATCTAGGAAATCAATGATTCTTTTTAGTCAAGCCAGAAGTGCAGTCCAAGTGGTGGCTTTTTGTCAGATTCACTCCAGATTACCCCCCTCCCGCTGTAGCCCAGGTATGTATATGTAGACAGGGAGGATTTTATACTGGCAGATGAACATAGTTTATCTTTAGGATAAAACTTCCAAAATGGGAAAATAAAATCTAACCATTTAGGTTTCTGTTAAACTAATTCTAGATCCTATCCTAAATTTATCCTAAAATTGTCAGTGATGTTGTATGTTTAGCCCGTGCAGAATTCTGCTATAACTGTGAGCTTGTTTCTTCCAAAATTAAAGTCATAGCTGAATTGGGGAAAATGAGCTTGTTACTGACTTGTTCTATATCTCTCTCTGCTCTGCCTACCCCTGGACCATGTTGGGTGGCTGTCTGTGTGCTATGATGTGCTTTGCCAGGGTGCAGGATTAATCCCAATCTTCCTTGAAACTGCCTGCATGACCTTGAACAGCTGACTTGAATTCCTTGGCTTCCTCATCTGGAAAACAGAGATAATAAATAACAATATCTACTTTGTTAGGAAGATAGTCATCAGTGAATGAGATAATTTCTTTAAATTCCAAAATAGGGTGGTTTCTACACAATACATGCCTGAAGCTGCTGCTGCTGTTATGTGTTGAAAGTGATACTTGTCATAAAGTCAATTGTTTAGATTAAGAGTAGTAAAAGGTTTAATAAGAGCCTTCTTATGTGATTCCTACTAAGAATGGGACAGATTAGCTGGGTGCAGTTGGGCTTATTCAAGTAATACTAGCTAATCAGGCAGCTGAGATTTTAGGATCTCAATTTGAAAATCTATAAGACTCTGATCGCCAGTTAACTACTAAAAACCTGGAAGTGGGGCTGTAGCTCAATGGTTAATAACTATCCTTAAGTAACAGAAGCTCAAGGACAGTGCCCAGGCCCTGAGATCAAGCCCTAGGACCTGTCCTGGAAAAAGAGAGACAAACTAATACAATGGTCACTAGCAGTAATATACCTGGATTTGTTTTGGCATGTGTGAATTGAGACTAGAATTCTTTAAGAGTTCTCTTTTTTTAACAAGAATTTAATAATTACATCAGTTCTTATCACTATAGGAAAAGGTTAAATAATACATAAAATATTTTAAAGCTGTGAGATTATCATTTAAATGTTATCAACATGTTCATTTTGATTTTTTATTAACATGAATAATAGCATTTGAAGTTACTTTTGGGGGGAGGTTTGTGGTTTGTGAACTAACTTTAACACACCTAAATTACAAATTATATTGTTTACAAAGTATGGATACATTGAACTATTTGCTTTGAACTAGTCATTGTTTATAGCTGAATGCTGATACTTTCTACTTTTAAGCATGAATTTAGAATTGTAAGCTCAGTATTGCCGGTTGCTTTCCATCTGGGAATGCCTTCTCAGAGTTATACCTCACACTCTTCCCCTTTCCCCATCCTCTTGCCTTACCTTTGCATGTCACATTTTAGCAAGCCTCAAGGGATAAGATGGCCCAGTACATCTCCTTCCTCATCTCTTTTGTTTGCTCTTTCTCTCCTTCCATTTCCTTCTATCTGCTGCCCCATCCTCCCTCCATGTCTGTCTGTTTACCTTTGTCCTTGCTCTTTAATTTTCCCATGTTTGTGTTTGTCTGTCAGTTGGTTTGCCTGCCTTTCTGTCACTTACTGGAGCTATTCACAGTTTACTTCTTACTCAGGGACGGAGTGCTTTCTCTGGGCTGGTGCCAGGCCCTGGAGAGAGGAGAGGAGCTCTTTGAAAACTCAGCTTGGACTCCTCAGTAAACCACACAGCAGTGTGCCTTAGCATCTGGCCACTATTTTGCCCACTTTCCTTACGATCTTACAAGAAATACTTTTTTAAACTTCTAATCCCTGTTTTAAAATCTTTTTTTTTTTTTTTTGGCCAGTCATAGAGCTTGAACTTACGGCCTGAGCACTGTTCTTGGACACTTTTTGCTCAAGGCTAGCACTCTGCCACTTGAGCCACAGCACCACTTCTGGCTTTTTCGGTGTATGTAGTACTGAGAAATCAAACACAGGGCTTTGTGCATGCTAGATGAGCACTCTACCATTAGGCTATGCTCCTGAACCCCTGTAAAAATCTTACAAAGTAAATACAAGAACACACAGTGAAAGGTTAAACAGTGTCGAGCTCAGCTATAATTAAATTTTTTCATCTTTGCTTTCTTATGTAGAGAAAGCTAGATTCTGTGCTCCTCACAGAGTAAGTTTTGCATTTGTACTGTGATAGAACTTAATTCAGTAACAACTTAATTCAGTAGCTTGACACGGATTTGAGCTGGCACTTGTCAGCCACCATCTTAGTTTTACACATACAGGTACAATCTGCTTCAAGTCTTAGTGAATGAAAAATTCACATGATAAATTGCCTTTCTTAATTTCAAATAGATTTTATTTTTGTTGAAGCTGGGATTTAGGGGGAAGTACTGATAGGACAACAGACTTTTATCATTAAGAAGCTTTGAGTCTTGGTTTTCTAATGCCAAATCCCATGTAAGACTTAATAAGCAAAGAAAGATGTTAACTAAAGAAAGAGGGAGGGTTGACCATGATGAGCACAAAAAATTGAAGAAAAAAAAGCCAAAAGTTACCATTGATTCTGCTATAACAACATGCATTCCTTAAAAATTAGTGCACTCTGCACGATTTGCAATAAAACCCACAGGAGGTTTATTGAGAGAATGAGTTCTGGCACAACTGTAAATGTCTTTTGTGACACAAAAATGATAGGAACCTAATGAAAATGTTAGTGCAACCTTACATATGTTAGTTAAATATATGTAAACACTAAGGTAATTTTGACCATGTACCTTGAAAAGTCCTGGCATTTAACTATAAAGTGGATTTGGAGTGGATCACAATGTGTGAAGTAATGGAAGAAGATCAGACAGAAAACTGTAACAACCTATGCAATCCAGTGTGGTTCTTAACATGTACCTGAGCTGAGGTGAATGGTAGATACTTGAGCTTATGTGTGTTTCGTGTACATCATGTGACTAGTTCAGCTGAGTATAGTTTTCTACATTCCCTTAGTATTTCTTAGAGACAAAAGCATGTGGAAATTTTTATTATGATCAGATTATTCCTTAGTATAACAATAACTTTGGAATAAATTTGTCTCAAAGCAAAGCATTATCATAGAACTGACTAGATTAGAAATTTTCTTTAATTATTTGATCTTAAGAAAAACTACAATGCAAATACTGCTCAACTTATGATGGAACCGCATCCCACTAATGCCTTGGCAACTTGAAATTATCATTAAATCAAGAATATATTATTCTTCCTAGCTTAGTGACAGCACAGCTTGGCACCTGGGTTTCTTCCTTTCAGATCATGTGGCTGGTGGGAACTGGTTTTATGCTGTCAGAGAACAGCTGTCAGTGATACTTAAATAAGTATCACTTTTGCAGCATTGTGAAGTCAAAGCATTATAAACTGAACCAGAAGTTGGGGACCGTTGTACTTTGTCTCCAAGATTCTCTAAGACTTCTAATGCCCCGAGAATACAAGTTGGAGTTTTTTCCTTTCCCCTTGTGCCACAGACCTGCCCAAGGAAAGTGCACAAGATGCTTTTTGTGAATTACTCTGGGTGGATATTTTAAATACTTCATGATTTTAATATTTTTCAGGGAAAAAAAAGACATGGGTTCATAGAAATATTGATTTGGGGGGAAAAAATAGCTCTCAGCTAAGAGTGGTGGTGGCTTTACCCTGGCCTGTCTAGAAATGGTAGGGGTAAGGGTTGTCTGTGGCAGAGGGGCGTTGCTGGTGACTAATTGGTGGGGGAGTAGGAATGCTGACCACACTGAAATCCTGTATATAGATACAGAATTCTAAGAATGCCCCCCTGAGAGGCCCTTTAGAATTATAGTAAAGAGGAGGCAGTGATACTAATATTAAGTTTTTTAAAAAAAGTTAAAAGTGGGGGCTTTGTTAAAACTGATGAAAATAGTTGCATTTGGTGAAAATTTGAAAATCACTAAAGACAAAGTAGCAGTGAGCTATAGCTGACAAGGCTTTAAACAAAGTGCCATATGCCATATGTTCTCAACACTGTACAGATGTTAACTCACTCAGCCATGGTTAATGGTTCCTGAATTGTTTGTCTAGCCTAGGTCAGGCACTCAACCTAGGCTTCACAATACAGTACAGTCTAGATGCCTGTATCACACCTCAAACCAATTAAGTTGCAGTCTATAAGAAGGGTACAGACATCAGTGCTGTTGAAAGCATTTTTAGTCATTCAGAAATAAAGCTGAAATTGTGAACTACTAGTTTAGGGCCATTTGAAAATCCCTTTCCCAAGAACTGTACCAGTTGTGAAAATGTAGATTAAAGACTATTTCTTTTGGAATGGCTTACGAAGAAAGAGATGTGGCTCATGGAAGCTCTACCCATCTAGGGCAGGCAACAAAACTATAAACATGTTTGGGAATATGTTCAGAATGTTCTAAAGAAAAACTAAGTTTCCTGCCAGGCAAAATGGTACTTGCCTGTCAACCTGGCTACATGGAAAACAAATAGGAGGAGGGTGGAGGTCCAGTCCTACCCTGGGCAAAGAGGCAAGACTTCGTCTAAAAACTAACTGAAGGAAAACAACTTAATGGCAGACCTGGCCAGTGTGAGACCCTAAGTTTGAATCTCAGTGCTGCCAAAAAAGAAGAAAAGAGAAACTCTAATTTTGTTGGTTTTTTGTTTTTGTTTTTTACAATAGTCTTATCATGCTGACCTTAAACCTGTCTCAGCTTCCTCTTAAGTGCTAGGACCAAAGATGTGTTCTACCAGGCCTAGCTATGAAAAACTGAATTTTTAACAGAACAAAATGCATCTCAAGCACCAAATTTGAAAACTGATTAAACCGAAGTTACTCTAATTTTTCTTTCCTTGCACATACAGCTTAATGGGGAAGTTGAGCAACACTTACAAACCACTCAGTGTAGTGTTCCTAAGTTGATCAAAACCTTTGTATGAGTTGGAGAGTTTAAATTTTGTCTGCAGATAATGTCATTTTGTCCTACTCTGAATCAGGTTCTTAAGTACCTCAAAGCATGGCTGTACTACTTACTGTTCTCCAGGAATAAGTCTTCAGAAGTAAGTCCTTTAAATGATGCAGGTTGTCATTGATTCTAACATGCTTAAAACTTTTAATATGCATGTAACCCTAGTCCGTATTAATGTACTTTTTTGCTTTGTAATTTAGAGGTTTTAATAATTTTATAAGTATCTATGCAGAAGTAAACTTCAGAGTAAAAGCATGAAGAAGAGAGATCAATTAGTATAAAATTCTCTTTCTGAATTATAGGTTGAATATAAAATATTTATCATAAATGGTTGCATTTTCCTTGTCTAAAACAATATATTCATATATATTTTAAAGCTCAAGAGTTAAGTAAATATGCAATTTTAAATTCCAGGGTTTAATTGAAGACGGTCACTAAACAACCAACATAGATTTCTTAAGGTTAAGTACTTAGTAACTGTTTCCTTATTTCTGATTGTAACATTTTTTTCAGCATCCTTCGATATATACATTATTATAGATTGCCTTAATTAGAAAACTTGATTCTTAATTAAACCTTTGTAGTCTGTACTTACCCATTAATTACTTCCTGGTTTTTAAAAAAAGAGACCTAGCTATATGTGGTATTTTTGTCTTGTGCCTTTGGCATCTTAGTGGTGTAAGCTGGAGCAATACCATCTGTAGTTGAGTGAGATTGTTAAAGGGGACGGAGTTAAAATAATTCACTGGAAAAATTTAGCACAGATTCTTAAGGTATGATAAGATAACCCTAGAAACATTTTTTTTTAATTTGGTGTTATATGCTGGTGGTTCAGGAAAAAAATGGTATGACTTGTTTCTTCAGATTTTGCTATTTTAAAAATCAGAAAGGTGCTATGCTAGAAAGGAAGAAAATTCCATGTGGTGTCAATTAACAGACTCCAGATAAATGAATCATCTTGCCTCTGAGTGCAGGTTGAAGCTAGTGGGATTCATTTGTATCATAACAAAACCCAAATGACTGTATGCTCAAATGTAAATGCTCTGTAAGATAAACCTTGTATGCCAAGATGTGTTGGAAACAGGACTGACTCTTAGAATCTTGAGTAAGTCTGTGGGGCCTAGGTAAGCCCTTCTGAAAGTTGTTGCTTTTAGCTAATTTTCAAGTCATTTTACATGTTTTGGCCTAAAGATGTTGATTTCAAGTAATTCTTTAAGAGTTCCATTTGAGATTTTTCTGAAACATAGTTCTTTTCTTGTTTTTCTTTTTCAGAAAGAAGACATAGCTCATCCAGCAAGCCACCTTTGGCCGTCCCTCCCACTTCAGTATTTTCCTTCTTTAATTCTCTGCCCAAAAGCAAAGGAGGCAGTGCAGGCGGAAGTAGCAGGTCTTCCGGTGGAGGAGTTCTCAGTGCGTCCTCATCAAGCTCAAAGTTGTTGAAATCACCCAAAGAGAAACTGCCACTCAGGGGGAACACCAGGCCCATGCATCCCATTCAGCAGAGTAGAGTACCCCCTGCTAGAGTGTGAGTATGGCCACAAGGGTTTGTGAATGTACCTTCTGGTAATGAGCTGTGCCTGTGAGTATGAGAATCTTGGAGTCATGTGAAAGAGCCTACTTTGGGGAAATTCAAGTGCATTGAGTTGGTTCTTTCTGTGTCCCTATTACGGTTTAGGAGACGTCTCAGAGTAGTAATAGGTAGTAATAAGAAGATTAGTAATACTTGTCTATTGCTCCTTTCCTGTGTGCTAGTAACTGAAAATAAGCTCTGCTGTGTACTGTCATTAAATGATCACAACATCCCTGTGGAATAGGACTTGCTGTTCCCATTTCTACAGGAGGAGAAACAAGCTTAGGTTGAGGAACTTTGAGAAGACTCCAAATCAAATGGACTTGGTCCTACTTCTGTCCCTTCCTTGTTGAGACCTTTGAGCAAAGCACTATTTTTCTGAATAACAAATAGCTCTGTTTGGAATTGTGGGGATGTACCAGTTAGTACCTGTCATGTAACAGGCATTGTTTCTGGCCCATTGAAGACAGTTCATGAGTAGCTACTGGTGTTCCTGCTGCTTCTGGTCTTGACAATAGCCAAGATAAAAAGGTGAGGAGAGGCCCAGCCTTAGATCTAGAGGCCAAGAGGATAGCATGCTTCCTCTTGCCAGCTTTGAGTTCCCATTGTAGTAGGAGAGCAGAAATGTTCCATCCAATCCCATAGAAACACATCTTATTTTGTCAGTGTATCCCTTAGCCTGGTAGTGATTGGCTTTTCCCTGGTCTACCTTCCTTCAGACTATGCCACATATCTCAGGCCCAAAGTCTGACTACCTGGTTGATCTTAGAGCAGGGGCCAGCACTTGCTATTGCTTAATGACTTACTTACCAGCTGGGACGATCTATGGAATCTTGGAAGTGTTCTCTGCTGTCAGGCTATTCTAGAGAAAGATGTATGGGCCTGTTTGCCTAAAGTTGCTAAGCTCTCAGCTCCTGCTCACCTGTCAGAAGTACAGTACAATAAAGTTGGCTTTCACTCCTAAAATTGTTTAAAAGCTAAAGAGAATACCAGTGGTATGTAAGTTAATTGTCAGCTGTCAGAGCACCTGATCTCCTGAACAAAGTTTACAAAAGCTCATCAGTGCAGATTTTCTTTGTGTGAAATGAGGGCTATAGAGATGGACCAGGCCAGCAATTCTGTAAGGGTTGTGGTCTTAGTCATTTTTGGTGGTCTTTTCATGTTTGCTTCTTGCAAAAATTTCTTCTAGAAATTGCCAAATTTCACATAGATCTGTAGGTAAAACTTTTCCAAAGTGACCAAAGTCATTTGAATATCCTCTGGGCTTTTTGCCTCTGCAGAGAGCTTGTAGGCTCCATAAGTTAGAACTATAAAGGTTTCTCTTGAGTAGTTCCAAACAATTCTTAAGATCTTCCAGGGGTTTGGCGGTGTACTGTGTTGAAAAAGAGCCAGGCTCATCCCTCCTTGTCTAACCATTCACTCAAGGCTCTGAAATACTCAGGCCTTGCTATTCTTACCTCCAGCAGCATGACGCCCTCTGTGAAGGTGGAAAAGATACATCCGAAGGTGGATGGCACACTACTGAAATCTACAGTGGGGCCAACCTGTCCTGCTACTGTGAGTTCCTCAGTCAAGCCTGGCCTTAACTGCCCCTCAATACCAAAGCCAAACTTGCCTTCACCTGGACAGATTCTGAATGGCAAAGGACTTCCTGCACCACCAACTCTGGAAAAGAAATCTGAAGACAATACCAATAATAGGAAGTTTTTAAATAAAAGATTATCAGGTAAAATCAGTTTTCACTTAACAACGTTTCTGTGTATATCAAAAGGGTATTTGTGGGCCACAAATGATCTTCTGTCTTTATGTCTACTTTGTAAAACTAGTGAACTTAACCACTGTGCTTGTCATCTCTCTTTTACCCTGCATGAATGGGATGAGGAGTAAGGAGATGTGTGTATAGAATTAAAAGAACTTTCTAGTAATGTGTTTCCAAAAGCAATAATACAGCAATGCCTGCATAGACATTGTTTTCCCAGTCATCTGATGACAATTATGGTCCTCTAGTGATTTTTTTTCTCCATTGAAGTATTAAAATATAATCCATTTGGGAATTACTGATAACTTGGTAGAATTTGTTTATATGATAATTTTGGATAATGTGCCAATCTCCTATGTTCTTATTTACAAAATAAATGAATGTGTGGTGAGCCCATTGTAATGTTTCTGTGCTCTTGACAGAAAGAGAGTTTGATCCTGACATCCACTGTGGGGTCATTGACCTTGACACCAAGAAGCCCTGCACCCGGTCTTTGACGTGCAAGGTAGGCGTCCTGCCACATTCAGTCAGAGCTGAAGAGTGGTGATAAGCACAGGGCACTAGAAGCGCCACACTGGTCACACAGGCTGGCTGAGCCATGGGCAAGCCTGCTCTTTGGATTGTTCTGAGTTGGACAAATGAGGGAACAAATTGGTTCTGATGAAGAAAGCCTCAAAGAGAGATGATGGGAGAAATATGCTAAGAATTATACTCCTAGAGGAAAGATTCTGTTTTTGTGAATATCTTTGTATCCTGGAGAATGGTGTTCCTTCGTGATCGGTTGTCATTTTCAAAGACTTAATCCTTAAGGTTGAATACAGGAAGCCATTCTTTACTGTGGCTTCAATTACATTGACTTAGATGAAAAGTCTTAGAATTTATGGTTTTTTTTTTTTCCTTGTGTGTGTCTGTGTATTTGTGTGTGTTGATATAGGGCTTGAACTCTGTGCCTGGTGCTGGTTCTTTAGTTTTTATACAAAATGTTGACAGTCTACCACCTGAGCTCTACATCTTAATTTCCAGCTTGTTGGTGGTTAATTTGAGATAAGAGTTTTGTCGATTTTCCTTATGGGCTAGCTCACAAAGTCACCCCTTAGATCTTAGCCTCCTGATCTAAGTGAGAGCCCTATGCTTATGATGAGCCACTGGGGTGCAGATTGGAATTCATAAACTTTTTTAAAAATCACTCTGAAAAATCTGGGACTTTGAGATAGCCTTACCTTCTAGTTTTTGTAAACATATATACAATCAATCTGTATGTAAACTAAGAAAATATAATGATCCTTGTGTTTACTCAGAAGTTTTATTTCCTTTAGAAGGATAACATGTTAATATAGAACATAATAAGGGACATGGTATGGGTAACTTCAAGGCCTCTCCACGAGCAAACATACCCACATTTCTCTGGAAATGTCCCCAGCTACCCTTGGAAAAGGTTGAAGAACTATGAAAATAATCAGTCTATAGTATGAACTTTTAAAACTTCCATTTGAGGGAGGGGAAAATTATAAAAATTAGTGCTTTCAATTATTTTTAATTGGTAGATTTTAAATTTTATTTAGTGCATAGAATTTTTCTTACAGTAGTGATTCTTTTTCTTTATTTTTGTGTGGTACTAAGATTTAAACTTGGCTTTGTACTTACTAGGGGGTACCTGAAAGACACCTCAAGCTCCAGCATTTTTTTTTTAACAATGACATCTCAATATGTTGTCAAGGATTGTTCTGACCTCCTAAATTCAAAAAATCCTCCCAAGTTCTGAGATTCGGTATATATTTTTACACCCAGGATAAAATGTCTTTAAATTTGTATTTAAAGAAAACTTATTCTCTTCTTCTGTGGGAAGAGGAAGTGACACATGTATGTATTCTGATTTTGCCATTCTATCTTGAGTAGATGATCATGAATACTAAGTTTAGGCTTGAATCTCTAGGTAAACTCATATCTCAGAGAAAATAGCTTTTGCCTTTCTAGGAATATTAATAGAATAGTTAGAGTAGTAGGTTCTTTTTTATTTTGCAGATACCCATTATATTATATCCATATTATATCCATTAAAACTCTATAGAATTCTGTTACCCTGTGATGTGGTCCTTTTCCATGTCTAACTACTTACTCGCTCACTCTTACCCTCAGTGCTTCCTGTGTGGCAGTAATATAGATTGCCTAGAAATGTGATACCTGTTTTCAGTTAGGGACATTTTTTTTTCCATCCAAAATGCTCTTTGGAACTTATCTGAAAGGCAGGTGATAAAACAAGGTTTTTCTTTTAAAACTTTTATCATGGTTAAGTTATAACATGTAGCCTTTTAGTATTTTTTATTTATTTTTTAATTTCACTCTTTTGTCCATCATGGGGCTTCAACTTGGGACCTAGGTACTAAACCTGAGCTCTTTTTTTTAGGGCTAGCGCTCTACCACTTGAGCCGCAGCACCATTTCCAGCTTATTCTGAGTTTACTGAGACTTTCCTGCCCAAGCTGGCTTTGAATCCCAATCCTCAAATCTCAGCCTCCTGAGTAGCTAGGACTGCAGACGTACACCACCAGCACCCACCTGTCTCTTAGTATTTTTAAGTGTGTGATCCAACACAGTATAGTGTAGTATAGTATAATATAGTATAGTATAGTATAGTATTATTGACTATGGGTCCAATGTTGTACAACAGATCTCTGGAATTTATTTTTCTTGGTTACCTGAATCTTTGGGACTATTGATAAGTAGCTTCCTACTTTCCCCTGTCCTCCCCGCGACTAATAACAACCAAATAACTCCTTATTCTTTGTATTTTATCTTTACATACCTCAAGTAATTGGTGAGGTTGAGATAGGGAGTGGTTTGGGTTTTGGTTTGCCAATCCTGGGGATTGAACTCAGGGCCTGGGCACCATCTCCCAGCTTTTTTGCCATGGGCTTGCACTGTACCACTTGAGCCACAGCTCCAGTTCTAGCTTTTTTATTTGCAGTTGGGGATAAGCCACATTACCCTGTTTTCTGCTGGTTACTTTTGACATAAGGCCTTTCTTCCTGCTTGTCTGGTGACCCATCTATGTTGGGCTTCTCGTAATAGCGAGGTTACCAAGTACATACAACTGTGTACCCAACTCTCCATTGAGAAGAGATCTCATCAATTTTTCTGCCTAGGTTGGCCTTGAACCATGTCCTTCCCAGTCTCAGCCTTAAGGATAACTAGGATTACAGGCATGACTCACAAGTGCCCAATTAACACATAGCTGTTTATTGTCTGACATAGGGGTCTTATGAATTTTTTGTCTAGGGTGATCTGGAACCAATCCACCTCACATGCATTTCCCCAAATAGGTGGAATTATAGGCATGAGCCACCACACTCTCCAGTAAGAGTATCATTCCTCTGTGTAGCACTAATCTTGTCATCACATTAATCTGTGTCTTCACCCTTGACTAGTCATGAATTCGTCATAGAATTGGCAGGATACTCAGGTCCCTGAAGGACCTGTTACTTTCACTGAAATCCTTTACTTCTCTCCTGGCAGATTTCTTCACTTTGTTTGCTTTCAGTTTGACCTATTATGCAAGGGGAGATTTCATTGTTAAATCTCCACATGTTTACACTGTATTCCAACCAGTTTTACCTCCTCTCTCACTCTCACCTTCCTCACCCTTCCCCCTAAAAGTAGCATTCCCAATGGGATTCCTTGTTTTCCTAGTTGCAAATCTGTTTTCCACAGTAGTCATTCTCCTTTATCTTCCCCACTAGTCCCTACCTACCTACAGCCTCTTTCCCATGTCCCGCATTGATCATAAGCTGTTCCTGAGTTTCACTATGCTAAAGTCTTAAATACTTGGACTGTGTTATAAAGGTATGGCACCCTTTCATTCTCCCCTCTCTTACTTAGCAGTCTCTTAGCTTAATTCATGTCCTGTGATTAACCACAGTAATTATGAATGTGTGTGTGTGTGTGTGTGTGTGTGTGTGTGTGTGTGTGTGTGTGTATATCTTTTAGGTCTAGTTTCCTCATAAGTGAAAACATCTGATGTTTTAACTTTTTTGAGCTTGGCTTATGACAGTATAATGTCCTCTAGTTGTATCTGTTTTCCTCTACATGATAAGACTATTTTTATTTGTGCTTGTGCAATACTTATTCCGTGTGTGTGTGTGTGTGTGTGTGTGTGTGTGTACATACGTATATATGTGCTTGTTTGTGTGTATGAGTGTACATATGTATGTGTTTGTGTGTATAGTATGTGTATTACATGTCTTTACTCATCTGTTGTTGGGCACTTCAGTTAATTCCATCATTTGGTTATTAGGACCAGTGTTGCAATAAGCCTGAATGTGCAGGTGTCTTTCAATATATACTCTCATGCTATTTATGACTAAATGTGCTAGATGCACCTCCCTGCATGTCCCTAGGTTGCTGCTAAATCTATTCTGTCCTAGACTTAGACTGTCATGTGTGCTCTTACCCCTGGCAGGGGATTTGTTCCCTTCCATCCCTCATGTCCTCCTGTCTATTCTCACCTGATTGTCTCCTCCTACTTCCTCATCTGACAGATTGCCTGTCTGATGTTCTTTGTGCCTCCATGCAGAAAGATTTCATGATTCTGTTGGCCTTTGTCCATTCAGTTACTATACCAAATAACTTCATTACATGCATCTATGAATACAAGACTCATTTTAGCTCTCAGGGGATGTAGAGCATAAGATTGAGGCATGTTCTCTGTCCTTGTGGAGCTTACAGTGTAATAGCAGGAGATGGTAAGCCATCTGATAGTGCTTCAGATAAGTAAATTACCACTAATGATTTACAGGAGGGAGAGAGAGGAAGGGGGAGGGAGGGAGGGAGGGAGAGGAAGAAGGAGGGAATGGGGGGGAAGGGGGTGGGCTGTGTTATGATAGCCTGCAGTCACAGGTTTGGCCAGTGAGCATTCCCAACTACAGGAACACTGGGCTGAAGTCATATTCTGATTTATCTGTACAGAGAGGTGGAATCGGTGAAAGAAATAATACACATGGAAACCCTGTGACAGGATAGAACAATCACTCTAAAGCCTGAAAGATGACCAAGAAGAATGAATAGAAGGAGTAAGGAAAAGACCTGAAACATACCCAGGATCATGAAACAAGGCTCTTAGAGTGTGCCAGGGCCCCAGAAGCTAGACTACTCAGTCTTATTGCTGTGTACCATGGGCAATCCCTGGAGAGTTCTAATTTAAGGAACTGGGGCAGTCATCATATTTCTATTGACAGTGTTCTTTAGAGCTCATTAGAAATCCTGTTTGGCTGGACACTGGTGGCTCACGCCTGTGATCTTAGGTACTCAGGCTGAGACCTAGAGATCAAGGTTCAGAGAGATAATAATAGGAATCTGTGGGACTCTATCTCCAATTAACCAACAAAACGTTGGATAGAAAACATGGCTCAAGTTTTAGAATGCTAGTCATAAGCAAGAAAGCTGAGCAAAAATCATGAGGCCTTGATTCCAGGCCTGGGACTGACAGTACTAAGAGGAAGGCAAGAATGAGCAGGAATACTTTTCACTCTTCAAACAGAGTTGGGATGCAATTATCTGCCTTCTATCTTGGCTTAACTGTGCTAAGTACCAAGTGATACTCCATCTGTCTCTCTAGACAGATGTACTTATATATTTTATATATATAATACCATATGCAGTATTTTGTCACATAGAGAAAGAAATATATGGGTGAATTTATTTATGCTCATAGATAATGTAATGGAGGCTTTTGTCATTGGTGTAGATTTATTCTCTCGGGCATTAGGCTCTGCAACTCTACAGAGTGAGATACCAGGAGTATGCTGAATAGACAAGCTGATGACCTGCAACGTCATCTCACAATGACTAGAGGTGACTGTTGCTAAGATTTGCCCAGATTTAACCACTTGATACTTGTACATCTAGTTTTATCTTCTGCCAGGAGTAATGTTAGACTTTTTATAAGATGTGCTTGAACCACAGGTTTATATTTTCTGCTGTTGTAGTGCCATATCTGCCATAATTAGGCCACATTTCTCCTCTTGGTGCCCATTCCTCTTTCTGGAGCATCGTGTGTTCCTCAAGTCTTGGTACTGTCCTTGAGCTTTCCCCAAGCTAGCACTCTACCCTTGAGCCACAACACTACTTTGGGCTTTTCCTGTGTTTGTGGTACCAAAGAATCGAACTCAGGACTTCATGCATGCTAGGTAAGCACTCTACCACTAGGCCACACTCCCAACCCACATGAGCTTTTTTTTTTTTTGCCAGTCCTGGGGCTTGAACTCAGGACCTGGGCACTGTCCTTGGACACTTTTTGGTCAAGGCTAGCATTCTGCCACTTGAGCCAAACACCACTTTCGGCTTTTTTGTGTATGTGGTACTGTGGAATCAAACCCAGGGCTTTGTGATATGAGTTGAGTACTCTACCACTAGGCTACGCTCCCTGCCTGACATGAGTTACTTTCTTTTCACATGGTATTTGCATTGGAATATAGAGAAAGTCAGTTGTATTTACTATGTTAACTAAATGTTCTCCTTATTCTGTGTGTGTGTGTATGTGCATGTGTCTTGTGTGTGTCGATCCTAAGGCTTAGGATTAGCTTTTTCGCTCTTTACCACTTTAGCCACAGCTCCACTTCTGGGTTTTGGTGCTTAATTAAAGATAAGAGTCTTACAGACTGTCCTTGCCTGGGCTGGCTTCGAACTGCAATCCTGAGATCTCAGCCTCCTAAGTGGATTAAAAGCATGAGCGAGCCATCAGTGCCTGATCCTGATACTTGTTTTATGGAGTAATTATTATTTTCACATTAACATTCAGAACTTTAATGGTCAAAAAAGGAAAAAATGTTAATGGAGTTGATAAAAGCCTGGATAAAGTAATTGCTCTACGGTACAAAACATGAATTGCTTATTTCTTATTGCTTGCAGAGATGGACACAGTTAATTTTCCTCACTCACTCCCTCCTGAGGTTTGAAGTCAGGGTCTCATGCTTACCAAATAGGTACTCTATGCCTTGAGCCATGCCCCACAATCACCATCTTGTCCTGTGCTCTGATGAATCCCCAGATTCTTCACTGAGTGTCTAGAATATATGCTTTTAGTCTAGCCAAGGTTTAACAAATGTTGAGCAGAATGGTGTAGGATGGTTTTTTAATAGAGTTGTGTCTGGGGATATATGACAGATACAAATTACTGAGATTCTTCTTGTTTGTTTTTTGTTTTTGTTTTGGTGTGTAGACACATTCCTTAACCCAGCGGAGGGCCGTTCAGGGTAGAAGAAAACGATTTGATGTGTTATTAGCTGAGCACAAAAACAAAACCAGGGAAAAGGAATCCATTCGCCATCTGGACTCCCAGCAATCATCACAGCCTCTCAGGGACCCGCATCCCACCCCTCCTAAAACGTCGCTGGAGCCGCACCAAAATTCTCATGGAGTGATTCCTTCTGAATCAAAGCCTTTTGTAGCTAGTAAACCTAAACCTCACACCCCCAGTCTTCCAAGGTAAGCCATACAGCACTTTTCCCTCCTTCAGCAAACAAACTTGTAAATACTAAAATCTCCTGGACAGTCTATTGTCCAAAAAAAAAGAAAATGTTCAAGTCCTGGTCATTTAGGAGATTGTATTAAATTAGGTTTTATTATAAATACAAATTGACAAAGTCATTAGGAAGTACCAATCAGGACTCTTCCTGGTTATCAGCACAAGCAGTAGCATAAAGCCAGAGTAACCTCTATCTGATGCTTGTTTAGCATCAGGTTTCTTTTAACCCTGCCTGCTAGGCAGAGCTGAAACTGGGTACTACATATGGGTGACTGATAGAACATTTCATATGGCTTTGACAGCAGCTTCCCATCCATTTCTTATTTGTTGCAAATTGCAACAATAGGGATTATTATTGAGATTAGGCATTTTAGCCTGAGTTTTTATAGCATCCATTTATCAACATGTTTTTCGTTCATTCATTTGGGGTAAATGAGCACAGATTATTAGGTACTTTTGCTGCATAGCAATCCATGATTTTGGAGTATATTAACAAGAATTTGTCATTTGTGTGCCTCAGAAACAATGATGAGAGAATGTGTGTGTATATGTTTACATGTGTAACCAGGTTGAAGAGAGGGGTTTTAGATCTATTTCCATGGGGGAAGGAAAAGAAAAGGCATAGAGAATAAGGACCTTCAATGTTGGCTGTTCAACTCCTGGCTAACAGGGCTTCTGCTGAAGAATGTGTGACCCTTAGCTCTTATTGCGTACTGCCTCACCCTCATATGTCTGATCCTTGAGTGATAGAAGTACCTCCCCATGGCGACCAAGTCTGTGCTTGAGCCTATACCAACATGAACCCATGTTTCTAAGGAGCTGGAGAAGCTCTTGGCAGAGGCTCAGCAGGGTATGATCTATCTCTGAGATTCCTGGCATCTTCTCATTGAAAAGTTAACCTTTCAGCAGTGCGATAGGAAGCTAGAGACATCAGTGCCCTTGAGTGGCAGGTTCTTGACTCCCCACATGCGGTGATGATGACCGTCTCCTATGCCTCCCAGCCTACCTAGAGCATCACTCTTGGATTATTTTGCTTAATTGGCTTAGTAACTCAAGTCCAGCTGAAATTTGCCAAAGAAGCGAGAAAATAATGTTATAAAGTTCCATATGCATTCCTTTTCTTCACGAACAATGAAGGGGGCATGAGATGCCCAAGTGGCTGTGGAAGGGAGAACTAGTTATAGGTTACCTTTGGTTGTATCTGGCGGATAGTGTACCTCACTATAGAGAAGTTATTTTGCTCCCCAGCCATCTGTACCAGCAGGTTGCCCTGAGTCTGGTGGTGGATCGCAGGCCCCCCACCAGGTAGCTTTGGATACACTGTTGTATCTGAGTTAAGGTGGCTTATTCCCAGGTGTGTGATCTGATCCATACTGCACTTTCTACTCACCAAGGCCTCCAGGCTGCCCTGCTCAGCAAGGTGGGAGTGCCCCCATTGACCCTCCTCCAGGCCATGAATCTCCACACCCTCCCCTGCCTGCCACTGAGCCAGCTTCTCGGTTATCCAGTGAGGAGGGCGAAGGCGATGACAAAGAAGAGTCTATTGAAAAACTGGACTGTCATTATTCAGGTCGTCATCCTCAGCCAGCATCTGTAAGTTCCACACACATCCCTATGTTGACCTTCCCCACAAAACGTGGACAGAGCGTTGCAGGGAGACTAGCCAGGGATCTTGGCATGCCCATACATGTGGGATGCAGTCAGGGTAGGAGAGCAGCTCAGAAAAGGGACCCCAGAGGTAGCATGCAGAAGTTTTATGCTCTTCCACAAAGTCAGGATCAGGCATTGTCACACATACTTCACATCCTCTGGTATCTAGAGTTAGCTCTGTCTTTCCTGATGATCTAATTTCTTGACACAGAATGAGCCCTCCCTGTATGCTGGAGTTGGGGTTGGCAAGCATCTGTGTTATGTTCTATCTTTCAGTTTTGCACATTTGGGAGCCGGCAGATTGGAAGAGGCTATTATGTGTTTGACTCCAGGTGGAACCGACTTCGCTGTGCTCTCAACCTCATGGTGGAAAAGCATCTGAATGCACAGCTATGGAAGTGAGTGCCTGTGGGTGAGGGTGGAGCTTCCCTTATTCAGTCTGTGGATTACTTTTTCCTTGGTGCCCTCCAGGACTGATAGTAAGAAAAAGGCCATATCGAAGCCGGTGCAATGGCTCACACCTGTAATCCTAGCTACTCAGGAGGCTAAAATCTGAGGATCAAGGTTCAAAGCCAGCCTGGGCACAAAAGGACCTGAGACTCTTATCTCCACTTAACCTCTAGAAAACAGGAAGTGGGGCTCAAGGGTAGGGCAGTAGTCTTTAATTGAAGAGCTCATGGACAATGCCCAGGAGTAGGGCTGTAGACTTGAGCTGAAGAGCTCAGGGACAGCACCCAAGCCTAGTTCAAGCCCCATGACCCACCAAAAAAAAAAAAAAAAAAAGGCCGCATCCAAATGAATATGTGGCCTCTGCCTAGTCCTGATAAGATAGTCATTTAGTCGTTCAGCAACCACATCTCATTCTGGTGCTGGGACTCCAAAGGATACTCACATTTACAGAGCTCAAAGTCTAGCTGGAGTCAGGGGAGACAAAAACCAAGTCAAAAGCTTGTCGGCAGGGAGATGCTAAAGAGCTTGCTGTGTGCCAGGAATGTACTGTATGGATTTAATTCTCACACTTCTGTCCTATGACATTACTGTCCCCACTTAGTAAATAAAAGGTTAGTGGTAAGGACAGGATTTCTTCCTGGAGCAGTCTATTTACAGATAGAGCTAAGGTGTGAAAGGAAGAGTTCAGGGGATTGAGGGAAATCTCTCCGTTGTGACCCTAGACCCAAGATGAATGGGGCAGAAATAGCTCCTGGGACATTAAGAGTAGGGAAGTCTATACAGAAGGAACCAGGTATGCCAAGGTCTTGAGTCTGAAGTAGAGAAGCATTACTTGAGTAACACCAGATAATGAGCACATACAGATACAAAGGGTGAGAGAAAGGAAAGGACTAGGTAACACTGAAAGTGCCTTGAAGAGACTCTGAAGGAAACTGTTGAAGATTTGAAGAACTATGATTTGGATCTGTTTTAAGGCATTGGGATGAAATTCAGGGCTTTGCAAATGAATGCTAAGTAAGCATTTTGTCACTGAGCAAGTAAGTGTATGGTAGTGTTTCCCAGACAGGATTTGATTTTTTTTTCTTTTTTTTTTTTTGCCAATCCTGGGCTTGGGCTCAGGGCATGAACACTGTGTTTGGGTTTTTTCAAGGCTAGAGCTCTATCACTTTTGGCTTTTTTCTATGTATGTGGTACCGAGGAATCTAACCCGGGTCTTTGTGCATACTAGGCAAGCACTCTACCACTAGGCCAAACTCCCAGGCTCCCCCCACCCCCATTAGGATTTCTAAATGTAAGAAAGGTTCTGTGGCCCAAAAGAATTCTTTTCATCTCTGTAGGACTTCTCAAACTGTGTAACAGGCACTGCTTTCTAAGAGTCAAGAGTAGGAGGTGTTATATATAATGGGCGAAATCTTCAAGCTCTATTGACCTGGGAACATTTTTTAAAAGGAGCATTTTCTCGTGATCTGGTGTTTGAATCATTCCCAGGTCATTCCAGATCTGCCCTGCAACCATGACTAACTGCTGCCCTATTCAAATGAATTATGTTAGCGTATCTTATTTTCACCCCTGGTTTGGTTTCTTAGTAGTTCTGCCTGTGAAAAATCACAGTACAAGACCATTGATACTGTCTGCTTTTGCTTACTTAGGAAGCAAGTCCTAGCAGTGTTGCTCTTTCTATTTCTCATTTCTTCCTGGTTCTTCCTTCATAGCTCCTGCCCAGGGAGAAAAAAATCAGTGGGTTGTTTGGAATCCTGGGGATCCTTTCAGATCACAGTAACTTCAGCTTGCTGCATCCTGGAGAGCTCCATGGACCCTACCAAACCATGGGTTTAGGAGGCCCTCCAAACGTGCCTTCCACTGGAGAGGTTTTCTTCTTTGTGCCGTCACCATTTTCAAAAGCCAGATTGTGATAGGGTTTTTTGTTTGTTTGTTGCTATTTATTCAGTGTCTGTTCAAGGAACTGCCTTTTTTAATCACATGTTCTAAGGAGGAAGAAATTCTTCAGTTAACATGATGTCTGGTTGTATGAATACACAGCTGAACAGTGAGTGAACTCCAGGCCCCAGGTGCTATAGAAATGTTCCCATATACTGGCACTATTATAGGTCCATGTCTGGAAAGCTTTTCCAAGCAGCCCTTGAGATTTGCTGGTAGGGCTCAGTACTCACCCAGACAGCTGTTCTCACGTGGCCTCCACCAGGCCTCCAGCACACCTTCCCAGTGGTCCAGGTTGTGTCCTCTTGCCTTAGCCAAACCTTATTGCTTTGTGAAAGAGCCCTGTTTGGGTAGCACCCTTTCTTTCCCTTATATGGGGTAAATGTGGGGGCAAGTCGAGGGGGAATTGGAGTCTAAGATGTCATCTGCAGCTTGTGATTCCTCTAAACAATGGTAGTAGAATGGGACCCGCCCTTGCTTTAGAGGTATGTGGCCCTGTTTCTGTCTCTTCTGGGAAGTACTTGGGGTGTATAGATCAGGACCAAATCCACATCCCTGAGAAGGTCGGAATCTGTTTGACTTGGTAATACATTCACTTGGCTTCAAACAAAAGAATAAAGGAAGCATGTATTGAAAACCCTCAATCTCTGTTCCCTACCCTTCTCAACAGGCAGAGCTGTTATTATATAACTCTATGTATTTTATTTGTGCAAACACAAGCAATTATGGCTGCATTTTTTTTACTTTGCGTCCTCATACTAAAAAAGGTTATGTTAAAGGAGAAGTTTAAGGAGGAAACAAAAACTGTCATTTAGAGAGATCTATATCTTTTACTTGCTATTGAAGCCTGTTCCTTTCAGAGAATTTGGTTCTTAGCCCCAGCTACATGAGCCACCTGGTGGCCTCAGTAAACCACTGCACCACGTGAGCAGCCTGTGCCTGTACTTCAGTACAGGCCCCAGCTGCCCAGGTGGCCTTGCTAAGAGACAGATTCTGATGAGCTTGTGTGGGTCAGGCCCTGGAACTCTGTAATGTCAGTTCTTGTCCTGCTCTGTGAGTGGTACAGGGATAGAGCTCAGCTTTGTAGTCTTGGTCCTGTACATTAGAATCTCCTGGAGAAATTTAGAATACTTGGCCAGGTAGAGGATTACTGTCCAGGCAGCAAAGTTATGAGGCCTCGTCTTAGTGAATAAACTGGATGTGGTGACATGCATCTATTATTCCATCTTCATGGGAGGCCTTAGGTGGGGGTGGATCACTGTTTAAAATCTGCTCCTGATAAACACCCTACTTGAACAATATAAAGCAAAAAAAAAATAAAGAGGTCTGAGTGTATACTTCAAATAGGGGAGTGTTTGCTTAACACACTGTGCTGAGTTAACACAGTAGGGAGTTAAACAAATAGGGAGGGAGAGAAAAGAGGAAGAGGAAGAGAGAGACAGATAGAAAAACAGAGACTATGAGAATAAACACCCTTTATTTTTTTTTGTCCACCCTTTCCAATAAATTGGTATCATTGGTGTGGTGTTTGCAAGCTTCACAGGGGACTGTCATGGCTCAGAGGGAGAGGGTGCAAACGCACACATTAATTCCATGAAACCTGGAAAGCATTCTGGCAGCAGTTCAAGCTCTGTATGTGTGGGTATCTCTGTCTGTCTCCATCCTTTCCTTCCTCTCCTTTCTTCTCCCTCCCTCTCTCCTCCTCCCCTCTCTCTTCTCTCATTCTTCCCTGCCCCTTTCTCCCTCCTCTATCCCCTCTCTTCCTCTCTCCCCCTTCCCCTGTCTTTTCCTCCTCTGTCTCTTCTGCCTCCTCCCTCTTCTCTCTCATCCTCTCTTCCCCTCCTTCTCCCCTCCCCCCTTCTCCCTCTCCCTCCCTCTTCTTTCTCCCTCCCTCCTCTTTCTCCCTCCCTCCTTCCTTCTCTGTCCCTCTCCCTCTCCCTCCTTCTCCCTCTCCTTCTCAGTGTCTATACAGGAGTTATGACTGTATCAGCCAAGTGAGTGTGGCAGTGAGGTCTTTTTTTTCTTTTGTTTGTGAGAAATGGTCTTGTTCTAGAGGCTTGCTTGGAATTCTCTGTTGCTTAAACTAGAGCAGGCTTGTCCCAGACTCACTGTGTGGCCTAGCTGGCTTTAAATTTGCCATTCTTCTTGCCTCAGCCTCCTAAGTGCTGGAATTATAGGCCTGAACCACTGGGCCTGTGTATTCCTCAGTTTTAATTCCATTTTACATTTTTTTGAAAAATTGGTGATCTCACAATTAGAAATTGAGCTAAACATAGAGGCGTTCTGGTTTGATTTTATGAATGGAACCCTAACTTCCCAATAAGTACATTGTCAAGCATTACAAGAATTACTGAATATTAGTAAGGCCAATAATTACAATCTTCCAGTTACTATTAGTTCCTTCATTCTTGAGTTTCCTCAAGTTTACTGATTGTGTTCGGAATATTAGGTACGAGGACTCCAATGGTACATAAGCTGGGGATTGCAGACATGTCAAAAGAGCCAGATGGTTGTAATCACACAGGACACCTACCTCGACTATTACAAAGTCAAGGTGTGAGGCGCTGTGAGTCTGAAGAGCTGATCTGTCCTGATGGGCAGGAAGTCGAGCCAAGCTAAAATGGAAGGGATGAGCAGAAGTTGGAGCTAATAGTGGTCAGGCCAGAGGTCATATAGGGTGTTCTATCATGGCATGTTCTTGGAAATACAAGGAAGAAAGGAAGATCCATAGCTGGAGACAGAAGTGTCTCCACAGATGTTAAGTTGTGATAGTTGCAAGATTAGGGCACACATGCTCATGCTCCATTTTTTCCAAGGGGGAACAAAAAAAAAAAAAACTTGGAAGGAGGTCGAGTTTGGCCTAACGGTAGAGTGCTTGCCTAGCATGCATGAAGCCAGAGTTCGATTCCTTGGTACCATATACACAGAAAAAAAACCCAAAATGGTGCTATGGCTCAAGTGATAGAGCACTTGCCTTGAGAAAGCCTAGGCACACTGCCCACAACCTGAGTTCAAGCCCCAGGACTGGCCAAAAACACGAAAAGAATCAGAAGGAGGAAAACAACAAGACTGACTTAGGACTTGAGGTCATTCTGAAGGGAGCGTGTGTATCAGAGCTAAGGGTGAAGGGGAGCATTCCTCTACTAGTGGCACCAGTAGCTGTGGTGGATAGCCCTTACTGTCCTCTCCTTTTCCAGGAAAATCCCCCCAGTGCCCAGTACCACGTCACCCATCTGTGCACGCATTCCTCACCGGACAAACTCAGTGCCGACATCACAAGGTGGGATCAGCAGTCTGTCAGCAGCCTCCGTCTCCACATCCCCAGTTCTGCTGTCAAGCACCTGCATCTCTCCAAATAGCAAGCTGGTACCAGCTCATGGAACCACACTGAATGCACAGCCTGCCATTTCTGGGGCGATGGATCCTGTGTGCAGTATGCAATCCAAACAAGTGTCCTCTTCATCCTCTTCCCCCTCCACACCGTCTGGCCTCTCCTCAGTCCCTTCCTCCCCCATGGCCAGGAAACCTCAGAAGTTGAAGTCCAGCAAGTCTTTAAGGCCCAAGGAGTCTTCTGGTAACAGCACTAACTGTCACAACGCCAGCAGCAGTACCAGTGGCGGCTCAGGAAAGAAACGCAAAAACAGTTCCCCACTATTAGTTCACTCTTCCTCCTCTTCCTCTTCCTCTTCTTCTCATTCCATGGAGTCTTTTAGGAAAAACTGTGTGGCTCATACTGGGCCTCCCTACCCATCTATAGTGACATCTTCCCATAGCATTGGCCTCAACTGTGTGACGAATAAAGCGCACTCTGTGAGCCTCCGGCATGACCCGTCAGGAAGGGGGCCCCCGGGCGGGAGCCCCGCCGAGTCCATCAAGAGGATGAGTGTGGTGGTGAACAGCAGTGACTCCACACTTTCTCTTGGCCCATTCATTCACCAGTCTAACGAACTGCCTATCAACTCCCATGGCAATTTTTCACACTCACACACTCCTCTCGAGAAACTTATAGGAAAGAAAAGAAAGTGCTCTCCTGGCTCCAGCAGCATCAACAACAGCAGCAAACCCACAAAGGTTGCCAAATTGCCAGCCACAAACAACGTCCACATGAAACACACAGGCACCATCCCAGGGGCACAGGGGCTGGCCAGCAGTTCCCTCCTCCATCAGGTAGGACCGGGACTCTGAGTCCCCTCCCCCCCACCCCATGATCATGCCTGTTGCTCTCCTCGGGATCTTTTATTAGTTTGGAAATTCATGTGATTTGCCCAGCTTCCAGATGTTTTTTTGTTTTGTTTTTTGTTTTTTTAAGGAGCATGCGAGGGTAAAACAGGCTCTTCTCTACAGAATTCGGATGTCTTTCAAAGATGTTCCTGAGTAAGGAAGCCAGTTTTCATTTAGCACATAGGGCTGAGAAGCTTCCTGCAGGATAGCAGTGGAAGGGAAGGCCTCTCCAGATGTAGCCAGCTGGTGTCTCAGCACTGTTAGGGAAGGAAGCAGGTGGCACTTCTTGCAGGTAGCTCTCCAGAGTGTTCCTCTGCAGAAAACTAGTCTGAAACAAAACTCATCTGGAAAGGGATGATTTAAAACTTGAGGAGGAAGCACTTGTAATACTTTCTACTTTGAGCAATTTCAGATCATCTGATTTGATTTTACCTTATATTTTCTCCTCTCTGAGGAAGGCTGGAAAATAACTCCTTATGGGCATAGCTGAGGAACAGAACCTCAATTCATGTTGAAAGAGTTTAAAAAGAAATCAGATTGTGGGTCCATTAGTTGAGGTGGCTAAGTGGGTGTTGATTCACAATTAACCATGACTTTCTTATGCTGTATCTTTGTCTTCCTCCCACCTTCTGCTGTTGCTGATTTCTCCTGACCGTCTCTCCTGTAGCTGTGTTTCTTCCAGCTCCCTTTGCTCTAACTTCCAGCTCATCTCTCGTCTTGTTATTTCATTCATCAGGATATCTCCTTACCTTGCTTACGAACAGGAATTTCAGCAGCAGCACCCCAGAGCCCTGACTTAAAATGTGAGGCTCTTTTTCAATGTTTTTCCCACTTCCTCATCAGAAACTGAAATGCTACGCTAGGAATTTTTCTCAGAAAATACTGTGGTGTTTCCTAATATGATTTCCTTCCACTATTTGTATGAGTTTCCAATGCCAACAATATGGAAGAAATATCTGTGAATTTTTTTTGGCTTATTTTGCATGGGGGGGGCTGTAAAATGAAATTTTGCTTTAAATGCTTTGTTTCAGTTACCCATTACCATTTATGGTATGGTATGGTATTAGTAAGGTAGTACCAAGAGCAAGAAGTTTTATACCCACCTCTTAAAAACTTCCCTGAATATAGATAGCATCCTGCTCAACCACAGTCCCTCCAGGAAGGGCTGTGACTCCACTTTACAGTGTAGATCTTATTGGCCACAATTAACAAAAACGACAGATTCGGGAGCAAGAACGGCAGAGAGTAATGCACCTGGAAAGCAAAATATTGTCTGTTCTTATTTCTGCATTCAATTATTGGTGAGAGGAATCCTGTAAGTCTTATGAGGATCACAGAGAGCCCGTTGACCCCAAGGTGCTCTAAGTATGATGCAAGATTTCAGTTGCCTGTTCCTAGTGGAATAGGTTTCAAACCATTGCTGGTTAAATGAAGGGTGCTGCATACTGGGAAGTCCGAGAGATGGAGTGGGGGAGGTACCCCGAAAATCTGCCATGGACACACTGCCTTGGGTGTGAACTGGCACACCTGTGTGTGCTAACCCAGCTAACCTTGTTTTCAGTTCATAACCTGGAGTTCTTTCAAGGACATAAAACCGGAAAATAAAATGAAAAGGCAAACATGAGAGCTAGAAACCCATGCCTCCATGCTTGCCAGTTTTCTGAAAGCAAATCTTTCGATTGGTTGTACTTCATGCAAGTGAAGGTTTTTGAAAACCAAGGCCAGTTCTGTAGTTGCTTACTGCAGCCTGATCCCATCAGTGGATTCATACTGTGTGTGGTCATGGGGATATTCTTGTTTAGAGTCGGATGGTCCTGTATACAACTGCTTGCTTACCTCTTCATTGTCTCCCTACCCCTCTCTTTTGAAAGCCAAAGGCACGTCCCTGACAGCTGAAAACAACACCGGGAGGAATAATCCGGACACTTTTGAGGACAAGTTACACCTCCACTCAGCACTCTGGACTCCACGATGCCTTTGAGTCTAGTTTCACAACCTCCTTGGGCCTGCAGGGTAACCTCTGGGCTGTTGTTTAGAGGATTTCCCCGAAGCTATGTCTGTAGCAGTGAGTACTCATAAAGGACACTGGATCAAGTTCAGCCACCGGATTGCTTTTATCAGTGTTAAAGTGGTCTGGACTGCTTGCTACCAATCTGTGAGAAGTTTTTGTTTTTGTTTATCTTTTTTAACTTGTTATATCATGGAACTACTCTAAGTAGATTGGCCAGGCAAAAGATTGTTTGACAAGAGCGTTAATGTCAACTTTACTCTTTCCATCTCCTTGCCAGTGTCTTCTCTCATTCTCTTGGTTTTCCTCCTCCCTGTCTTTCCCATTTCCTTTTTCTCACACTGTCTTCTATAGGTCACTCTCCAGCACCTCCACTGGAGACCTTCCAGAGGAAAGGGAGCTGTGTCCAACGCAGCTTTCTAAAGGCTTTTGTAGCAGTGTTCCAGATGTAGAATGTGGGTATTGACTCAAGACCACATGACAAGATAGGCCAGCCTTTTACAACTTGGGATAAGACACTCAAAGCTTCCAACTTAGTGGTTTGAAGCCATTGATACCTAGTTAGCAGGTATCAGCTATCTTGGAGGCTTACTTTTCATGGTACAAAACCAACCCATGTGAAAGAAAGCAAAGATAATGCAGACTAATTTTGACATGGAAAACCAAAATGAGGCAGGTGGATGAGGGGGGTAAGATCACAAGGAAGGCGAAAAGGTTTTCCAGGATTTCCAAAGAAGTGGAATTGTCTTACCATTTATTTTCATGAAAAGCAGTATGTCAGATTGGGCTGATTGTCCAGCCCTGTCTTATTTTTTAAGATTTGCCTTTTTAAAATAAAATTACTAGAATGTACTTCAATATTTCAAAGGTATTCCCCCTATTTTCCTCTCAGATCCTATTCTAGGATTCAGTATAAATGTCTGCTTCCTGTGCTCTGGCATTGTATGTGACCCCCACTCCCTTCCCACCTACTGCAGGTGTCTGTTTAGATGCAGGTAGGGTGGGAGGCTGACCCTCATGGGGAAAGCTGGAGCATACGTACACCTTCGTGTGGAGGCTTCCTGTGAGGCTTACAGAGTGCTTTAAGAGAGTTTTGGAGCCTCTAAGGTAGTATTTGCAGTGCTTCATCGCAAATGAAAATTGAGTAAGTTAAAACAGCATGGTTTGAAATGGTATTGTTAAATTCTGGGAATGATCTGGGGCCTTGTATGGACCATCCCATCTCATAATTAGCAGGCCTCTGGATTAGGAGAGTGCTCAAACTGAATGGCTTCACCCGACACAGGGTAAAATTCCCACTGTCCTGATCAGTGCACTGGGCAGGGCCTGCTCAGAGCCAGTCAGTGCACCCTTTCATCCCTACAGTTCTTGGGTTACAAACCTCAGTTTCAGGGAATTTCAAGTCACCAACCTGTAGAATGAATAAATACTTGGTTACCAGCCTAATAAATGTGAATTGCTACAGAATTAGTCTTATTATGTAAGAAAACAAAGACTTTATGCAGATACTTTAGTTATAAATTGATGTAAAATACTGATTTTTTTTTAAGGGGAGAACAAAATCTTGTTCAGTTTTATGCAATCAAATCAATAAATGTGTTTTAAATGATACTGTAGGAGAGCTGGAGAGAGTGTGGATGGGCCAGTAGGTAGGAAAGAAACTCAGTCTGGTTGGGGAGAAGAGGTAAGAGGGAATCAGGATGGATCGAGTTGATTCCTTGGTACAAGTGCAATGGGGTATGGGTAGAATTTATTTTCAGAGCCAAGGGGACTTCGATGGTTATACCTTAAGTTGCTTTTAGTGATGGAATTCATAGACAGATCAAGCATTCTGAACGATGTGAATAGGATCCACAGTAGCAAGTTGATTTGGATTAATGTAGATATTAGATTAGTGAGTGCCACCATTTGATTTTTTAGGCTGAAGTTTTCATTGAATTTCATTATGTCTCCTGGGAATACACAGAGCATTGGGATTAGGAAATTAGCCATTTTGGATTTTGCCTGCCACAAACAGACCTATTCCAAACAGTGCTATTAAACTTTAGACTGTTTAAATATTTTATTTTCTCCAACAACTACTTTTTATTATGACGAACAATTAAGACCATTTAAAACACAGGAGTAAAAAGTATTTTTTTGAATTAAATTAACTTGCAAAAACCAAATTTACAGTGGTGGGTTGTTTCTTAGACAGACTTTGGTATCAATTTAAAACCAAGATAATTTTTATATTCTTTCCAATAGAATTTCATGACAACTTCTGCAGTTTTCTTAACGTACAAAAAAAAAAGTGCTGCAATGATGAACAAAGAATTATATAAAACCTACTTTTATATCTTTATTTTGGGATTTCTTGTTCTATTATAAATATGGAAGTAGCCCTATTTCAGAAGACATATTTTGTTAAAAATGAATTGTACATATTTAAATATGTATTTTTGCACAGGTCTTTTTTTCTGATATCCTGTTTTGGTACAATTGAGATCATCTAGTATTTATTTATTAATTAATAAAAGTAAATACCTTTTTATAATTTGAAGTGGTTCACTGCCAAGCCAATAGTTGTAGAACCTGCCTCCTTTACAGTGGAAGGGTTGCCTCTGTTCTGTGAAAGTCTTTGTTCCTTTTAGTCTCAAGAGTGGATTCACACAGACCCAGTGGGCATTGCTTCTCCTCGGTTGCCTGATTTCCCAGTAGACCACATGTGACTAAGTGACACACTGCATTTCTCTCGTTAGGGTTTTATGTGCTAGTGTGTATGTATGTGTGAGTACATGAGTGCGTGCGTGCCTGTGTGTGTATACACTCTGAGCACACTTCTGTTATGTATGTGATGTGATTTAAAACTAATGGAAAAACTGAAAGTGCCTGAACCTAACTTTAAAGCTTAGACAGATTCTCTTTAAAAAACAAAGACTTGAATGTTCAGTTGAACTTTTGGAGTTTGCTTTTTCCATCTACATATTATTTGTAAAATGTTAGGGGAGGAGTTGAAAACAACCAATGCTGGTAAATTTTATAAGGTGTTTTACATTTAAGGCCTTTTGGTTCACAGTAATTTCACTGGTGATGGATTTGCCAGTGGCACCAAGTTAAAAATTTCTGTCAGCCAGCAACCTACATGCCATGTCCGTTTTGTCACTCATGAAATAAAGAGTTTAAAGTAAAATATTTAAAATATTTTGTATTACAATAATATAATACAAAGAAGTACCTCTGAGAACATTGAAAAATGTGTAATTTGAGAAACCTAACTTAAAATGGCAGCTGTCTTCCTGCAAGAGTTCTGTTGCCAAGGGCGTTTCTTCATGTCTCTCATTCTGTCCTAGGTGGGGGGAAAGTTGGGCTTTGAAAAATTATTGCTAAAAGTTTCATTGTTTAAAAGAATCATTTTTACATTTTGTGCAAACATTTTACATTTCCAGATGATTTTAAATGAGCACTACATACTGTCATTGTGAATGTAGGGCCTTGAAAAGCATTCTTCTTTGAACTTGGTTATAAAAGCAATCTCCTGTGTTAAAATGTGTGAATAGTTTGACAATGTGTACACATAATCAAGAGCATCTCAGCTGGACTTTGTGTTGGCTGCTGTATAGAAGATGAACAAATGTCAAGGGATAGAAAATTACTTTGGATATTTAAAAGAGAAGAAATATATAGTCTATTTGTTTTGTAACAAGTTTCTGTAAATAAAATAATTTATACTATTTATAAGAAAAAAGTTGTGTTCTGCTTTATGAGAAATTGGTTTGTGGAACAAATATGTTACTAAACAGGCAATAAAATTAGGACTTCTCAATAAATAAGGTTGGCTGCATGAACTATTTCACATGTTTCTGCCTCATTCGACTAAAGCCCTTTAGTTTGACTGCATTCTTTATACCAGACCCTCTTAGCAAGCATCTGAACATCAGACTTGCTCTAGTACAACAAACCAAATACTTGTGAGGCCTTAGGTATTCCCATTCTTGGGCACAGAGCTGTGCTTTGGATAAGTCAGTCCTCTATTCTCAACTACTTCCTCTGGTTTCTGGCTTTTTTGTCTTGAACTTTTTATTCTGTTGTAAAGGTTAAAATCTGCTCATTTCTATACCCTAAGCTCATGGACAAGATTGGTACTAGTAGACTATCTCCTGAGAGGTGTAGGGAAGGGTGAGAATGTCAACCTAAGAATTTCTCAGTGAGACAGGAAATTAAGTCCATCTTAATACTTTCCTTAAAACTCTCTATCACTTAGGGCCTTCCAATAATTTTGGAAGACATAATGTAGAGGTGAGAACTTTTAGACAAAATTGCACATAAAACTTAATAATCCACATCCAAACAAGCCAAGGCTGTGTTCATGGGTATTAGGACTGATTCTGCAACATCTTTATTTCAGGGCTGGGGACAAATCGCAGGTAGGCAAGCTCTCTGCCACTGAACTATGTCCTTAGCCTGTAGAAATCTGAAGACATTAAAGAGAAACTTTGCCAAAACATTTGGTGAATTAAAATGAAATATGTAATAAGGCAATGAAGAAAAGCTATAACAAAATACTGAAATTGAAATTGTACCCAGTTGGCTACAGATTGGATGGAAAAGCTGGGAGTTTTGAGATGTAAAATGGAAATGTTCACTTCTGAATGGCAAATGAAGTCACAAGTAGACGGGCTTATCGAGGAAAAAATAGGTAGATCTTTATTATGCTAAAATATTTATTTGATACACTATACCCAAGTACTTTATGTTCATTCACTCTTACCCATAAGTTTTTAGAAAGCAGCTACACTGAGGACCTTCTAAGACTGCATCTTACCTCAGGTCTCCCAATTAGTAGATCATAGCATGAGATTATGAATCTCATATCGTCCACACAGAGTTTGTTTTTGATCATGTACATTAATTATATGAAATTATCTGACACAGATCACATATAATAATTTCTAGGATTTTACAAAACTCAAAAGCTTATCCTCCATGGCAGATAGGGGAAACAGCAGAGGATGAAATCCTAACGGGGAAGACGTGTGAAGAAGCACTGGAGTGAAGTGCCTGAAGTTCTAAAAAGGTCTGCATTGGTAATTGGAGCGTATACCATTGTAATTAGGTGGCATTCCCCCCCCCCCCCCCCCCCCGTTTGGTCTTTTCTCCGGCACAGTAGGAACAAACAGTGGGTGTGGGGAGAATGAAAGTTAGACCTTGGGCAAAGCTTGTCAGAGTATGACTGATGGTCTGGTTTGGTATTAAAGGGGAAAGTGGAAAGCTAGGAAGGCAGGCTTTCTCATGACACCAGAATTCGAAGATGCTTAGAAGGCAGGGTCAGTTGTAAAGGATGGGTAGGGGAGCTGGGCAGGGGGCAGGATTCCTATTTTGGAAGAGGTCAGTAGATAGAGGAAGAAGGTACAAGGATCCATGTGAAATTCCTAATTTTACTTTCAAAAGAAGATCCATTGAAATGCTAGTGATGCCTAGGTGGACTGGATGGCATTACAGTGAAGGCACAGGATCTGACATTGGCGTATTACTGTGTATCTGTCTGTTTCAAAGTACTTAGGAAGAGGTTTGTGCCGGCTGCACAGATCTGGAATGACCTGGTGTGGGGACACCATGTCTGGACTGGTAATTAGGTCCACAGAGAAGGCATTTGATAAGGAGACAAAATGGCAGGAAGAGCAGGGAACTAGCAAACTTCATCTTGACCCAAGTTTCTGAGGTATGTGTGAATGATTAGCCAGAGATTCAAGGAAAGCTGGACTCAAATGGACTGCCCAAAGTGCCAGTGGCTCATGCCTGTAGTCCTAGCTACTCAAGAGGCTGAGATCTGAGGGTGTAAATTTGAAGCCAGACTGGCAGGAAAGTCAGTGAGACTTTTATCCAATTAACTACAAAAAAACAAAATGGAAGCCATGGCAAGTGGTAGAACAATGGCCTTAAGTAGTAAAAGGTCAGGGACAGTGGCCAGACTGAGTTCAAGCCCCAGGACTAACACCAAAAATAAGTTAAATTTCCATTAGCAGCATCGATGATAACACCAGTTAAACTCTGGACAAGTTTATCTGTAAAAATTAAGAGTTTACAGCTGTCACAGCATCTGACATAGTGACTACAAGGAAAGCTTAACAGATTTCTTAAAATCGGTCTGTATAAAGGAAAATACCATTACAAGAGATTGCTTTTTTTGTTGCTGTTTTGGCAGCCCTGGGGTTGAACTCAGAGCCTTTTTAACTTGCCAGTGCACTGTTTGGTTAGGTCCTAAAGACAATGTGGCCAGAGAATCAAGCCTAAGCATATTGCAGACTGTATTCTTGGGTCAAATTGTAGGCATCTGGGCCAGGGGTTTGGCCTTGTGGTAGAATGCTTACCTAGCATGCACATACATAGAAAAAGCTGGAAGTGGTGCTATAGCTCAAGTGGTAGAGCACTAGGCTTGAGACAGCCCACGCACAGTGCTAAGGCCCCGAGTTCAAGCCCCTAGACGGAAAAAAAAAAAAAAAAATTGTAGGCATCTATTTAACAATGTTCAAGAATAAGTGGAGTGGTAATGTTATACTAAGATTTTTTTTACTTTGTTAAAAGTGATGTGAGGCTTTAATGTATTTGTTCATGTGACTAGTTTACAGATACCACTTTATGGTGTATAGCCTACCTTATATACAAGGAAGTAGACTTATAGGAAGAACATGTAGCTAGGACTGGCTCTAATGGTGTCTTGTGGCCTTACGTAGGAGATGGCTCTTTCTTTCCACCTGCAAGGTGATACTTTGAGGCTAGTAATATGCCCTGGGATTTGCAATTCTGAATAACTGATACAGCATAATTGTTGTAATATATACAGTATTCACAAATATTTGTCAGAATCATGACTATAGCATAAGTTCCTTCAAATGGTCTGCAGGGTGTAATTTCAGAGCAATTCCACTATAATTGTTTGAATTTCTTTAGTAATGAGCACAAATTATAGAGAAAAAATGAGCTCACTCTAATCCTGTACAATGAATATTTCTGTCACCTGGTGCACACACTGACATGTTTTAAGAGGTATCACACACCAGGGCATCCCTAGGATCCCTCTATGTAAAACTCAGGTAACTTTTTTTTTTCCTGCTAGGTAACTGTTGCCTTGAGTCTCATTCCCAGCCCATTTCACTGTATACTTCATCTGCTTGTCTATTCATAGCACTTATCCCATCTGATTGGGTGACCAGGAGCAATTACTCCTACTGTCATCCAATATAAATAAATCATATTGTAGAATCGAGGTCATGCCCAACTGCTCCTTCTCTCTCCCCTTGCTCTCTTTAAGCTTCCTAAAAAGGATAACTTCATATCTTACATAATAAGCTTTACTAAGCAGGGGATACTGATAAACCTTTTTTTTTTCTCAAGACAGGAAACTTGAAGGTAAATGAGGTTTTGGTCATGTGACTATCCATATTTTATTAAATTCTCACTGACCATTATAACTTACACCTAAATATTCTATAACAACATTTTAAATGGCCTTATTGTATATGTTTTAGAAAAAAATAAATGGAAAGAAACAATAATGAAGTATTTATTTTTTACAGTTGCATTGGGCACAAAGTAAGATAAACTATAAAAGTCCAAATTAATTATCTGTGAAGGAAATCTATTAAATGGCTTTACATATTAATTACTCTGGAAAGTTTCTGAACTCTATTTAGAAGCAGGTCTCCTTTCTTGATTGTTTCTTGGTACTGCCAGTTCTTGCTATCAGGTCTGTAAATACAGAAAAATAAAATTGCCAACCACTCTACCAACAATAGGTGCCCTAACAATACACACACACACACACACACACACACACACACACACACACACACACAATGTCCCTTGTTCAGAACAGTGTACAGCACGTCACAGTACCTGTTTGTCTCCACTATTTCATTCACTTTATCTATTTTGCAGTGTAGTCTCCCAGCAGCAATGAATCGGGACAGCTCCCTAACAGAAAGCCAGCATTAACGTCATGGAGAACACTTGGTAAAATACAAGATGAACTTGAGACAAAGACTTTCCCTGAAAGCCATACCATATGCAGATAAGTGCTTTTAAGAAGTTTAGAGGGGAAGACGAATAGAACAAAGCACTGACCCATAGCAGTATTCGCCTTTACTGAATAACAGCCTCCTTCCCTTTCCAACCAGTATCTTAACTGAAGCTAAGGAACTGGGAGGGAAGAAATACAGTACTGCATTTCTTATGCAATAACTTCAAGAGATCCATGGAAAATGCCTATTAGACATGACCAACTAATACACGAATTTAAAACAAGTCTGTCTGTCCTTCTGTCTGTCCTTCTGTCTTTCCTTCTGTCCTTCCTTCCTTCCTTTTATTGGTTGTAGGGCTTGGGCATTGTCCTTGAGCTCTTCAGCTCAAGGCTAACACTCTACCACTTGAGCCACAGTACCACTTCTGGTTTCCTGGAGGCTAATCGGAGATAAAAGTCTCACGGACTTTTTGTGCTCAGGCTGGCTTTGAACTGCATTCCTCAGATCTCAGTCTCCTGAGTAGCTAGGATTACAGACGAGAGCCACTGGTACCTGATTAAACAAGGCTTTCTAGGTAACAATTAGAGCTGGTCTTAGAAGACAAAGGAAAAATAATACCACCTGAAATGTAGCAACTGAATTCAATTGTCATCAACAGTCTAAAGAACATCATAGCATACAAAACAGAAGAAGAGACAAAACCTGACCACTATACTACTTCTTAGCAGCAGAGCTAGAAAAGAGGCTAGGCCCATTCCTGTTGCTCATGGACCACGCACCTGCTCAGGCACCATCAGCCAGCCTTTTTATTGAGGGCCATTTAAAAAACAAATAACATTTTAACAAATGTCTGAGGGAGTGTGAGTTGTACTTAATACTAAGTTTTAGGATGTAAGGTATATGTTGGTATCTATAACATGCTTTGAAAAAAAAATTTTAATGGCTAGATATGATGTACAAAAGTAACAAAATATTTGAATTCAATGTACAGTTTGTAATTTTCCATATTTCATACTGTTTCTAACAACATGGGCAAAGAAAAAATTTTCTAAAAGGAATTTATTTAAATGGAATACAACTTAATTTCAGCCATCAGAGCTGAAATTAAAGACCAGTGAAAACTCCCTCCAGTTTTAAAGGACCCACTCTTGGAAACTATGGGTAGCAAAGCCACTATAAGATCTCTTGTGTGCTACGAAACAGCCCAACGGTTCTCTTCCTCCTAGTTCTAAGACACAAAGTTCTCCAATGGCCTCTGGCCATTTTAAACCCCAAACTCCGCAGTCAGAATTATGAGGCTCCACATATCATCCAAACTCTGCATCCAAATATTCTATAGACAGCTACCACTATGATTACACTGAAGCCATACTGGAACACTGGCCTGAACATGCGTGCCATTTCCTTGTCTACATCTAGAGAACATTTGACCACTTCATGCCTTATATTCTAAGACCAGCTCCAATTGTGGGGACCTGTCCATCATACCCACAGCACCAGAGCATTCCTCCTAAACTGATTCCTTTTTTCATTTTTTTTTTATAATTATAAAGGTGATATACAGAGGGCTTAGTGTTTGCTTACTTTCTATTTCCCCCCGAAACAGACAGGGGACCTAGAACATTGCCAAAAATAGTAATGGATCACCATTTGAAGTGTTGAAATGTCTCATATACAGTTATCAATTTGACCAGGCTCAGAGCAGCAACCCAGGAGGAAACAGAACCAAATGTAAAACAGACCACAGAAATCTAAAATCACTGCCATACCTACAATGTGGTCTACAAAGTAACAGAAATAGTAAGTGGTGTAGTGACCAAGTTTGTTTGCATTTTTTCCCCTAAAATTGAAAGGAACAACTCAAATGGAAAAATATACATTTAAAGGTAACATTTAAACACAAATTTAAACTTACTGATCAATGAATTCCACACCAACACCAAAGGCTTCTGCCATATAGCCTAGGGTTAATGACCTGTATGACTCCAGCAGCTGGCTATATGCATGAATTCTCATTTCTCTTACATAGTATCGGTAATGAGGAGCAAAAAGCCAGTCTTTTTTCATCTCCTGTTCCACAATGGCTATGAGAAAAAAGAAGATAAGTTATCTCTCTCTCACAGAGGATTAAAAATGAAAGCAACTCTGGATGCTAATGCTTAACAGATTCCACGAAGTAGAAAACGTCACTGTCCTTCCACATCCATGGGACAGCAGCCATGTAGGTAGGCCAGCTGTGGGGCCATGACTCTTACCTCATTCAGCCAGGTGATATCACCCACAGAAAAGCACTAGCTTCATAAGAAATCTGCCCACAGATGACCAAGTTCATGTACTAACATTTTAGCCACAAGGAACTTTCTGTGCCATCAAGTAAAATTAGGTTTAATAATTTTAACAGAAGCAGCAGCTACCATGACAAATGAAAAACAGACTTGGGTACAAGCAGACATTTTCAAAAAAATAACAAAACCAACTAAGACTGGTAAATTCTACTGTAAGAAATTTACACAATACAATGAAACACTAAAGTTTAAAGATAAAATAATACAAGACATAAAGAGTTAACAGCCTTAATTAGACAGAACTCCTAAGTCTGTAAGAGAAAAAAATCAGTAAGCTCCAGAAACCAAAAAAACCAAAGTTTCAAAGGGCAGAAAGGAAGACTTTATTCTACGGAATGCCAGGTTCTATGAAGAAAGCACAAGAGACAAGACAGGGACTGTGATGGGGAAAAGCCTTTCTAAGAAGCTGGCTGAGGCAGAGGCAAATCGGCAAAATTCCAAGGCAGGAGAGTATGGCTGAGCCCCTAACTACACAACTATTTTCTTAGTTCTGAGCTGCACAGATGTAGGTGAAAGAAAAGGAATCGAAAACATACTTGTGACTAAACAAAGTGCCTGGATAGTAGTGGCAGGATGTTGGTGGATTTTTTTTTGGGGGGGGGGGGGCGGGAAATAGTCTGGAGGACTTTGCTGTTTGGATGGAGGACATACTTGGGCACTGTCCTGTGGATTTTGCCTGTTAAACAAGTGAGCAAAGACACTAAGGAGACATTACGGCATAAGTCCAGTACTCAATTCAACAATGCAGCTAGAGATTCAAATTTGAGGATAACTATCCCCCAATGTATGTATGTATGTATGTATGTATGCATGCATGTATGTATGCATGTATTTTGTCAGTTGTGGGACTTGAACTCTGGGTCTGTGCATTTGTGCCCAGGCTGGCTTTGAACCTCAATTCTCAGATCTCATCCTCCTGAGTAACCAGGATTACAGGCATGAGCCACCACGACCAACTCCCTGATGTATTTATTGGCATTATGAAGACAGACAAAGGACAGTGATCCTGCCAATTAAAAAATGATGAGGAAATAAGTAGAAGACAAACAGGTTACTGTAGAACAGACAGAACAAAAGTATAAGAAAGGAACACGGTAGAAAATGAAGATCAATGACCACTGAGATGGGGGGGTATAGTCTCACCAACAATAAAAGAAATACAAAAAAGCCAATCAAGTTGTTTCAGAATTAATGTGAGAGAAAGGACGTGTTCAAATGCCATAACATGAGAGGTATAAATTGCGTAAGTGTAAACTGATACATTACTTCCAAATGGCAATGGTGGTCAAGATTATGTTTGCAAAATTCAAATTCTTGTATTCTTTTTCCTAAGAAAACAAGTGGAAGAGAAACTACAAGAATATTTCCAAAAGCTGCCTTTTACTTTTACTACAGTGGCATATCACATACACTGTGGTACGAGCACTGAAAGTTCTGAGGAGCCCCACATCGCCCAGCACAGTGCCAGGTGCAAGACACCAAGTAAACCTGACGCACTTCCAGTCAGCAGGGCCAACTGTTTGTACATTGACATGAAAAGACTCTTTGTATTACACTTAGGAAGCAGCCTATCAAGTACAGCCATGGTAAGAGCAGTTGAAGCCCCTGAAGGATACCTGGAGCCCTGGTAACAGCAGATACCCAAAGTTAGCACACTTGTAATGGTGTGCACAAGAGCCCCTTCTGCTCTATGACTGTTCACATATACATGTGCATGTAAGTTTGGTTTTGAAAAAATAATTTTGGGGCCAGGAGTTTGGTCTAGTGGTAGAGTGCTTGCCTAGCATGCACAAAGACCCAGGTTCAATTCCTCAGTACCATATAAATAGAAAAAGCCGGAAGTGGTTCTGTGGCTCAAGTGGTAGAGCTCTAACCTTGAGAAAGCCCAAGGACAATGCTCAGGCCCTGAGTCAAGCCAAAACTTACCAAAAAAAAAAAAAAAAAAATTGGGGGGCCGGGAGTTTGGCCTAGTGGTTAAAGTGCTTGCCTAGCATGCACGAAGACCTGGGTTCAATTCCTCGGTACCACATATATAGAAAAAAAGCCAGAAGTGGTGCTGAGGCTCAAGTGGTAGAGCTCTAGCCTTGAGAAAGTCCAAGGACAGTGCTCAGGCCCTGAGCTCAAGCCCAGGACTGGCAAAAAAAAAAAAAAAAATTGGCAGTACTGGGATTTGAACTTAAGGCCTCATATTTATTGAGCAGGTACTCCCTTATTTGAGCCATACCCCTTATCTTTTTGCTTTATTGTATTTCAGATATTCACAGGCATTTTTGCCTGGGGCCAACTCAAACCATGTTCCCATATTGCCGGGTTACAGGCACACCACCACATCCAGCTAGCTGTTAAGATAGGGCCTCCATAGTTATTTGTTGTGGTTAGCGGTTAGCTGTAAACATAATCTTCCCAGTCTAGGCCCCTGAGTTGCTGGAATTACAGGTGTAAGACCCTACTCTGTCTATAAACACGTTTTTGTTTTCTTTTGTAATTGTATCTAAATGAATATGTAAGTGGTTACCTAAGAGAATTTTTGTGCAAATGAATGTACAGATCTGGGAGGGGCAGGGCAAGATACAGGAAAACAATAGTTTTCACTTTCTCGGTTTGTCTTTACTTTCTAAAAGCAATCAAGTATCTCTTTTTCAGTTGACATCTTAAAGCACAGTCTCTGAATATCTAAAGCAGCAAATAATCACACAAAATCCAGTAGCCTTGTTTCACAGCACAGTGCAGGTAAATGTAAGCAACAATGCTTCTGCCATCGATCAGAACAAGGCTCACTGTTTCACCTCCTGCATTTCAAATGTACAGATTCTGAACAAATGAAAACTTGATCCAAAAGTATTAGAAGAAAAGGTTGCTGGACGGGGAGCATAGTCTAGTGGTAGAGTGCATGCACAAAGCCCTGGGTTCAATTCCTCGGTACCACATACACAGAAAAAGCCCAAAGTGGTGCTGTGGCTCAAGCGGCAGAGCGCTAGCCTTAAGAAAGTCCAAGGACAGTGCCCAGGCCCTGAGTTCAAGTGCCAGGACAGAAGAAGGAAGAAGGAAGAAGGAAGAAGAGGGGGAGGAGGAGGAAGAGGAGGAAGAAGAAAAGGTTGCTAGTTAGGATGTGGAGGGTGGGAGAAAATTCCTTAAAGTTGCTACAGCCACCAATGTCGTGTGGCATTCGCATCTCTTCCTTTAAATGACTGATTAAGAGTTTGGCCTAGTGGTAGAGTGCTTGCCTTGCATGCCCAAAGACCCGGGTTCGATTGCTCGGTACCACATACATAGGAAAAAGCTGGAAGTGGTGCTGAGGCTCAAGTGGTAGAGCTCTAGCCTTGAGAAAGCCCAAGGACATTGCTCAGGCCCTGAGCTCAAGCCCAGGACTGGCAAAAAAAATAAAAATAAAAAATAAAATAAATAAATGACTGATTAAATAAACACAGCCCTTACACAGAGTCCTCAACAATATACAAGCACTGTGCTGTGTCAGGAATCCTTGGAAGTTTAAAAAAAAAAACTGGGGCTGGGAATTTGGTCTGGTGGTTAAAGTGCTTGCCTAGCATGCACGAAGACCCGGGTTCGATTCCTTGGTACCACATACATAGAAAAAAAAGCTGGAAGTGGTGCTGAGGCTCAAGTGGTAGAGCTCTAGCCTTGAGAAAGTCCAAGGACAGTGCTCAGGCCCTGAGCTCAAGCCCAGAACTGGCAAAAAAACAAAACAAAACAAAACAAAAAAAACTGATGGCTTAAAATCTGCAATATGATACAACATACTCTACAAGGTTAGAAAGCTCTTTAGCTGAGTGTTAGGCAAATCGCTTGGGAAGAACCCCTTGACAAAACTGAATGCCAATTCTAACAGCTTCCTAATCAGTTACAGCCATGGGAAAGAAACCCAATGACAAGGAAGAAATGTAGGACAGGTCAATGTGTGACCCTAAAATCTCTGCAAATGGACTTTGCCCTTGATGAAGCTCTCATCCTATTGCCCCTGAAATCCTCTAAACCACACATATAGAGGTCAACTAAAGAAGAACCCATGGTTACATTCAAGGCTGAATACATCTCAGCTTTAGGAGAGACTCAGAATGTCCTCACATCTCTCCCTATATAGTCAATACTCATAACCACTTACTTGGGTTTGTTCTACATACTTTAAAACTGGAAACCAGGAGACTGGAGAATCTCTCAAAGGGCTACCTGATGAATGTCTTGATAAGCCACAAAGATCTGACCCACATTCTATTCTATTGAACACTTACAAAAACTTAATCATTCTTATGTCCTGGATATGAGAAGAGACCATACTTGGCTGAGGTTCTCGTAAATAAAATTGTATAGACTAGTCACACTTACCAATGATCTGTAATGCTTAGATACGTAAAAAACCAGCTCTGGATATTTATATACAGGATCAGAAAATGACAAAACAATTCTATCCTTACCTAAGGACTGGAAGAAAACGGAGTAACGACACTCATAGAGAGAAAACAGATACTGCCGCACCGCTGGAAGACTGTGCAACACCTCAAGAATTTCTGCTCCTTTAATGACCTGGGCATTAAAACAATCAAAATAAACCACTGTTTTCAACCTGGGGTAGTTAGACTAGAAAAGCCTAGAATGGTCCTTAAAGTATGAGTACTTAGGGGAGGTCCAGTCATTACCTTCTCCCTGAGATCTGGTCTTTCTAAGGCAATCATGCTGACATAAACAGTGTAAGTCACAAAGGTTTTGTAGTCCATGAGTTCATAGGATGTAAACGTTGACACAGTATCCAGAAAGAGTTCAGCTGCCTGCTTGAAGTCACGAATAGCCACACAGTAAAGACCTTGATACACTTTTAGGCGGTTTCTCCTGTCCCAATCTCCTCCTTCTTCAATTAGGCTATTAAATAAAAACAGCAAATTTATAATGAACAGACAGTACCACTTTTTAAACACTTTCAAAGAAAATGACTTTTAAAAAGTTGAACTAAAGGAAATCATTAAAGAATTTTTATTTAAGTACTTGAGTTATTTGACAAATTCAACAGGAGCAAGCAGGATGGGCAATGCCTTCTACCAATTCTCATGAGCAGCATGTACTTTAGAGGCACACAGCCCCACTGCGAGTAAGTACCTTTTGGCCTTTTCAGTATTTCTTGTGATGAGATCATTATCCATATAAAAGAGACCGATCCTAAGGAGATAGAATACAATATCCAGCCGGTGACCCAGGGCCACAGTTTTGTCATAGGTCTTGCGAAAGGCTGTCAGAGCTCCCTCCTGTCCAAGAAATTCAACACAAAAAGTGAGAAAAACTTACAAGTTCCTGAAGCTACCAAGTGCCTGGAATTTTCTTCACTAGGCTGGGGAAAGAGGAATGGATACAAAAGAAGATGGCTACAAGCTAATCATTATTGATGATGGGTTATAAACAATATCTTTATATAAGACACGCTTTTTTATATAAAATATGTACTAACATATTTATGTTCTTTGTTTTAGTATGTTCAGTGTAAATTTTTACCCTTATTAAAAAACAACTTTAAATTATCAATCATTTTAAACACAAATGGGCTGTTTTAGCTATAAATTATTAGAAATATAACCACGTATGTAAATACCCAATTCTACTTCAAAGCATTATGAAATTAAGAAGTCTGTTTTCTAAGAACATGAATAAATCCTTTGTTTATACTTGGTACTTTTTCTGGGGGTGGGAGAGGTGGAAGGTAGGTGGATGTGGAGCTTGAACTCAAGGCCTGGGTACCATACCTGAGCTCTTTTACTCAAGATTAGTGCTCTATCATTTGGAGCCACAACTCTACTTCCAGTTTTCTGGTGGTAAAATGAAGATGAGTCTCATGGCCTTTCTTCCCTAGGCTGGCTTCAGACCACAATCCTCAGATCTTAGCCTTCTATGTAGCTATGATTACAGGCATGAGCCACACACACCCAGCTATACTTGGTACTTTAAAGATCACATCTGGCTAGTCTGAGTAGTTACTATGCTTCATAAATATATAAGAGGGACAGGAACAATGTGCCCTAGCACGTAGGTCATGGTATGACAACACTGTCCCCCACTGAAGGAATCAGGACTATCATGAAGGAAGTATACGTCTAGTTGGGGAGAGTGAAAGGAACAGGTGAGGTTGGGAATCTTGGGTCAACATAAAATTGACCAAAAAGATTGAGTCAGAAGGAAAGTCTTGAAAATATCTCCACTAACAAATGCAAGGAACAGACTATAATCTGATAATACCAGTAAGTACTTATTGTCAATAAAAAAAAAAATAGGGAGAAACATGAAGGGTTTGTGGAAGAATGTTACTTAATAAGCATAAAAAATATTTAGGAAGTATTTGAACATAATGGTGTTATAATGCCTTAATGCTGATTCAAGTATGTGTCTGTTGAAATTCAAGATCTGAATCACCTACCAGTTTCTCATTCACTTGTAATACATTATTCTTTCAAACCAAAACAGATACTTAACCATTATTTTTAAGCTTTTCAATATTTTCTAGATTTTTATGAACAAGTCTTACATTTAGAAACAAAGGGAGAGCTTGGTAAAATTTAAGTAACAGCTTCACCTGTAAGCACTTTTTCTGTGCCTCAAGCTGTTTGCCTCCCTCTTTAGCGAGCACCAAGTAGTAGTTATCACCCTCATCTCAAAGAGGAAAAAGCAGAGGTTCCCTAAATCACAGTCACTCAAGGTGCAAAGAAAACAAGACAATACAATCCCAGGCCTCACAGCAGTCAAACCACATCCCAAAGGTGTACACATACACTTAAGAGCATTCAAAGCCTGCCCACTTAACCACTATTACACAGTGATTAAATTAAAAATCTTTAAGTCCAGTACTATGTACAACTGGCCACACAATAGCTGCCCAGCAATTCTACTGCAGCGATGAATAGGACCTTAGGAAAACACAAGCACATATCTACCAGGAGATGCACAGGCATGTTTTCACAGCAGCAGTTTACAACTGAAGGAGCATAGAGATCTATGGGCAGCTGAAAAAAGCATGCTAGACCAACAGTGGGATATCAGACACATGATTAACCAAAATGAGCAAGATTGATGAAAGTGAATGTAAAATTCAGATAAAATGCCAGAGGAAAAGCATAAATGGAACTAACTGCATACATTCAGAAGAGTAAGTAAAACATTTTGTTTAGAACATACCCACTCCCTATAGGACATATACATGCATGCAAATGCATAATTCAAAGGGCTACAAAGACTGTATCTGGATGTAAGGAATCAAAAAAGATCAAACAAAACTTCAACACTGTTTTATTTCCTTAAGAGGAAAATATACCTGGTGCAAAATTTTTTAATATACAAGATTCTCAGCCAGGTGAGGGAAGTGTACTACTGAGGATTCCAGTGATGGTGAATAGATGAAAAAACCTTTTCACCTGCACTTAGATTTTCAATATCACCAAGAGCAGAGGAAGAGCACACATTTGACTGTTGTACGGAGAAGGAAATATGAGTACTGCAAAACAACGATTATTTATTCTTTGCCCTGACTAGTTGAGGTAAACATGATCGATTACCCTGGAAAGCCACTCACCTTGTCACCTATCCGACAGAGGTACTCCGCTTTTGCCATCATGGCGTCTCGAATTTCACTCTCGCCCAGATTCTTCTCAGCATCGTCCAGCTCCTCGTCCAGCCGCTTCAGCTCTTCTTCGTTCGCCTTCTTCATCTTAGTGAGTAGGTCCGTGTCCATCTGCCAGTCGAGGGATTTGCACAAGGCTTCGTAGTAAGGGGCCATGTCTGAAAGCCAAGGAAGAGGGGGAGTGAGTTGTCCACGCTCCCCTCCCTCCACACACACACACACACACACACACACACACACACACACACACACTGCATGGAGCCCACATGGGTCATCCACCAAGACCCCGGCACTCTTGAGATAGCCTGGGAATCCCCTTAAGTCAAACGCGAGCACGGGCAGGCGGAGCCAGCCCAGCCGTCCTGACCCAGGGCGCGCTCGCCCGACCCCGTCCCGCCTCCTCGGGACACATGTCCCCAAACAGGAGCCACCAGGGCCGGAGGGACAGTAGGGACCAGGGCCCCGCCCGCTCCACCGGGACCGCCGGGCGGAGCCGGTCCTAACCGCAGGCGCCGGGCCTCGGCTGCGAGCCCCGCACCGGCGGACACCTCGAGGGATGCGGGCGGACCCCACGACGACGCGGGGGAAGGGCCTGAGGGACAGCGAGGCCCGGCCGGTGTCGCGGACTCCGCCCGAGGGGCGCCCGGGCTCCGGCCCCGCAGCCGGGGAGCGCCAGGCCGGCCCAGGCCGCTGACTCGGCGCCGCGGCCCTCACTGTTGTCACGGACGGCCGCCATCAGCTCCTCGCGCACCGCCGCGTCCCCGCGGTGCTCCGGCAGGCTGAGCAGGAAGCGCAGCTGCGCGATGCGCAGGTCGGGGTTCTTGGGCAGACCCTCCTCTTCTAGGTTCTCCAGCGGCATGGCGACGGCTCCGAAAGCGACCGGGACTCGGTTACCACAGCTCGGCTCTCGGCGGCACCGGAAGTGAGAAGAGCCAGCCAAGACTCCCAGCGGCCTCCAGCCCAGCTTCCGGTCCCGCCTCTGCAGCCGCTATCTGCGGCGCCCCCTGCTGGACACCTCCGGGAGCGCGTCGCCTGGCCTGAGTGCGTGCGCCCCCGTGTGACTGGCACTGGCTTTTCCACCCTCGAGGCCCAGTGTAGGGGAGGAAGGGGGGACATTTCTTGAGTCTCATTCCTTTTATTCTTTCTAAAGATGTTTTACATATTGTTGTGCTTGAGCTGGAAAACTTTAAAATTTTGGCATTAAATTAAGAATTTAAATTAAAACAATGACAATAATAACCACAAGGTGTCAAATCCTCTTAGCTCATTTGAAACCTCTTAATACCAAGGCAATTGTACTAGCTCATTTTGTAGATGACACACAGACTTGGAGAGCATGATCAACCAAGTGAATGTGACAACTAAATAACAAGATGTAAATAAAAACTACTTTCTATGAGATGCCTCTAAATTCCAGTTTCTTTGTAAAAAGAAATGGTATCCAGCACCCAATAGTTTTAATCCAATAACAGCAACAGCATCTGTATATACGAATTAGCTCACTGCAGCCAGCTGGTGGCTCACGCCTGTAATCCTAGCTACTCAGAAGGCTGAGATCTGAGGATCAAGGTTCAAAGCCAGCCCAGGCACAAAAAAACCTGAGACTCTTATCTCCAAGTAACCTCTAGAAAATGGGAAAGGGGCTTGGCTCATGGGTAAGGCGGTAGCCTTAAGTTGAAGAGCTCAGGGACAGTGCCCAGGACGAGTACAAGCCCCATGACCCACAAAAAAAAAAAAAGAATTAGCTCACTACATGCCCATATTTTTGGCTTCCTTTTTTGTATAGTCTTCAGAACTGGTTATCATTGCATGGAATTCTAATATATATATATATATATATATGGATATGGATATATATATCATTATTTCACATTATTCTTCCTCCACTAATTTGCCCATGAGATTATATTCCTAATATTAAACCTAAAAGGAATTGGGCCCCGGTGGCTCATGCCTGTAATTCTAGCTACTCAGGAGGCTGTCATCTAAAACTCAATTTGAAGCTAGCTTGAGCAGGAAAGGCAGTCAGACTCTTATCTCCAATAACCACCATAAAGCCCTATGTGAAGCTGTGGCTCAAATGATAGAGTGCTAAGCTAAAGCACAAACTCAGGAACAGTGCCCAGCACTGTCCCCAAACCCAACCAACCAAACAAGCAAACAATCAAGCAAAAGCCCTATGAGATTTGATTGGTATTGTCTGGTTACCATATGGCATCATATCATGATCTAATCATAGACTCATAATCAAATTAAAGTTACAGTACTGGGCAGGTCTGAATTACTGGGGATTCTGTGAGAAGTCCTCAAGACTCTAGCTGAGCTGCTTGGGGTGAGGGCAGCCAGGTCTAATCCCCGCTCTCAGCTGCCAGCAGCCACATCTGTCTACCCCCCTTGCTTTTTCGATCATTGCCATTAATTGCTGAGAAATCAATGGAACCTTGCACTGGTCCCGTGCATCCGTGGCCTGCTTTAACCACAGCAGCCATTTAACTATACCGACTAATCATTATTGAACAGAAAATCACCGCTTCCGCCCAGCTCTTCAGAACTGTTAGCTGCATCTCACAGGATTCACTGTGTTACAATGATTCTGTGTGTGTGTGTGTGTGTGTGTGTGTGTGTGTGTGTGTGTGTGTGTGTGTGTGTGTAGTGTGGTACTGAGGCTTGAACTCAGGGCTTGGGCACTTATCCCTGTTTTACTCAGGGTTAATGCCTCCGTTTCACTTCCAGCTATTTTTTGGTGGTTAAACAGACAAGATTCTCATGGTCCTTCAAGATTCTCGTGGACCTAGGGCTGGGTTCACACTGCCACCCTCAGAGCTCAGCCTCCAGAGCAGCTAGGATTACAGGCCTAAGCCACTGGCACCCATCGCAAGGCCCTTCTTCAAGCTTCAGGTCAAGACTCCCAGTGGTTCTGTGCAGCAAAAATAACGACGTGTGCATGTGTCAGGACTGCTCCTCCATGGAGGGGAGGGCCTCCAGGTCTTCATTTTCTCCTATTCCCACCCCATCTTCCTTCAGCAGCTGGTTGATTTAAGGATGCTCTGAGGAGTGACATCCCCCTTCTTCCCTCTCCCCCCTCACCCAGGCCCCGCCCACTGCCTGTCCCACCCAACCTGAAAGGAGAGCCACACACACCCTACGCCCTAGGTCCTCTACTCGGAGCACAGCCAGCCCAGGGTCCACAGCCACTGGAGAGACATGGTACCTCCCACTCTTCCCCCCAGTGTATTTGGCATTCCATTTCCCTCTCTGACCACCCGGAGGCAGGGCTGAGAAAGAGCTGATCATGACCCCTCTTTCCTCTATTATTCTTGAATTTGGGACACAACTAAACACAACTACCCACACATTCACCCTTTGACCCAGCAAACCCACCCTGGTACAACTTAATCTGGAGATCCAGGTGCAGTAACAAAATTCAGTATTATCTGACATTGTGAAAGACTGAAACAAAAAGAAAACCTTGAGCCAAAGAAACTGGCTTACTGAAGTGCAGTAACATGGCACTCAAAGGCATGCGCACAGCTGGGAAGAAGGAACAAAGGCAATAGGAGAAGATTCGATTCCATTTCCAGTTCGTTATCAAAGGCTATAAGTAAAGTGAAAAGAGAGACTAAGGCCCAAGCAAGGCCCCTTGAAAAGCATGAACTGAGAGATGATCCTCAGGACACAAAACAACAAAAAGACCAAAATATAATAACTAGGTTAAACATCTCATTTTTATAACCTAACAAGTCTAAGTCCTAGCCAAGCACTGTGGTCCTCTGAAAGCCAATAATCCGACAATATACAGCATAGACATTGCAATGTCTTCCAAAAATGTACTTCAGGAAAAAATTAAAGCAGAGCCTTGCTGGACTTCTTACGCAGAACACTCAGTGGTGTCATACTTCCTTTAAAAAATAAAGTTTTTCTTGCAGTGTGCATGAGGCCGAAGCTTCAGGTGGAGGGTTTTTGTTTTTGTTTTTGTTTTTAAGGAATCTGTTCAAAGCTGGCCTGTGATTTTTGCTTTTCCTGAAGCCTGGAGAACAGTGAGTGCAGTGTCCATATGTGGCCAGCAGAGGACAGCAGTAACCACCAGGTCTGCAGAGCATCCAGAGGTTCAGGGACCCCAGGTGAGCTTAGCCATAAGGTCTCAAGTCAGAGGGGCAAAGAGGCATTGCCAGCCACACTTAGTGGAGCCAAATAGGTTTGTACAAAACCCAAGGAGATGAATTACAGGGGGGAAAACCCACCAATGGACAAAATAAGTTCTCTTAGCCCCACCCTCATTCTAGTTAGGGACCAAAGCCTGGAATGCAGATACTTAGGCCTGAAAAGCAAGTGCTTTATCCACTGGACCACTCCCCTTGCTCTGCTTTGTTGTAAACTATTGAGATAGAGTCTCACTTCCTGTCTAGGCAGGAGCTTTGACATCATCCCATTATGTGAGGCTTTCCCATTCTCAGATGCCTGGCCTGCATCACTGTGTCCTCATGGAGAAGAGAAGAACGGGGAGGAAAGGCGAGGAGAAGGGAGGAGAGGAGGAGTATCATGAACTTTCCTGTCCAGGCTGGTCTCAAACCAGGGTCCTGATAATATCCTAAGTAGCTAGGATGACAGGTATGACCACCAGTGCCTGGCCGCCTGGCTAGAGTAGAATTTGAACTCAGAACGTCTTGCTCCAGACTCCATGCTTTTGTCATGGTATCTTCCTTCCTACTAGAACATTGAATCCATAATAGTTGCCTCCACAGTTGGAGTTGGTGAACTCTGCCCCTGGGGTCAGTTGCTTCCTCCATCTCTCTCCCTCTCTCTCCCTCCCCCCCCCCACACACATGCACGCACACACAAATGCACCAAGGATTATTCTAGATCATCTGAACCCTCTCTTTCTAGAAAATGCCATGTGTATCTCAGAAATCTTTGCTCTGAGAGAAGCCAGAATTCTTTTGTTGTTGTTTGTACCTAAAAGTCCATCACATCCTATTCTGACTACTTTGTTTTTGTGGAACTGAAATTTTAATTTAAGGCCTTAAACATGTTAGGTAGGCACTCTACTAAGTCACAACCCCAGCCATTTTTGCTCTAGTTTCTTTTTCTTTTTTTTAACACAGTGATCTTTTGTTTTGCTTTATGCCCAAGTGGGACTGGACTATGATGCTATTTATACCTCTTGTGTAACCTGGATGACAGGTATATCCCACCATGCCCAGCTTCTTTTAGGTATCTGAGACGGGGTATGTCTCAAGAACTTTTTGACTGGGCTGGTCTAGAACTATTGTCCACCCAATCTCAACCTACAGGCCACTGTGCCCAGCTTTGTCTTTCTTTTTTGGTACTCTGTAGATAACTCCAACAACTGTTTCTGTGAACCTTTTATAGCAACCTATTTAAAATGGGCAGTTTCACAATTAATCACCCAATTTAGCAGACTGCAAACAGCTGCCACCCTCCCTCCTGTTTTCCCTCAGGTAATTTTGCCAGGTCATCTTGGCTGGCTTCTTCCTATCAGCTCCTCCAGGCCCCCAGTCTGGATTTTTTGGCCCCTCAACAGATCCCAACCCATCTACCAAAGCAAGGCAGACCAAGTTCAGGCCAGGGGCATTTCTTACTCTGAGGCTGGTTCAGGGGGGAATCTGCTTGTACAGAAATGCTTTATGGCACCATGCAGGTGGCTTGCTAGCAGCCACCAATCTCCCTGGTTCCATCTATAGGCAAAGCCCTAAAGACACAGGTGGAATAGGGGCGGAAGGGGGAAGTGAGCAGGAGCAGGGGCTCAGTGGGACACGGTTCTTACATGGCCTCTCTCCAGATCCACCTCATAGGGAGTGAGAGTCCACTGGGCACAGATCAACGCCATGCTTGTGCTGGGCTGGGCCCTGCACTGACAGGAATGGGTCATTCCCTCAGAGGAATGTCACCAGAAAGACTTGGTGGTGCTGGGTGGGACTCTGACCCTTCATGTTCTGCATGGAGCCTTTTCATTGGTTCTTCCAAAGAGGGGGCGTAGCCTTCCTCAGGTGAGAATTCACCATGGCATCCAACTGATAGCAGCATACCCCCCTGGAAGGCAATATACAATGATTATCACTGGATACAGAGCTCCAGGGAGCGGGAGAAAAGTTGGAAACTCTATTGTCTGAACTCTTGGAATGTCTCCCCTGTCCTCTGAGCTCCTGCAATCCCCCACAGAACTTGGGTGGCATGAGGCGAGAATTCAGGGAGGTAGAGGCTGTCTTCAGGGTTTGCCCTTGGGGCTGTGAATCTGAACCTCCTGGGTGAGTGTGTCTGAGGCCCTGGGGTTGGGGGCAGGGGAGCCCCTGGACAGCAGCAATGCTGATTGATACTGTCACCATGCTGGAGGCCAGGATGGAGGGGGAGATCTTGGGCTGGGTGGGCTACATTCTGAGGCCTCTCTGAGCTCTGGCTCTCCTCCTTGGGCTCAGGGTCTCCTCCCTGTGTCTTCACATATTCTCCTGTGATCTGCACCCCAGTCAAATAAGATGGCGATCTACCCTCAGGACCTCCTTCAACCTTAATTTCCTCCTTTACTGGGATCTACAAGAGGGAAAAACTGGGAAAGAACAAGGGAAGAGGTGACATTGTCCAAAAAGAAATGTACTCATCACCTGACTTTTGTAGCTGTAATCCCTCTGCGCATCACCTTTATAACAACAATTTTAAAAATAAGTAAATAAATGGAGACTGTCAATGTTAACATAATTTTTTTTAAAAAAGCCCCTATCCCATGGGGGCTAAAGCTGCCCTTACAAACCCAGACAGGCACAATTGGGCCTAACATCACAGGAAAAGGGTGTGTGGTCATCCCTGGGTTATTCTGCATTGTTAGTCAAGCCAGAAGACTGCCGGGGCCCTGAACGTGGTTCACACAGAAAGGTTTTGGCCTCAGAGGGAGCAAGGGGCTTGATACAGGACGCTGCCACTAGCCAAGGACACTCTGAACTGACCTAAAGACTTCCGACAACAATTTCAGCTGCGCCATTGCATTATTTAACTTCTCACCCTAGCTGCCCCTGCACCCAGGGTCCCACCCCAGGGAAGAAGGCAGCAAAGCGTGAAGGCCACAGGCTGTGCTGGAAGCTTGCCATGCTGTTTAGGGCCACTGGATCTCAGCGGCTTCCGCCTCTCCGTGCCTGTGAGCTCCTGTCTCTAAAATGGCTCCTGAGATCCACAGAGCTTCTGGGTGGGATCCCAGGTATCCTATATGAAGTGCTTAAAATTCTAAATATCCAGTGCAGTCCTGGTGGTTCTTTGTAGAGTTCTACCTTAGCATTAGGAATTGCTAGATGACGGGAGGAAGTGGTTTTTACAAAGAACCTCAAAGGCCAGATCTCTGGAGAGTGACTCCATTAAAACCGCACAGTAGGAACACAGATCACAATCCTGAGACCCTGGGCTTTACCACCACCTGGGCCCCGCCTCCTCTGCACACTCTGGCTGCAAACCCATCTCTGCATCCTCTCCCTCTCTGGCTTCTAGATGCAGCAGATTAGAAAGTGATGGAAGAAAGTCCTTTGAAGCAGGCTCACTCACAGCAGCAAGAAGCAATGCTGACAGCTTGGCAGCTGGGGGAAGAAGAAAGGAAATTGAAAAGTGGAGCTCACAGCCCGCAGGCCCAGAAACCTCCCATGTCTCCCTGCCCAAGCATAATGATTGATGTTGGTGATGCCAGCCTGCACCCCTGCCTGCCCCTCTGCCCTGATTGCTCCACTTTGAATGGCAATCATGTTTCCAGCAGCCCAGCCTAGAACACCAGCCACCCCCTCGGCTCCCATCTCCTTCCTCCTGGAGATGGTCTCCAACTCCCAGCCATTGGCTCTGTGTCCTATCAGGGTGTCCTAACATCCAAGGAACAACTGCATTGGTGGGACCTCCTTCCGGTCTTCTCGTTGGGTACACACATGAAGGAGTGTGAACGTTACCCACCATGTGTCACGTGACCCAGATTCAGAGTTCTCTTCAAATTTAAAAAAAAAAAAGCAAAAACAATTGCTAGGCATAAGCTCTAAAAGTATGAAGATTAGTTGGGCATCCGTGGCTCATATCTGTAATCCTAGCTACTCAGAGGCTGAGATCTGGAGGAGGGTAGATGGAAGCAGGATCTGGTAGAAAAATCTAGAAGACTCTATCTTCCATTAACCATCAACACCAGAGGGGTGGCTCAAGGAGTAAAGGGCCAGCAATGAGTAAACAAGCAAGCAGAAGTGAATTTGAGGTCCTGAGTTCAAATCCCCATACAGGAAAAAAAAGTTTGTATTTTAAGTCATTTTAGAAGATTGGACTACCTAAGTTATAGATTGGGTGAATTAGAATATATGATATATATGTGATTATTTGTATCACATAAAATCACATAATCGGATATATTTGTATTTAGTTATTTGAAATTGGATAGGGAAGGGGGAAAACAAGATGAGGGGTGGGGGCGGGGGGAGGAAAATGGGGACCAAGACATGTGAAAGGGTATCAATGTATGTGAATTAATGCACCTTCTATCTGGCAAATATCATGTAACCCTTCTATTAATTACAATAAAAATATATGAAAAAAATCACATATATGACATTATATATGATCTATATGTGTATATATATTTGATTATATACCAGGGTGAATTGGAGAGTGAAGTAATTAGCTCACTCTCTTCTTCCATGTAGACAACTAGGGGGGATGCTAATGGGGCACAGATAGCTGCAAGCTACTCCTTTTCATTTCTGTGTGTCACATTAACCTTCCATTTCTCCACCATCATGTGTGTTGCATGTTCACACCATGTGTTGCGTGTTCATTTTATTTCTGGAAGAGGTTGTGGTGTTTTCAGACAGGTGAACGCTCCCTGCTTCTGCCTCATCATTTCTCCAATGTATGTTGTGGGGCTGTGACACAGGGCCGGGTGCCTGGTGTGTGTGCTGGTTTTCCAGACACTGCTTGCATGGGTGTCCTCTGCTGTTGCTGTGTGTTCACTCACTTCTGCTTGTTTTTCTCTGCTCACCTGAGGCTAAACTCCAGGAAGGCAGAGGGCACAAATGCCTGGAGAACTTCCAATCCGTGGGGGAGAGAAACCTCATTTCTGTTTCCCTCCACCTCAACAGAATGCAAATGAGCTGCAGTCTTTAATTGAGGAATTCCTAATGGCCAGAGCTCCCCGATCATTAGGTTGATAAAGTGCTTTCCAATTACAAACCTTAAATGGCGCGTTTTGCCTGCTCAGAAGCAATTTGCCATTTAGCTAGAAAACCTTTCAGTGAGGATATTAGTGAATTCCATTTGGGTCGGCATGGTGCTGGCTGTTTTGAAGGAGCACCCTTTATTAACAACTGCCAAAGCATTTCTATCAACACCCACCAGCGCCTCCATCACTTGCATGCAGAGAGTGACTCTGGGTTGCCATATTATTTCTGCTCTTGCTCAGAGTTTCCACCATGGCTGGCCACCCAGGTCCTTTGGATAAAGGAGCTCAGTGTTTGGCTCCAGATAATCAGCTTCCTCCAGTGGTCATGTTGCTTTGCTCTGACTGAGACAGATGGTTCTTACATGGTTACACTTCCCTACAGCTGTGAGACTGTGCATCATGGGATGTCACAGAGCCAAGGGACATCATTACTGCCCATGCCAAAGCCATAGGAAGGATGGGCACAGTTCCACTCACAGCTACTGTGGATAAGAAGAGTTTCTTCTTCCTGTCTCTTAAAACTCCAGTACTGATCTACTGCTGGTGGCTCACGCCTGTAATCCTAGCTACTCAGGAGGCTGAGATCTGAGGATCAAGGTTCAAAGCCAGCTGAAACAGGAAAACCCATGAGACTCTTATTTTCAATTAATTCCAAAGAGCTGGAATTGGAGCTGTGGCTGTTATGGTGGTGTGAAAAAGCTAAGGGACAAGGCCCAGGCTCTGAGTTCAAGACCCAATATGAGCACAAAACCAAAACAACAACAAATACCCTCCAACTTTGAACCTATGGAGCTCTTGCATTCTTAGTAAAAGAATGAGAACATTTTTGTCTCTTTTTTTCTTTTTCCAACATGTTGAGACAATTTTACATTTAGATGCAGTAGGAACTAAAATGGATACAAACAAAATATGTTCACTTTGGGCTGTCAGGGTTTAAGAAAAATTTTGTATGTGACTTTTTAAAACTCTAAACTAGTCAGTTAAAGATATCTTCAGAACTGGGTGCTGGTGGTTCATGCCTGTAATCCTATCTATACGGGAGGCTGAGATCTGAAGGTGGTGGTTCAAAGCCAGCCAGGGCAGGAAAGTCCATGAGACTCTTATCTCCAATTAATCACAGAAAAATTTAGAAGTAGCAATGTGACTCAAGTGGTAGAGTGCTACCCTTGAGTAAAAGGAGCTCAGGTACACCACCCAGGCCCAGAGTTCAAGCCCTAGAATCAACAAAAAAGTGTATAAAGGTATCTTCAGGCTTACACAACTATCTACCTTGTATGTCCTCATGCACAGTTTCTTATTACCCTCTCTTTTTTCTATTGAAGTAACTCCTCTGGTCCTTTCATAAAGAATCTAGAATTCATGGATGGCAGATAAAAAAATTCCTGCCACCTCTTTAGGAAACTTGAGGACACAGAAAATGGAATCTTCATTTGTATTAAAGAAATGTCCTCCAAACATTTCTTTTTCAACATTGTTTCTTATGATTTTACAAGAAAAAATAGTTTAAAAATGAACTATGATTTTATCTTTCTGATAATGACAAGTACCATACAATAATACACATGAATTCTTGAGGATGATTTGTGAGTTCTGCAAATTTAATAAGTCAGATTTAAAGATCAAAAAGTCAAAATTTGTTAGCAAGTTGAAGTAGCTCCATCAGTCAAATGCTAAATTAACTCCAAATGAAATTATTCCTGAAAAAGCTGAGGCCATTTGGGATATAGTTAACTGAGGTCAACCCCAAGCACACAATTCCCAATTTTTCTAATTACCGTATTTATGCTAAGAGTGCACTCATGAATGGCAGAGGCTTAACCTCAGAAGAGCAATCAGCTTAGACATGAGTGAGAAGACTGGATTTGTGAATCTGGGGAAGAAATTAGTGGCTTCTTGGAAAGGATCCATGGGGAATTCTTTTTGAGGATCTTTCTTTCCTATCTTTGGCTGTTCTTAAAGGTTGTTGAGACTCCTCAGGAGAGAGGTCCATGCACTTCTGCTCAAATAACAAGAGCAGAGCAGCTTCTCTGCCTTTGTGCACTCAAAACAGCCACCATGAGCTCAAGGCCAGAACTCAGCATGGACAGCTCATCTTTGTACATTATTTATTTAGTTAGTTAGTTAGTTAGTTTTATTTTTGCCATTCCTGGGGCTTGAACTCAGGGCCTGGGTGCTATCATTGAGTCTCTCTGTATTCAAGGCTCTATCTCTTAAGCCCCAGTGCCACTTCTGGCTATTTCTGAGTAGTTTATTGGAGATAAGAGTCTCATGGACTTCCCTACCTGGGCTGGCTTCAAGCTGTGATCCTCAGATCTCAGCATCCTGAGGAGCTAGGATTAAAGGAATGAACCATTGGCACCTGACCCAGGATAGTCAAGTCCCCTGAGCAGGGTCCATTTGTGTGGATGGCAGGCGTCTAAGCATGCTTCTGATGGGGCTACAACATTCCAGGTTAACATTCCCATCACTGGATTCTAGGAAAAATAAAGCAAGGAAAAGCATCTTCCTTTGGTCTTATCCTCCCCCCGCGTCCCCCCCCCCCCCCGCCCCGCCCCGCCCCGCCCCGCCATGTCTCTTTAGGCTAGAATATAGGCTTGGGAGGAAGATTGGGAAGGCAGCAGAAACTTCCCAGAGGCCGTGGATCTCTGTAAATGGCACCCACACTTGATCACACACACACACACACACACACACACACACACACACACACACACACACACACACCAGCAGCAGCAGCAGCAGCAGCAGCAGCAGCAGCAGCCTCTGTAACAGCCACTCCCTGCACTAGGGCCTCAAGAGTCATGAGCTTACCCAAACCGCAGAAAAATCTTAGCACTGGCCCCCTATGTCTGTTTTCTCTTCCTGGATCTGGTTTGCTTAGTCTTTCTAGAAGAGTCTTTACACCTTCCCTCTCCTCTCCCCTTAGAAACCTCCATTTATATCCACTCCTTGTCCTTGTTGCTTCTACTGTACCACTCAGGGCTCTGCAGAGGAGAAGCAGAGGTGAGGTAGGCGGGGTCTGACCGACTATAAGCTGCTAATTGTGCAGCCCTTTGGTAGATACCTGCTCTTTGGACTAAGAATGCTTCAGGCTTTGAGAGTAGAGAGGACAGATGGGGAGGACATAGTTGGCAGTGTGTGCCAACCTTGGCTCTCCAGGCTGCAGCTTAGAGCTGCAGGGCCTGTCTCAGCCTTGGCACACAGACAGGACATTTCCCTATCTGCAGAACTGGAAGAAGCCTCAGACACTCCTGTTTGTCCTCAGAACAACCGGCAACTCTTCAAAGAGGTCCAGCATCTTTCACATTTTATTTTTAAAATTCCCAGTGTCTCAGCTGAATGCCAGTGGCGCATCCCTATAATCCCAGCTACTCAGGAGGTTGAGATCTGAGGACTGCACTTGGAAGCCAGCTTGGGCAAGGAAGTCCAGGAGACTGTTATTTCCAAATAACCACCAAAAATCTAGAAGTAGAGCTGTGGTTCAAGTGGTAGATTACTAGTCTCAAGCAACAAAGCTCAGTACTAAAGTCTATATTCAAGTCCCAGTACACACACACACACACACACACACACACACACACACACACACACACAATGTTTTCCCAAAATATACCTTGCAAAAACACTAGCTTCAGATATTTTATGCCCAACATACCATTTTCTGGTGTGAGTGAAATATATTGGAATGACTTCAACCTGAAGTGTGGCTAAGTCAATAATATTGATTGATGAAGCTTGAATGTAAGCTGTCTGAATGCAACGCTTTCAGACTAGAGCCCTTGCTCTTTACCCTTGTCTTGTCTGTGGCTAATGCCCTTCCTCTGCTAGCTCTTCCCTTCTCGGACATAATAAATGTCAGAGAATAACATAATAAATGTCAGAGAAAATGCAAACCATCCACTTCTGCTTCAGCCAATGATGCAGGGTGCAGCTGCTTTTCAGCCTGGAACCTATACTTGCATAATGCTGTCACTGGGATTCAAACAAGCATGAGTGGTCTCTTCTGAGTCTCATTTCCATTCATGTCTGCCTCTGCTCTGTGCTGTCCCTAGCAAAAGAGATATGTGAGTACCAATAGCTCTCGTCTGTAATCCTAGCTGCTCAAGAAGCTGAAATCTGAGGATCACAGTTTAAAGCCAGCCCTGGGCAAGAAATTCCATTAGAATCTTATTTCCAGTTAACCACCAAAACCAACCAAACAAAGCCAGAAGTGAAGCTGTGGATCAAGTGATAGAATGCCAGCCTTGAGCAAAAACGCTAAGAGACAGTAGCCAAGTCCAGAGTTCAAGCTCACGAACTAGCAGAACACACACACACACACACACACACACACACACACACACACACCCCAAAGATGCAGAGGCCAGGTGCTGGTGGCTTACACCTGTAATCCTAGCTACTCAGGAAATTGAGATCTGAGGATCATGGTTCGAAGCCAGCCAAGGAAGGAAAGTCCAAAAGGCTCTTACCTTCAATTAATCACAGAAAACACCAGAAATTGTGCTGTGGTTCAAGTGGTAGAGCACTAGCCTTAAGCAAAAGATGTTCAGGGACAGAGCCCAGGCTCAGAGTTCAAGCCCCAGGACCAGCAAAAACAAAGCCAAAAAATCCTAAAGAGATTTATCAACCTAATTTGTTCCCTACCTCACACACACACACACACACACACACACACACACACACACACACACACACACACACACACACTAAGTTAGTAAAACCAAGACTATAAAGTTTATATTTTCTGGCTAAAGAAAAAGACAGAGTTTCCACCAATTCAAAATGAGTAACTCATAGGATTTCTGTCTGATAATATGTGTGCAAGTGGAGGGGAGAGGAGGGGCAAATAACAGAGACACAGAGCCAGTCTAGAAAAGTAGGGTGTAGTCACCATCTTCCAGGGAGTTCTGCTGTCAGCTGAGGAGAGCGGGGGCTTCAGGCATCACACGCTTCTGGGGCTGCCTGGGTGTGAAGTGGGGTTGTCTCCTAAGAAAAGTAGGGAGAGTGTAAGGTTGTGGTTGGGTCCATAGAATCTGAAAGATAATGGTCCCTCACCTCACTGGGGAGCTCACTTAAGCTGGAGCATCATTTTCTTCAGGTCACAAAGTTTAGGTACTCCCAACTTGAAACACAGACCCTTGCCAGGCAGGAACCGCCTGCCACATAGCTCTCCTGTGGGAACTGGTTTACCGTGGGTCATCATGACAGCCATCAGTTTCCCATTTACCAAACTTCTGGGTGTGCCAGCGAGAGCACCAACACTCCCGTGTTTCCTTCGGGGACAATAGACACAAAGTCCAAGACAGAGGGATCAAAGAAGAGACAACCCAAGGAAAAGCCGGGCCCAGCCAGACTCTTCGACCACGGAACACCAAATCACAGCACAGAGAGACTTTGCCTTGGGGTTCTGTCATAACCAGTTTTGATATTCTGCTATTGCTGATTTCATAGTTCAAACTCATGGCTCAAACCTGTGGCCAGTGTTTCCTACATCTATATTTCCCTGTGTATGTATCTTCAGGCACTTAGAAGTCACACCACAAACCCTCAGACCACATACCCCAATAGAAGTCCCTTCCTGTTCAGGAAGGGACAGTGCTATCTTACAACTTCCACATTGTGCTAACCAGCGCTTTCTTGCACTTGTTTCTTGTGCCTTCTGCGTCTCGACCAAGCCTGATCACGCTGTGTGGCTCTACGGGGCGATGGATAGAATGTTCTCTCCACGTGAGAACTGTGGATCACAAACCCTTGTCAGCTTAGAATATTGAAGCAACTTTTGCAAATAGCTACCAAGCCACCCTTAGGGATTTGGTGCCTTCTTGGTGTTTGAGTAACAATGTTCTCTAAGAGAGCCTATGTGATTTTTCTTTTCTAATTGAGTTTATACATTATTGTATTCGTTGCACAAGGAGAGGGGTTCCATTTTACAAGTCAGATCTTGAACACAAAGCCTCTTGATCAATGTCACTCCTTACCTCATTCTCCTCACCGTCTTTCCCAGCCTCACCCAGCCCTTCGATTCCCCTAGTTCCATTTTCACACATGGACAGCTCCTGCGACAGCTCACTGTACCATCACCCCAGCTCTGTGATGCAGGCATGCCACTGCTCCAATTGTAGGCACAAGGGGAGATGTAGTAGGGTAGAGAAACCTCTGCAGCTGTGTACAGCAGCGCTCAGATGCAGTGAGCTGCTGAGGCCTGGCTTCTGCCCCTGGCCTTTTACTTCCCCTTCCTTCATACCCACTCCCTGTAACTTCGCTTCTTTCTCATTATGATGAGCACACAGCCGTGCCCAGCAGCGAGCATCCACAGAGAGTCAAGTGCACACGTGGCACTGGGGGAAACTGACAAGGAGAAAATGAGCCCTGCTCTTGGGGAAGACCATGAAAATATTACACACCAAGGTAGTTGCTTTCAGGATGAAGCCACTGTGTGGGGACAGGTGTTTACAGAGATACAAGGCATCTGGGAAAGGGTGAGAAGGGATGAGGAGGGGCAGGGGCTTACTTGAACTGGAGGCATGGCTCAAGTGGTAGAGTGTGAGAAGGCCCTGAGTTCAAACCCTAGTATAGATTAAAAAAAAAAAAGACACACACAGGCCCGGAGTTTAGCCTAGTGGTAGAGTGCTTGGCTAGCATGCACGAAGACCCGGATTCAATTCCTTGGTATCACATACATAGAAAAAAGCTGGAAGTATTGCTGAGTCTCAAGTGGTAGAGCTGTAGCCTTGAGAAAGCCCAAGGACAGTGCTCAGGCCTGAGCTCAAGCCAAGAACTGGCAAAAAAAAAGACACACGAAGAGAGAGAAAAACTATTCTTGTGCTTAAAGGTTCAGAGCAAGCTGTACTGGTGGCCTATGCCTATAATCCTAACTGCTCAGGGGGCTGAGATCTGGAGCCTGGCAGCTTTAGGCAATCTAGGCAGGAAAGCCTTCAAAACCCAGTCTTCAAAATAACCAGCAAAAAAGCTGGGCTGGTGATCTAGCTCAAGGGTTAGATCACCAAGCGAGCAAACAAGCTGAAAATGTGCAAGTCCCTCAGTTCAATACCCCCCCAACAAAGGTTTTGAGCAAAATATTATAGATACAGCACACAGACAACCCAGAATAATAATAATGTATTGCTTCTTAGGCAAATTCCATTTTTACATGACTTTCAGTATAGATAAGCCTTTGAAGATTATGTGGCTCTATCTGGTTAAAGTGTGGGGGGGGAGAGGATCTCTCTTAGGCGAAGGATTACTACAGACACATTAAAATCCAATTGGAAAATTTGAAATCCTTTAGGAACTGGAGGGAAAATCTTTTCTCTAATGAATGCTTCCTCCTCCTCCCCCCTCAGTTCTCCTAAGGGGGGAAAAACAATAAAGGCCAGATTGATTTCCCTCTGCAGGGACTACCCTGGTATTTCTGAGACCTCATCCCAGGTAGCTGCCTTCTGACATGGCATTTTCAGTCTGTTGGTCCCACCCGTGGCATTTCCACGAAGGCTTACATAAATAACCAGTGTAAGCCATCTCTGGCTGGTATTGCATAAGCCTGGTTATTGTTACTATCTGCTTTCAGTGTTATATCACTTCAATGAACTTTAATGTTCAGGCTCATTGAATAGTTCTATACCTAAGGCCAGAGGAAGCTAGTGAGACTTTCAGCAGGAAGGGTGTGGCTGAGAATGGCTCAGCACTGATGTTGAAGGAGTCTAATAGAAATAGAAGGCAGGAGAAAAATTAGAAGCAATCAGAGATAAACAGAACCCAGGCGGCTATTCCGAGCACCGCCTATATAATGGTATACACTGTGGTGAAAACTCTCCCCAGGGGTAGGTATAGTAAAGCTGGTGGTTTTCGCTAGGTGATGAGGAGTGCTGTTCTGCTTTCGTTACCATGGTGACAGCAATTCCTCTGCAGTCTTGTGTTCACATGAATGTGTATTCCTACTTGGGTATATGCTGGGGATAACTGCACAGACACACACACAGACACACACAGACACACAGACACACACACACACACACACACACACACACAGAGTCAAAACCACATAGTGACTCCCTTGTTGGGGGTAGGAATTTGATGGCAGTATTTGCTTACTTAAACTCCAGCTCCTCCTATATGGGTCATCAGTTAGAGGCACAAAGATGTCCCATGACACAGTTTTATCCCAATGATGGACTCCCTAGAAATCTAAGTTCTTCCTTCTCAAGACTAAAGGTGAAATCCAGAGTGGATGGGGGCATCCAGTGAAATGTAAATATAAATATTGTGTTAGTGGGAGGAGGGGTTAAAGACATGAATTCCACTGGAACTTTCTTGGGCAATCTAGGGTGGCATTTACTGTGTGTCTAGGTGTTTATAAATTCCTAAAACAATCTCCTTGTGAACAGGTAAAACCAAAGTCATCCCCTCCTATTTTCTATTTTGGTTGTCTATTTGGGCTGGACTGTGATCCCCCTAGTTTACAATTCCCCTGTAGCTGGTCTTCTCCCATCACACTCAGCTTATTGGGTGAGGTGGGTTGGTCTCATTGACTTTTTGACAGGGCTGTCCTCAAAACAGTAATCCTTCCATTCTCTGCCTCTTGAGTAATGAGGATAACAGAGGTGAACTCTTGTACCTAGTTCTTACCTTGAAACCACTAAATATAACCTCTGGTCTCCATTCTCAAGTTCAGAGCACAAATTCAAGTCCCTATCATCCTTACTAGGATAAGTACAGGAGACTCTCAATAAAGTCTAATTAGTCTGAGAGTTCCTTAAAACATCTCTCACATGGATCATCAGAAAGATCTATGTATGACCTGTAGAGATAGAGGTTTCAGTGCTTTGTGTGTGGGGGGGAGGGGGGCATATATCAGAGATGTGAAGCCCATTCAGAATCACATGCCCAAGAATTTCTCCAGTCACAATCCAGAGGCTAATTGAGGCCACCTATCCAAAGTTTTACCTTCAGGGTTTTCTTTAACTTACTTTTTTTTTTTAAGTTTTAGAACCCTTAACTTGGGTTTTAAGGTTTAACATTCTCTCCAAGATGTTTTTTCCAACTCCCGGGGCTTCTGTCATCTTTCCCTCCCCTCCTCCCTCACCCTGCTCACTGCAGTTAATTTATGACACAAATGTCTTCTATAGAGATGTCACACATTCCATGCGTATTATGTGGAAGGCGCTGTGCTACATGTTTTATGGATAGATTGTTTGGTTTAACCCTCACAAAAAAATCCAGTGGGGTTACAGAGCTATGAATTCCCTTTTATGGATAAGGAAACCAGCTCGGGAGAGACCAGACCTAAAGGCACCCAGACAGTGAGCCAGTGGATGGTCAGGTGGATGGGGCTCTGCCACAGCTCCAAGTTGCCCCCTTTTGCTTTGATCTTTCATTAATTCACTCACTCATCTTTCATGGTACCTTCATATGCCAAGAACAATGCTATGAACAGGGGCCTGCATTAGGAGGGGTAAGAAACAGATTCTACCCTTAAAAGGAAGTGGAAGCTTCTGGTAGGGAAGACTTAAACACCAAGCACCTCATACCACACCACCCACCGCTGCCCCACCACTGTCCAGTTCATGAGCTGAAACTTCCTCCTGGCTCTGCACCTGCTGACTAAGAGCTCCCAGGCTTCTTTATCCTCCCTTCTCTCCCAGTACCCCAGCCCCTCTCATCTGCCCTTAGTCATCTTGGCTTTCTTTGCAAATAGGTCAGGATAGTTCCACCTCTCTGGGCCATAATCTCCTCCCCCAGTATTTCCATGCCCCCCCTCAGCCCCCTCGATTTTTCAGTACACATTTCAGGTCACACCTCCTTAAGGAAGCCTTCCCAGGTACCCTAAGTGACACAGATTTCTTCCAATCCTGTATTTATCTAAGATATTGCCTATTTGAGTTGTGGTTGCCTCTTCTTATTTGGCTCTCTAGGCCATTACTATCAGGACTATTTTTCTCTCCTTGGGATCCTTTTGCAAAACTGCACCCATTCTTTTTTAGTAGAAAGGTCGAGTGGCAGGGTGCTAAAGAATTTTGTTTTTTCCAGACCCAATTTTGAATCCTGATCCTGTGAGCTGTACATCTGGAGACATTTACGTAATGGAGTCTTTCTTCCTTCATCTGTAACACGATGACAGAATGATCGAATCCAGGTTTCTGTCTCCACAGCTTGGATGGTGCAACTTCCAGTGTGCTGGTGTTTGGAGATGGGTCTACTATGAAGCCATCAGACACTGTGGGTGGAAGCCCTTCTGAGATGCTAGTGCTTGTAACCATGGGCCTGCTTCCACTTTGTCTCGGCTCTCTACCATGTGAGGCCTCCCTGGGGCTTTCTTTCGAATCTCTATTCCATGGACCACTCACACCATAGAGTATTCTTCCTGCAAGCCTGGGGAATGAATTTTAGATGAAACACAAACCACTCAAATCCAGTTCTAGAAATTTTGGCTTCTTAAAGATACATAGTCTTAAAGACACATAGCTTGAAGCATCATTTCCCTCCTGGATACTCTTTTTTTTTTTTTTAAATTAACCTCTTCTCTCTACAACTATTATTGTGACATGGACTTTTAAATCATTATTTTGGGGCAATGGTCCTGGGGTTTGAACTCAGGACTTCATGCTTTGCTGGGAAAGTGTTTCATTCCTCTATCAGATAGGTATCATTCTTTAGCCTAAACCAATCTCAGACGGCAATCCTCCTACTTCTGCCTTCTGAATCACTGGGATTGCAAGTATGTATTGCCATGCTCAGCTTTGGAATCAATCTTTCTTTCTCTCTTTCTTTCTTTCTTTCTTTCTTTCTTTCTTTCTTTCTTTCTTTCTTTTTTGTTGTTAGTGGTGGGGCTTGAACTCTGCCTGGGCACTGTCCTTGAGCTCTTCAGCTCAAAGCTACGACTCTACCACTTGAGCCATAGCACCACTTCCGCTTTTCTGGTGGTAAAGTGGAGTCTCACAAACGTTAGTGCCCAGGGTGGCTTTGAATCACAATCCTCAGATCTTAGTCTCCTGAGACACTGGTGCCTGACTTAGCTTTGGAATAGTTCATGTTTAGCCAGTTGTTCTTGCCTTTAATCCTGCCCACTCTATGCTGTTTTGGACTTATTCAAAGTAAAAAGGTCACTTCTAAGAGTTTTTCTTTTTCTTTTTCCTTTTTCCTGCCAGTCCTAGGGTTTGAACTCAGGGCCTGAGCACTGTCCTTGAGTTTTCTCAAGGCTAGTGCTCTACCACTTGAGCCACAGCACCACTTCTGGCTTTTTCTGTGTATCAAATCCAGGGCTCTGTGCATGGCAAGCACTCTATTGCTAGGCCACACTCCTGGCCCCAAAGAGTCTTTCTAAGCAGAGATAGTTTGCTTGTTTCCCCACCCCAAAACAAATTTTAGACAACTTTAAACTTCCTTTAAAACAACCACGTTTAAATTATTCACACTGTCCATGCTAGCCAGAATGCTGGCATCACAGCCCCTAAGACTGAGCCCCTCCCAGGCCTCTTTGTTTGAACTGCAGACACTCACTATTATCTGCTGTTCCATAGGTGACCACTACACAGCAGCAAGATGCAAAACATGAATTTGGTCTAAAAATCCTTACAGAAAACGGGATACACAAACCTGAGAGCTCATAAACCTTCAAGAACAAGCTTCAGATTGAGGTTTGTCATTGTGTGGTCAGGAGAGAAGGCAGAGGCATTTCTACCCCCTCTACACATCCAGACAGGGAGGGGTCATACCAGCAAATGCTTTTGGTGTCACATAACTTCCTGTGGTTAGGAGCTGGGCAGAGCTTAGCTGGCAGGTTGTAGTTGAGTCTAAGGTGCAGCCTAGCTGCAGGCTGTCCCTACAGTCAGCTGATATCTCCCTTGAAACTAGAAGATTTACTTCTGAGATAGCTCCTTGGTGTGGCTACTCACAGCAGGTCTCAGCTCCTTGCTGCCTCCATACAAGTTCCCTCTACACAAGACTGCTTGTGGGTTCTCACACTGTGGCTGTCTCCAGGCTGAAATGATCCAGGGGAGCCAGGAGGAAACTCCTGGGCCTCTAATGACCTACTTCCGTAAATCTCCTTCTGTCCCTCTGCCACTGTTTATTAGTTCGAGGATATCCAATTCAGTTCATGCCCCAGGGAGTGACACAGCAGTCATGTTATAAAGGAGACCTTTGACAGTGGAAGAATATGGAAAACCATGGCCGTAAAAACACCTGAAATCACCCAGGTGGACCTGTTTGGAACTTCAGGTAAAAATGGAAAATAAAAACTCCCCCCCCCGCCCCCCTCTCTCTCTCCAGAAGTTCTGGCAGAACTCTGATGCTGCCGAAAGCCTGACAGAGATGGATGGGAGGCAGGAAGGAAGGGGAAACACGAATGTGGAGAATGCCCATTTTTCACATTCTGTGCCATCCTGAAAGACATCAGGGGCACAGGGAGATTAATTGGTGTGAATTAAATTTCTCTTGTCTCGCTCTATACGTTTCTTTCCCAAACTCTCCTTCTTAGCCATGGTTCTTATCAAACAACACAGGACTTTTCCTCCATTATTTTTAATGCTAAGGTCCCATTAAGCAACATCAGTGTCTGAAGGATCAAACCATCAATCATTTCTTTCTCGGAAACAGAAAGAGAAATATCACACAATTCGTTCTGCTTTTAAAAGCTATGGCTGAAGAGCTAGCACACACAGTCCAAAAATACTTTCCAATTGATGCACAGCTATTATTAGAGCCCGTATTTACTTCCATGGTTCATGTCACCATATTGCATTTACTGTATTGTATCAAAAAAAGAATGTTTAGTTCCACAAATAGGTTCCCCCTATCATGATGTCGCTAAACTTCTCTGATTTACAGAAGCAATTTCTTCCTCCTGGAAGTCCTGGGCCAGTCCTGGGCTTGAGCTCAGGGCCTGAGCACTGTCCTTGGACTTTTCTCAAGGCTAAAGCTCTACCACTTGAGCCTCAGCACCACTTCCAGCTTTTTTTTTTTCTATGTATGTGGTATTGAGGAATTGAACCAGGGTCTTCGTGCATGCTAGGCAAGCACTCTACCAAACTCCCAGTCCCACCTCTTGCACTTTTTTTTTTTTTGCCAGTCCTGGGCTTGAGCTCAGGGCCTGAGCACTGCCCTTAGACTTTCTCAAGGTTAGAGCTCTACCACTTGAGCCTCAGCACCCTTTCTGGCTTTTTTCTATGTATGTGGTACCGAGGAATCGAGCTCCGGTCTTCGTGCATGCTAGGCAAGTACTCTACCACTAGGCCAAACTCCCAGCCCGCACCTCTTGCACTTTTAAATTGTTGTTTTCATTTTAAAGCAAAATATTTCCATTTTTCAACCAAGTCTTAAAGTTGGAATTCTAAATGTGGAAGTCTCAAAGCCTAATCTGGCTTAAGAGATGAATCCATTGTATTTCTAAAAACCTTTAATGGATTTCACATACCCCATCAGGGCCAAAAACTGGATTAAGGTGGTCAGAGCAATGTTCTTCCGAAAGCCAGGGCTTGTCACAACTTTAATAAACCATAAACTGATGACTCACAGAATCCAGCAGGCCTTGTCGCTCATCACAGCCAATTTCTCACCACCAACTCTGCCATTTATTTGTGGATTTGCTACATCAGAAGATCTCCCCATTGTCCTTCATATGAAATCTCATTTATGAGAAGGGGCACAAACCCTGCAAAATAACTCCAACCTGAGAGCACAGTAAAAAGCACAGGCCACAGAATCTGTCCAGGTTCTACAGGGAATTGTGGCTCTTGAGACAAGCCCAGGAAAGAAGGAAGGGAAATGAAGGAGACCAAGACACAGGAACAGGAGACATCAAACACCATAGGAGATGAGTGGGGAAGGTCCCTCCCATATGCCACCTAAGGCCAATGAATTCATTGAATACATGGCAGAACAGACACTTATTGCTTCTTAATGATTGCCCATGACCTCCAGCTTATATTGATAATTTTGTCAGGCACTCAAGTCATGTTATAAATATCCAAATGGTCCTTAAGGTGGGTGGGGTTGGGAATCAATTTCAGGGGGAACAATATAAAGGGTAATATTGATCAAGATGCATTGTACTCAAAAATTGACATGCTGAATTAATCTCCTATATACAAATGCTGAAGGTGAACAATAACAATAAACAAACAAACACAAAAAGTCAAATGGTCCTTAACAGAGATTTCATACTTCTGTGAAAGTTCACTAGACATTTTGAGAGTGAAATAATCTAAAGTCAATTTGGAAGGACTCAGGACATTTTAGGCCCATTTTGAAGAACAGATGGTTTATTATCTGTGTGTAAAACATGGTATTTAGGAGATTTCAACTATTCTAAGAATTAGGGAGTTATGTCATTTCTATAGGAATAAAAACATCATTTAGGAATTTAATAGAACTCCCCCCCTTCCCACAGTCCTCATCAAATGTCAAGACTTAACATTTTTTTTCATTATTTAGGATTATAAACCCTCTATAGACTGTTTAGAGAACATTTTTGAAGATATTTAAAAGTCTGAGTGAGCTAAAACGCATTTACCTGGGAACAGATGTTCTATGTATTTGTTTTTTTTTCTTCCCTATTTTGTAAGCACATTGTCCCAGAGCTAGGATAAACAGTGCAGCCAAACCTTTACATCCTGCTTTCCAGCAATGGAAAACAATGACATTCTATTCAGATTAAGAAATGAGTCTGTATATATTGTAGAAAATCTCAGGGATGGGGCGGGGAGAATGAAGCCCAGAAAAATCTAAAGGAAGACATTTAAAAATCACTAGCAACTGTGTCACAGTTAATATATTGGTGACTTTCCTTCCTAAGCTTTCCTTTTTCTTAGTCCTTAACAAAGCCGCAGACTTGAGAGAATTGGGTCATTTCTTGAGTGCCCAATTACCAGTTAACTAGGACTCAAGTTAAAGATCCCTGGAAAAGTCTGGAAATTTCATAAAAATAAAGAGTATGTTTCTTTCCAGTGACCCTTGAGGAGGCAGCAGGGGGCTGTCTGGGAACTAAGACACCTCTTGAGTTGCTGCCTGGCACCCCCCACCCCCTAAGCCATGACCCTGGAGTCTCAACTTCTGCTGAATGAGGGTGGATGGGAAAGACAACATGCATTTACATTCGCACTTATTTCAGCCCTAAGATGCACCTGGAAACTCAAGAAGAGCTTAAACATCAACTGGAACTCAAGGTTTCTGCTACCAAGAAGGCTGTTTAGCTCATAAAATGTAAATTGAACAAAATTATACTACCCAGTGGTCCTTTCTCTCCCCCCTAGGATCACAGGAATTTCTTGCCAAAGGTGGTTAAATTCAATGGTCTCCTAAAAAACAAATCAAACCCAGGCAATCATTATTCTGGAGTGCATATGCTTCACTGAAACCCAGTTTGATTAAGCTGGTGTGGAAGAGTAGTAGAGATACTACTCTTCAACATTACATGTGGCCATGGGCCAATGGTTTAGACTTGAGGGGTTCTGGCTTTGTCTTTGGGTGAACTAAAAGCTAACCAGGCCTTCTCTGCCAAGGTAGAGGCAGACTCAAGGCAGATGGCAATAAGGACGTGCCTGGCACAGGCAGAAGTCTTCATGGTATTCAGCGCTTGGTATTCAGTTCACACACAGGTGTGGGGAACTGGAATGGTGGATCACTGAGCATGTGCATCAAGACTTGTCATGGATTCATCTGAACATAGAGAGGAACAAAAGGAATATTCTCTTTGCATACTGCGGGTCTTCAGAGTAGAAGACAAAGGGGGAAAAAGATATGAGATGGGGAGATACTTCAGTCATGTGTCTTTGGTAAAGGAATGTCATATCCCAAATGTAACACCACTTTCACCATCACAAAGTTCAACAATACCTACGTGGATGTGTAAATACAGTAAAGTTACTCCAACTCTCATCACACACCCCTCCACAGAAGTAACCACTATGGCAAGTATGCATGCAACCTTTCTACTCAAGACATGTACATAAATACACATACCTATGTGTTCACAATATTTGCCTGGCAGCACGGCAATTTTCCTGTTAATATACAATTAAGTATTCTTTCTTCCTTCCCTCTCTCCCCTTCTCCTCCCACCCTCCAGCTCCCTATTGGTCCTGGGTGCTATCCCTGACCCCCTTTCTCTCAAGTCTAGTGCTCTGCCACATTGAGCCGCAGCTCAACTTCCAGTTTTCTGGTGGTTAATTAGAGATAAAAGTCTCACAGTCTTTCTTGCTCAGGCTGGCTTTGAACTGGGATCCTTAGATCTCAGCCTCCTGAGCTCTGGCATAAATCACTGGTGCCTGGCTCTTGTCTATTTAAAAAACAAAACCAAAAGCACTTGTGATAGTTTTCCATAAAATGTATGAGCCATAGTGTTAAGTGAGCAATGTGGAAGGGGAAGAGGTCCAAAGGTCAGTGCCTCACCCACTGTCATAGGAACCATATGCTCCTGTGAGACTCGGTGATTTTATGAAGTAGGAAACACAATACCACCCTTCATGAACTTCTTGTGAGGACCTCAGTTACTAAACGGGCTGAAGTATTCTACATGGAAGAAAGCAGGACACAATACCACCTTTAACTTAGATCAAAATACGTGGAGTAGGAAAAAGCTAGAGCTCACACTAACACAGATGCATTTGAACTGTTCCTGTGTTAATACGGAAAGCAAATGCTTCAGGAAATGCAAGCGATAAAAAATTCATCATGATTTCATTTGAAACCAGAGCTATGTGCCAAAATATTCCAATTTTAGCCAGTTGTGTATGGCTACAACTCCAGAGGTACAGGGCCTGCTTCTTAGGGTGACGCTGTTTATATAGACAGAACCCATTGGGTTCAGAGGTCTCTTCTTCAATCAGGAGGGAACTTGCAAAGGGGCTGTCGTCCTGTCTGCCATACATAGATAAAAAAGAAATGAAGCTGGGGTTACTTTTAGCTTTCCTCAGAATCACAGTAATGCCAGTGAGGCAGATAAGCGGCTGAGAAAGACTCACCCATAGGTCAGATTAATATACCCTATCTGTGCACATGCACTCTGTCTCTCTGTCTCTCTGTCTCTCTGTCTCTCTCTCTCTCTCTGTCTCTCTGTCTCTGTCTCTGTCTCTCTCTCTCTCTCTCTGTCTCTCTCTCTCTCTCTCTGTCTCTTTCTCTCTCTCTCTCTCTCTCTCACACACACACACACACACACACACACACACACACACACACACACACACACACACTGCTCCATTTCCTGGTTGACAAGACAGGCTGACCTCCTCTTCACAGTGGCCTGACTCCTAACTTCAGGATATTGACTTTTTTTGCAAATGATACAAGCTTATGAAATGTCAATGTTTGCTTCAACTTTGTTCTGGGCTTTGCCATACAAAAGGACTAAGACACAGATCAGTGCCTCTGGTGTTTGGAGGAGGGAGGGAAGGAAGTGGGGCAGCTCTGGTGGGCCAAGTCACTAAGGAAAGACTTCCCAGTAGGCTGGTGAAGATCTAGTGTCTGAAGAAGGCCATTTATTGAGCCAGAGGAACTGAGGTGACCGGCAGTGTCACAGCCTCCACAGCCACCTTCACAGAGCTTCCAATGCAAGCCAAACCCAGGTTCAAGGGCACTTTGAGTTGAGTAGAATGACTTTGTTCATCAGTGTTGGTCACAAGGGCTGCTGTCAGAGTTCATAGCTCATTACAGAGCGTTTCATCTCCTTTGGTTCTATGTGGATAGTAAGTCATCCTGTCTAAGTGGCTATCCTAATGTGAAACCCTTTTGTTACTTCAACTAGTGTTGATTATTGAGTATTGTTTTTGTTGTCTTCCTCCTCCTCCACCTCCTCCTCTTCCTCCTTCTAGGACTCAGAGCATCACACTCTGTTACTTGAGTCATGCCTCTAGGCCATTTTTTGTGCTCATCATTTTCCCAGTAGGGTCTTGCTTTATGCCTAGCCCAGCCTGGGTTGTGATTCTACAGATGCTTCTCTGTGTTGCTGTGTATGGCAGGTGTACATTACTATGCTCCCCCCATCGTGTCTCTATGGTCACTATGATCGCAGGTGCATACTGTTGAGTCCAGCTGTTGTTTGAGATGGAGTGCCTTGAACAACCTTTTGTCTTGCCAGGTCTCAAATCATAATCCTCCAGTCTCCACCTCCCCAAAGAGCTAGAATTACAAGCTTGAGCCACCCTAGCTGGCTTTTTTCCTTTGCCTTAAATGTCATGGACACTTGGCAAACACTTTGAAAATATACTTGGACATTCTCCAGGGATAATGTTTCCAGGAACAGAAAGCAGACCTTTCTATTTTGTTAGGAACAAAGCTCTAGAGTCCAGCTTTTGCTGCCAGTGAGGACGGGGCCAGCCTGGCTCCACTGTGCACCCTCCTCTAAACCTGGCATGTCCTTAAGCAGGGAACTACACACTTCTTATCAATGTCAGGATACTTCTCTGCTTTAATTCTCAGGTGTGTGATCACTTTTTCTGCCTTATTGGAAGCAACTTTCAGACCCATTGTCCAACACGCCCCAGGAATGAAAGAGACAAACCATTCTGTCAACTCAACAATAACTCCCATTTACAGGGACAAAATACAGGGTGCCAATTTCAATGTGCATTGTCTCCAATATGTTTGCAAAACTCTCTGCCCTACACAATCTGTGATGCACACACAGTTTTCAAGTGAACCCCCCCATCACATAGAATGACTAATGATAGCAGATGCAAAACAGCTAACAACGAAAACAAACACAAAAATAAAACAGCATGCGTCAAGTCCCACGTCAGTCACAGTAATGTTTTCTCACATCCAGTCATCTGAGACGAGAGGCTGGCTATTTAAAGGACGGAGAGAAGGTGTCCCGTGATGGATTTTTAATGGAAATAAGGCGAGAAGGCAGTGTTGTGGGTAGATAAGAGAAACAAGAAATTTCAATTCCGGATTTGACTGCCCAGATAAGAGGTGCCATGAATGCACTGGCTCTTTGAAGATCATCAAATCACCCCATAGGCCAAATGAAGAGAAGGCTGAAGGGTAAAGAAAGAGTTGTTACATGGTAGCTATGAAAAGACTACATTTTCAGCCATCTTCAGGGGAATAGACATTGGTTTCAGGGTCAATAGGGAGAACGGGTTGGGCGGGGCGGGAGGGGAGGGGTAAGAAAGGTTTTTTGGTGGATTTAAAGCACTGCCAAGTTGAAGATGTGGCCTGGTTGACTATTAGATCAATTTTTGTCCTTGAAGGAGTTCTGGAGAAATGATCATGTTGTTATTGGAACACAACAGGAATAAGGTGATTTCCCAAGTTTTGTCTATGTTTTAAGATAAGAAGAAGAAAATAGCTGGGTGCTGGTGGCTCATACCTGTAATCCTAGCTACACAGAGACTGAGATATGACAGTGATGGTTCAAAGCTAGACCAGGCAGGAAAGTCCATGAGACTTTTAATCTTCAATTTATTACCAGAAAACCAGAAGTGACACTGTGGCTCAAAGTAGTAGAGTACTAGCTTTGAGCAAAAGAGCTTAGGTACAGTGTCCAGGCCCTAAATTCAAGCCCCATAACCAACCCAAAAAGAAAGAGGTGTGTGGGGGGACTGAGACTATACCATGCAAATGAGAGAAGTAGGTCTGTACTTAGATCTCACCTCCTCTGCTTGGTCCCTGTTCTCTGGGGCTACTCACTCCTCAGTGGGAGTACATGAGAGGCATGGGGCAACCCTCTCAGGGGCAAAGCTCATTAAGCCCCTGGGATTCCTCTCTACCCCCCCCCCCCAGTGGCTCCTCTTGTTTCCAGGGAAAATCAAACATGTCCCACGTGGAAACAAGAGTTAGCAGTGCCCATGCTTTTCCACAGTGGGCATGTGGGTAAAGGTTTTGTGAATGCACAGGGATTCTCTTGGACCTTGAGAAAGAGCAGGTGCAAATGACTATGATTGTTTATTTTCTTCTTACTACTTTGGGGCTTGAGAGGGAGGCAGCTCAGATGACCAAAGAAATGGAAATGCAAAGAGGATGCAAAAGACAAAGAAGGAGTAAGAGCCCATGCTTGTTTTACTAAGTGTTGTTCATCTCCTTTGTGCCCACCCACACTCAGGCTGTTCACACATAGAGGTGACACGGCTGATGGGAGTCTGCAGGAGAGTCTGGGACTGCAGACACACCCACATCTTACATTCATCTCCTCTAAAATTCAAGGTCATTGCCATAAAGGAGGTCAGAAGGACCTGGGCCAGAAGGGTCCTAGAATGTCAGAGAACCTTCTATCTAAGGATTTTTGCTCTTCAGTCCTGAGATGCTCACTTAAGACCAGACCTACTGTGCTTAAGCCTGGAATGCTGGAGCTAAGCTTTAGGCCCTGGGTTGGAGGAGGTTAGGTGTGAGAGATGAAGGTTGTGGAAGATATATGGCTCTCAGTCTGGCCCTATGGCAAAGAATGCTTGAGGACAGAGTGCCACCTTTTCCTCTGGTGCACACACACACACACACACACACACACACACACACACACACACACACTTTGAGGTGTTCAGGAGGTCTTTGCTTTCCAGAAGGTCTTTTCTTTCATGCCTTTTTAGCCACTACCTCACAGGAGAGTCCCCTTCTCCCATCTGGAGAATCCAGCCATTCCTGACACACTGAACCGAAACAGCTGCGGCTGGTGGGCAGGAAGCTTATAATATGATCACAATTTCAAGGTATTAGCAGTCCAAGAAAATAAGGCCCTCCCTGCCCTCCCCTTTGCCAATCCAAAATATTCATTTTTTTCCATGTGAAGTTCTGGTCCCGGGAGTTTGGCCTAGTGGTAGAGTGCTTGCCTAGCATACACGAAGACCCGGGATCGATTCCTTGGTACCGAATATTTAGAAAAAGCCAGAAGTGGTGCTGAGGCTCAAGTGCTAGAGTTCTAGCCTTGAGAAAAATCCAAGGACAGTCCTTAGGCCCTGAGCTTAAGCCCAGGACTGGCAAAATAAAATAACATAAAATAACAGAAAAATGGAGAATCTGCAATTGTCATCAACACTTGGAGAAATACCAAAGATCCTGAACCGTATACCTCCCTGCTTTCCCTTCTAGGTAAGGACTGTTAATGTGGGATAGTTTTCTTGCACATATTTCTCTGGTTTTATGTAACATGCTAATATAAACAGGCACATTTCTGGCCTTGTTTTTGTTTGTGTTTTTCACTAGGTAACATATCACAGAAATCCTCCCATGTTCCTAGGTATAATCAAAACTCAGGTATCTAACATTGTGTGGAATATCAGGCAGGTTTCTCCAAGGGACAGAACAGGATGCATCTGTGTGTGTGTGTGCGTACACATGTGTGTCTGCACACATACACATGCATGTGTGCACTACACATGTACATATGTAGCTACACACATCTTGGGAGGTGCTTAAGGAACTGGCTCATGTAGTTGGGAGAGGGTCTTAGTCTATCTTAAGTTTGTGTGGCAGGCCCGCAGGCTAGAGACCCAGAAAAGCTTCTCCGTCTGCTGAGAAAATTCCTTCCAAGTCTTTGTTCTCTCCAAGCCTTCAACCGATTGGATAAGGCCCACATCACATCATGGAGAGTCATTTGCTACACTCAAAGTCTACCAGTTTAAATGTTCTATCTCACCCAAAAGAAACATCTTTACCGAATCAGCCAGAATAATGTTTGACTGAATTCCGGGCATGTGGCCCAGGCAGGTTGATACATGAAATTAACACTCCCTCAAGGCAGACACCTATCCAGCTCATTCATTTTACAATATATCTATTAGTGGACATTTACAGTTCTTTTTCTCTCTGCATTCTTTTTGCCTCTATAAGTAAAGCTCAAATATCAACATTCTTTTGTTTCTTCTTCATAGAATCCAAGAGATAAAGGAGTTCCATGCTGTAGTTATTTTGTGGTTGATATGCTCTGGTGGGCTTCTGTAGTTTTGTTCGATTTCCCTCTGAATGGGGTTTCAATGGTTTGGCACATTCTTCTGGCTTTGATTAGCAGATGCACAAAATGAAACTTCTTCATCTTATGTCATTGTGGAAATGTCTGTAAGAAACTTCCTCCAGGGCTCAGACCTTCAACCTTTCTTGTTTTGCACATGAGTCATTTTACCTGACTCATGAGCAGAAAGGGGAGAGCTTAGGAGAAGGCTTGGGGGCCCCTGAGCCACCCTGGGTGAGAAGGATACAGGCTCTTTAACCACGCTTCATGTCTGTCGTTCGGGATGTTAGGTAACATTTTAACCTCTCCCATTCTCTCCCTCTCCTTATTTAAGCAGGGTGCCCAGGGAAGGCCTATGTTAAATAAGAAACGTTTCAAGACCCAGTGTTTCCTGTCCTCTATGGGACTTTAAGAGAGGCCCTGAGTGCTAAGAAACAGGGGCTCTGCCCCATAGGGGCAGAAGTGATGAAGGCGTCATTCTCAAAGAAGAAGAGGAGAGAAAGCTGGGAGTTCTGGCACCATGATGCCCTCCTGGGCTGCAGAAAGGAGGACAAAAGCAGGAAGACCTTTGGCTTCTCCCAAGTACAGCTCTCACTACCCTTCTTGGGTGAAGTCTGAGACCCCAGAATTGAGGCAGGGCACTGGGTCAACACCCCATTTATTACCTTGCCAAGCAGAAGGCAAGAAGTAGAAGCAGTGATGTAAGGCGGGGCTTTTCAACGGTGACACAGCTGACCTCTTGGATAATTCTTCATGATGGTGGGTCACAGAGTGCATTGTGGGATATGCTTAGCTGCAACCCTGTCCACAAGATGCCTGTAGCCATCCCTCTCCCAGTTCTGAGGGCCCAAAACACGGCCAGATGTGATCAAACAATGCCTGGAGCCCAAAGTCACACCTGAGAATCACTGATCTAAGAGTAAGGGAGAGGCAGTATTTCCTTAGTATATTGGACAGAGATTCCCACCACACACACACACACACACACACACACACACACACACACACACAGAGAGAGAGAGAGAGAGAGAGAGAGAGAGAGAGAGAGAGAGAGAGAGAGAGAGAGAGAGAGAGAGAGAGATATTTTATAAATTATGCTAAGGAATGCCATCAAGTTATTTTGTTTCTTCCAGATTTGTCTCCCTGACAATGTTTGGCTTGGGCTAATTATTAACCATTAGCATTCATCTTCTCAATGACTGCCAACAAAGGGAGGGCCACCAGAAATGGAGGCATGGAGTCTTCATTATACTGAGGCTGGTGAAAGGGCCAGAGAAGTATTTGGGGTGTGCTGAGTCCTCACTGGCCTCCCTCAAGCTGGGGCTTGTTGGTGCAATGACTGGGCCAGACTGCAGTGAGAGCCAGCTCTGGAAACGTGGGCTGCCCTTTAGGGCCTTCTCCTTGCACACTAACAAGCCTGGTTGGGACTTCATATTTGAGAGCAGCAATCACAGTTTTATCACTAGTGCAGGGAGGTAGCTGATGTCAGCGGTCTTTTCCAGGCAAGACAGAACGGAATACTTTCTCCACCTCCTCTCTTCTCACAGAGCTGATTCTTGGAGGCAGTCCACTTGGTTATCCACAGACGTGAGCATAATTTGGAGGCAGCAGCTACGCCAGATGGCCTGCTGATGCTGGAAGCCCTGAGTCCATTCCTGAGCCAAATTTCTCACTCCCTGGAGGAGCAGAGTAGAGGTGGTTCATGTGCGGGGAAGGCCAAGCTGCCTGTCTCTGGAAAGGAAGAGAGCAATGGGGAAGCCCAGCATGAATGGTCACTGCCCTTGCCAAATATGCACAGTATGACTGAGGTAGCTGTTAAGAAAACTTCCTGATGACTGGTGTGGACAGATCCTGGACCAGAATGCCTTGGGCAGCTGTGGATGGTGGATGACCTTCCTTGGAGGTCAGAGCTGCCTGGGTGGTTCGCATCATCCTGCCGGAGTCAGGCATCCCAGCGAGGTCTCCAGATGGGCCCCAAGATGTGTGTGGGTTTTAGGGCCAGGTGGAGGTGAGACACGGGACATGGGGCAATTACACAGAATAGTGGTGGGCTGGTGACTTTCCTGGGTACAGGAGAATCTCTGGAGATACGGTCATAGATGAAAAAGGGAAAAAGAAAAGAGCAAGTGAGGAAAGCAAAGGGAACCAAGTAAGAGAGGAGACGCTTAGAAAGTGATGTCTATGCGTCATTAAGATAGCTACAGAAACATTTTAATTTCAGGGAATGGAAAGGAAGATTAGAGGGGCTTGGAGGATAACGGAATAATCCTGCTTAGTTTGCTTTTTTGTGTTTTAATTTTATTTTTATTTATTTATTTCATTTTTTTGTGGTCATGGGAGTTGAACTTTGCCGGGTCGATGTCCCTCAGCTCTTTTTTTTTTCCTTTTTTGTTTTTTATTGTAATTAGTAAAAGGGTTACATGATATTTGCCAGATAGAAGGTGCATTAATTCACATACATTGATACCCTTTCACATGTCTTGGTACCCATTTCCCTCCCCTTAGTTTGCTTTTAAATCAATTTCTTACATACACTTCTTTTTTACTTCAAACTCATTACTGAAATACAGCAGATATTTTTATTTTGTCTTGTCAATCAGGGCCAAGGGAAAACTGAGATGTCATGGCCCTGCCACTTACTATGTGATTTTAAGATGGTCACTCTTTGAGCCTCAGTCTCTTTATGCAAAAATTAAGTACACAAAATGCCTGGTTCTAAAGTGTTGGGAAGGAAAGGTAAAAGAAATCTGTTTCAATTCAATAAACAATGAGCACATATTAGCCACTTGATTTTTTTGCTTCTATTATCCTATAAAATTAATAATCCGAACAGCTATTGTTTCTAAGTTGGATTTACCATGCTAAACATTTTAAGCAGCTGCCACTGTTTCTAGCATAAGACCACTAACCTTAAAAGGCCTAAAATACCAGTATGACTTGGCTCTGCCTGACTCTGTCTCCCTAGAGCCCATATTCTCTCTCAACAGAGCACCGGTTCTCTCTCATTTCCAGCGCTACCTACAGGGTATTAGTGCAGTTCTTTGATATTTCAGGCTCCTTCTCTCCCTTGTTCAACATATTTCCCTTGGCCTTGAACTCTCTACCCCTGACTGACTCAGGACTCCACATATCAGCTAAAACTTCACATCTTCAGACAAGCTACTTCTTACCACCTTAGCCAGAGCTCAAGTCCTCAACTGTCACGGTCTGACCTCCTCACTGTTCTTCCTAACAGTCCTCTCCACTTTTCAACTGAATGTAGTAAGGATAGGTGTTCCCTTCATGGACAGTCATCCCAATGCCTGCGCGTAGACAAGGTATCTATCAACAGTCAGAGATGAAGGCTGGTTGTAGTGGGGACACACCTGTAATCCCAGCTACAGGGGAGGTAGAGATAGGAGGATCACAGTCCCAGCCCAGCCCAGCGAAAAAGCATGAACTCCTACCTGTAAAATAATAAAAGCAAGAAGGGTTGGTCACCCTGGTTCCATTGGTGAAGAGTTTGCCTGGCAAATGCAAGGCTCTGTATTCAAACTCCAATATCATCAAAATTGGAAAGAAAAAAAAAAGCTGAATCTCTAAAGTGAAAGCATTTGTTTGGCACTGCTAAGGTGAATACAGCCCAGAAAGTTATAGACTTTGTGAGACCCTGGGATAATAAAAGATCCTGTTCAGCTAGCCACATAAAGAGACTCAAAGTCCATCTCTTCTTTCCCTTCCTTGCCTTTACAAGTTACCCATAGTTATTCTATGCTGGGGGAGGAATGTGAAGTGACTGTTTCCCTCCATTTTTCCACTCCCCCGCCTGATTCAGTTAATTAGTCCAACATCATGCATTAACCAACATCAATAATGAGGGGCTTGCTGGCGGAAAGGAGAGGATTCCCATTTGTTTACAACTTGGAATGCCAATCCTTACCCTCTAAAACATGCATGTATATTCATAAAATATTTTCCTTTAAGCCTCTGTCTCCAAAATGGAAATGAAAACAAAACAACCCCAGCAAGTCAAATAAACAGAAAAGTAAAATCTCCTACAGGAAAGGTGTTTCCTCTAACCCACAACACAAATTGAAGATGAATAGAGAACCCCACGAGGAAACAGATATGCTTTACTGCTGGGGTGGTGTGGGGGTCATGGATCTTCTCCTTCCCTAGATGTGCAGGTGCTCTCAGGTGTGCTGAGAAAAAGGGGAGAGGAGACTGTTAGGATGCTGGGGCTAGCTACAGTGCTGACATTAGTTTTGTGTTCCCAATTAAAGTGATACCTTAGCATTTCAGGTGACTGTCCATATGAACTTTGGCAGTGTGTGAGATGATTTGACCCAATGGTGGATGTCAATCCTGGGATGATCCAAACTAGTGCAAATGTATGCCTTTCTTTTGCCACAGGAAACCTCACAGGAGAGCATCTCACAGCTTTACCCTCAGATTCTAGTCAGACTCTATTTAGATGCTCCTACAAACATGTGTCAGCAGTTGAAAAGCCTCCCCCTAATTGGGACAAAATTACTTCTTCAGTGCTGTAGGTGAGACACACAAGTAAAAATATGACTCTGCGATGGTTTAAGTATACCCCAAGGTGCTTTATTTTCCTTAAGCACACAGGAAAGTGCAGGTGGAAGAAATATGTGTGTTTGCTTATAGGAAGTGTGTTTGAGAGAGAAAAATGGAAAGAGAGAGAGAGAGAGAGAGAGAGAGAGAGAGAGAGAGAGAGAGAGAGAGAGAGAGAATAATGACACAGCTTTTCCAACTCTCTCCCAGGGTCTGAGCTGCTGTTCCTTAACAGTTTAGAAGTCCGTTGCCTGATAAGAATCTGTCTATAAATTCTCTTTCATTCCTACTGGGAAGTTCCACTCAAAATACACTCCTAATATTACTTGGAATATATTCTTATGTATTTGGTACACAGTTTAGGAAGCAACAAACATTTCAACTGTGCAGTGGTTTGGTAAGTCTCCATTATCATGAGGAGATGGTAGAAATCTTGAAGGGTGGAGCCTGGTGGGAGGATGTTAGGTCATTGGAAGCGTCCTCTGGAAGGGCATACTAGATCTCCAATCCATTCTCCTTCTCCCCTCTGTTTTCTGGCCACCATGAGGTGAACAGGGCTTCTCCACCATGTGTTCCTGCCACCAGCCCAAAATGGTGCAGCCCAGTGGCCATGGACTGAAACCTCAGAAGTCATGAGACAAAATAAACCTTATCTCCTTACAGGGTTTCACAGGGTCAGAAATGGCCCTTCATGAAGTCATAACCTAGGAAGTAGAAAGAGGAAGAAAACGGAGCCATAAATGCCATAGTAGATGGTTGTGGCTCAGTCTTGTAGTTCAGAGAGATTGAGTGCACAGCAAATAACATCACCCATGGAAACTCTGTAAGAAAAGAGGCTGGCAGTATCAGAAGCTCTCACCAATTAGCCAGGTGATGGGAATGACCTGATAAAGCTTCCAGAAGAAAGAGCTAGAGAGAGAAGCAACTAGGTGAAATAGAGATAGAGGAATGGGATACTTCAGGCAGAAGAAACATATCATGCACAACTAGGCCAGTAGCTATAAATTCAACAAATTCTGGCTAGAAGACAGATCAGTAACATTTAAAACTATTAAAATGGAATGGGTTTACCCAGGCAAGCACAAATTCCATGCATGAGAGGTACTCAGTGACTAAATTCACACTCAGGGATTTCAGACACAGATTTCTATGCTACATAGGTGTCTGGGCTGGCCCCATGATCAAAAATCCAGACACAAGCTCCATCTCTAGAACTGCAGCAGAACGAGTGATTGTTTAAAAGCTCCCTAATCAGTAAAGGCAGCGCAGCCACATGATTAGGTTTCAGTTCACTACTGCCATATGTGGGAAGCTATTAGGATAATTCTGATGTGTAAAAAAAGAAAATGTGGAGAAACGAACACCTGTGCATGCTGATAGGGACGTAAGATGGCGAAGCTGTTGTGGGAAGTCTGTGGTGTCTCCTCAAATGTGTGCACAGAATGAGCCAGCTTCAGTGACACTCCAAAGGTATTGCAGACAGGGACTCATAAACATGTTAGAACACCTATGTTTATAGAAACATTATTCACAGTGCTGACAAGTGAAACCCACCCAAATACACATGCAATGAAATGCATTCAACTTGAAAAAAGAAGCAAGCCCTAATATATGCTGAAACTGTGATACTTGCAGACATTAGGCTAGGTGGAACTTAAAGACATACGGTTGAATGGTTTTGCTCATATATGTGTATATACATATACATACATTCACATATGTACACACACATTTAACAACAGTTCTGGAGCTTGAACTTAGAGTTTTATACTTGCTAGGAAGGTGCTCTACCATTACAGCCATGCAATGAGAAATAGGTTAAAGTGTTGGAGGCCAAGAAACAGACGGATTGGAGAGTCTTGGGTGATGGGGAGTCTGTACTGTATTGAGGGAAAGTAAAAGGGGTTGAAAATCCATCATGATTGCACAGCACCAGGACTGGACATGTGAATTGCACACTTAACAGGGTAAATGAGGAACTTTGCCACACTATTTTTTTTTTCAAAAGTCAAAAATTTCCCTTTGTGGTTTTGAGGAAGGTGTGCTGAGAATGGGGTTGGAAATCACTTGATTAACTTATACAGTGACTATAGAAATCCCAGAAGCCAAAAAAGCTACTAAGCCTTGAGGGTGGAGTTTCTAATCCAATAGGATGGTAATTTTATAAAAAGAGAAAGAACTGGGCACCTATGGCTCATGCCTGTAATCCTAGCTACTCAGGAGGCTGAGATCTGAGGATCTTGGTTCAAAGCCAACCTGGGTAGGAAAGTCCTATCTCCAGTTAACCACTATAAAACTAAAGGGCAGCCTAGAGTAGTAGCTTAGAGCAAGGTAATATTGCCACTCATGAAGAATAGCAGGGGCTCAACCCAGAGGAGAGGCACATCAAATCACAAGAGAACTTTTTGAGCTGAGTGAGATAATGCACATCTGCAAACCCAGCACTAGGAAGGTCAAAGCAGGAGGAATGGGAGTTCAAGGATAGCCTGGGCTCATAGAAAGACCGGGTCTCAAAGACACACAAATGAGACATCCAGGAACAGAGAAGGACTTCTGTTTGTTTTTTAAATTTAATTTTCACATTGCTGGCAAATTTTATTCTTTTCCATTATCTACTTATCCAGAGGGGATTCCTTACCCCAGAATATCTTCTAGCTTCTAAAATTAGGAGCACTCCTTTGCCCTGGAGTAGAGGGTGGGGTTGCAAAATTTAGCTCAATTGGTCCTCAAAATGTGAGCCAAGCCAGTAACATCAATAACAGATAGGAACTTGTCAGAGATTCCAATTCTTGGGCACCAAAATCCAGTTGATAAGGTCCCAGGTGATCTAATACACGTGCATATCCAAGCACACATGAGGAACCAGCCACATACAATCAACCACATTCCCAGACTCTCCCATTAGAGCAAACAGCAGGAAACCACACACCAGAGTCTATTTTCCAAGTAGCAAATGCAGGAGAGGCCTGTCTTCATTTCCTGGGCCTGACATCATGAATGATCTCCAACTGGATCACTCCAAACAATAGAACTGTCTTCTTTACTATTGGAAAGCCAGGTATCCAAAACTGGGAAACAGGAGATGCCTGCTCCCCGAAGAAGCTTCCTTCACTCTGACAGCATTCTTGGCTTTTAGTTCCATACCTCAAATAGCTGCCTACTAAGACTTTGCATAGTTTATGTCTCTCCTTTTCTTAGAATACCAACTCTGGGCTTTAGGGTCTGCCTTAAATTCAGTATGAACTTTTCTGGAGATGTTTCATTAAATTATATCTGCAGAGACCTTAGAGTCCATCACAGATACTGTGGGGTTAAGACTTGGAGCTTATGTTGGAGAAGGTACAAAAATCGAACCCATGACGATACCTAACATGTTGGTATCTGACATCTTTGTAAAAATGAATCAGCATCTCTATAGGCAAGCACACCCCAGAACCACAGCTATGTGATTGCTTTTCTCTTTCCTAAGCTAAGAGGATCCTACATTTCGGGGATATCTATCATTTAGCTCAGGGTACAAACATTATCCCTTCAAACTAGACTCCTGCTCCCTGTCTAGTCAAGTAAGGCTCCCTCCTTCCTCCAGTCCTTTCATCTAAGAAGCTTAGTAATTAATCAAACCCAGTGCCTGCTTGCACACAAGATACAAAGCACCCAAAAAGCTAAAGGCCACAGCAACCACCTCTGACACTCACGGCCCAGGAAACTTGCTACTTTTCTCCACAGCAGGGCTTTATTCTCTGAGTTTATTCTCTGAGAGTAAGAGTCCTTGTGGATCACGCTGCACCACAATCCTGACATGGCTTATTCAGCAATTTGGATTTTTTTCCCCAAGCCTCCTGGCCCCACTCACCCCAGCCTAATAGTGAAGGAAGTTTGTTCTTTTCCAGACATGATTTACATCCATTCCTTCAGGACTAGCCCCCACTGGGGTCTCGCGGAAGGTAATTACCCTTAGTCCTGACTTTCCAACAGGTTTGGATGAACCCTGTTCCAGCCTACCTACACCTGCCAATCCGTGACAAGTATATTTATTAATAAGCAGTTGTTTGAGACAGTGTTGGGAACAAATATGATTTGTTTTTAAAGGAAAGTCAACTTATTCAGAGACTTGCTGAACACCAACCATCTGGAAGAGGTCTAAATACAGACTGGCCCCCAGCATGGGCTGACTGAAATCTGCCTGGGGCTCACAGATGGGGTGTCACATGGAACAGATCCAAAGCCTTGATGTTGCACTCCCCAGTCTTGTTTCCTTTTTTTTTTTCCTAGATAGTGTCTGCTGGAACTCAGTAGAGGAGACAATAGGGAATTTCAGTGGGAAATAGATGGGGGCTTCTCCTTGCTGCAACTCAGGAAGCTAGTCAGGCGAGGCCAGTGTACTCTGCCTGCCTCATCTCCTCCACTGGCCCCAGCTGAGCCAGCCCCAGCCCCAGAGGCCGAGTGATGCCTTCCACCTGGAATAAAGGAGCAGGCAAGGAAGAAGTGACTGGAGTCTATCCAGCCAACTATTTGTGCCTCTCCTGCACTCAGCCTGTCTGTGCTTCATCTGCGCTTTAGTAAAGGACAATGACTATTTGGGGTCTTGGGTGCTGCATTTTCTATTTGGGGCACAAGGAGCCATCAAGTGTTGAAAGCACTGAGCTTGGTAAGTAGGGGAGCCAAGGCATAAAATGGCAGAAGTCTTGAATAGATGGCATAGACTCTTATCTCCAATGAACCACTATGCTAGACATGGACGTGTGGTAGAGTGCTGGCCTTCAAGAAAAAAAAAGCCAAGCAAGAGTACAAGGTTCTGAGTTCAAGCTCCAATACCAGCACCAAGGAAAAAAAAGAAAGAAAAGAAAAAGAAGGGATCCCACATCATCTAGAAGGCCACAGCTCCTGAAGCACTGTGCAATGTGTAGCAGTAAAACACTTCCTGTCTTGCAGTTGGTTCCAGATCTGTCTTCCCATTGTTCACACACATACCTGCCTCTTCTTATCTCCAACCTCTCAACTCTTCTCCCTGTACACTCTTCCATGCACACATGTCTCATTTTGGCTACAATCTTGTTTTGTTTCTAAAAAATATTAAATATGAGGAATTTTTTAAAAAAGAAAACATGTAATAAAGACTTATTGCAATACAATAGGCATATCTATTTTGTCAGACACATATGAGTCCTGAAAATGATCCCTAGAAATCTATACATGCGTGCGTGCGTGCGTGTGTGTGTGTGTGTGTGTGTGTGTGTGTGTGTGCATAACTGTGCATGCAGGCTGTAGGTGTCATTACAGTTCCAGGATCCAGGTGGTGTTGAACACAGAGCCTCTATCATACAGGGATTATTTTTGGCTACTTATTGTCCCTTTTGGTGTCAGACGGGCGAAAGGAACTGAAGTCCTATTTACAGCACTACTTCTTTTTCATGGTGTTGTCACGGAGAAAGGGAGAGAAAGGAAAAACACACAAAAGAAATCCTAGAGGAGCATTGGTCAACACATACAAAAGACAGAGGTCATTTATGTAGTATCCCTCCATTCCATATGATTGGTACCAAAATTAGCTTAGAACTCTACTCATAAGTACAAGAAGAAAGATGGAGTGGGAGATGGGCTTTTCTCCTGCTACTGTTACTCTTGGCCAGGGGCCAGTTAGAGGATGTAGAGTTTGGCTCATCTTGTGCTGATCTTGAACCTGGAGATCCATGAATTCCTGTAACTTCAGTAGCCTGGGAACCTTTCCCCTTGAGATACAGGTCCAGCTGAATCCCAGGCCTGCCTAAAATCCCCAAATCCAGCTTACAGATCCTTCAGGGGGTCTGTACTTTTGCCTTCATGCAATAGTACAAAGACTCCTCTGGCCCACTGGCAGTGGTCACCGTAAGGAGACAGTAAGGAGCAGAAGAATAGGTCCCGTGGAAGATGCGAAAGAGGACTTGCAAGCACCACTTCCCTGCCCCGTGGCATCTGTTTCTTTCCAGGCTTCCTCTAGGGTTGGTCCTTTCCTGGGCACTTCATTACCCACCATTAGGATTCTATGTGGAATTGTCAGCACAGGAGGCTAGAATCTTGTGCTGTGCCCAGTCTCTGTCTTCAACCTTTCACTAAACAACAACAATTCATTTACAGGACTGTTTGCATGGCATTAATTTGCAGAACAAAGAGCTAGAAAGAGGAGACTGAGGCTTGCCCAGCTCCTGTCAGCTGTCAGGAGAAAGAAAGAACATGTGGTCTGGGTGACATATGTATCCCATGAGCAGGGCTGAGGCCTAGAATCTTTGCAAGAGGAGGAAAGATGGGAGTGGTTGCCTGGAAGTCTCCTTCCGCTCCAGCCTCTCCAGGGTGGGTAGCCTGTATTCACAGCTGTTTAGTGACTGGGTAGGGAAGGGCAGGAAAGCACTGACTGGACAGGGGAGGGGTGCACAGCTGTGTGCCTCCTTTGCTGTGTCCTCCCTTAGACACAGCTCTGTGTGGGCTCAGGCAATCCAGAAGCAAGGAAACGAGCTCTTTCCTTGAGTCCTTTGGCCAGCTCAATGCCGACTGGTTCAGATGACCAGGGAGATTCTCTGGAGGTGCTACCATACCCTGAGAGATAGTCTGAGTTCTTGGCCAAGCATGTTTATCACAGGGCAATTTCCAAATTCTCTCTATTAGAAACAGCAGGAAATTGACTCGGAAGTTGATTGACAGAAACTTAAAAGGGATGCAGCCTTTCTTAAGAACAAGGTTGGGCCAGGATGGAGGATAAGAATGGTATGCTCACTTCAAACGAGACAGGAGGTAGAAATTCCAAAAAGAAGCAGAAGAGGAAACCAGGTAGATGAGTTAGAAATCAAAGACTCCAGGCAAATTGAGCAGACACATTGCTGGTGTGTTTGGATTTTCTGCTATGCCTTAATTCTAACCAGGTAAGTCAGGTAACCAGACAACTAGAACATTTTCTTATAGGCCAAACTCTGGCTTAAAAAAAAAAAGACATTCACAAAGCAAAGCAGAGCTCCAGAGAGACAAGAATTTTGTCTGAGTAACTTGTTTTATTCTTAGTGTTAGACTGCTGTCTAGAGTGGGTGATCAATAATTATCTGAGGAATGAGTCTGCTGATCGGGACTGCAGTGCAATGATTTTTCTCCCACAAGCTCGGCAATGGTAAGGAGGGAGAAATTTTTCATCATGGTTCAGCCAGAGCATCTGGATCACGAAGGGCTCTGTGAAATCTATCTGACTCATTTGAGGTATTTAATTGGTTTTTTTATTCCTTTGATTCAGCAAAAATTTATTAAGCCTTCACTCTCTACTAAACTTACCACAGTAAACCTGGTAGGTAGGAAACTAAGGGAGAACTTATTTGTGCCCAGTCTAAGGACATTATCACGGTGCAAGCTGTAATTATCTGATCACCCTTAACCAAACCATACCAAGCAACTGACTAAAGGAGCAAACCAAGGCCTACATGCACAGAAAGCCCTAGCCCTGTGTGTCTTCAGAACTTCAGATGACACACCTGTTTAATCCTACTAGTATAGGAAGAACCTGTGTATTAGTCACAACTGCCTGTGGTTATGCTGTAGTAAACAACCAGCCCTGAAATCTCTTGAACTTGTCAAAAGAAGTGGCATTTCTTGTTCAAGTAAAGCTTCCATGCATGGTCTTTTCCACACAGTGACTCAGAGATCCAAATCTATCTCTATCTATGGATTTAGTATTTCAACACTGGTATCCAGGTCCTATATGGCTTGGGATGAGAAATGCCCTCTGTCTGCTCACTACATCAATCTGCTGGTCATGTCATTTCACCTGACTTGAAGGGGCTGGGAAGTTGGGGACACATTTAAAGCAGTAAATATCTCAGCATCTCCTATTCTTTAGTGAGTAACCTTCCTCCTCTCATCCTCCATCATCATCACTGAAACAGTGGATAGGTGAGATTTACAGAAAAGATTTTTCAAATAAAGAACTTTTTCTAATTTCTCAAAACAACAACAACAAAAACGTTTCCAATATATTTTCTGGGTTCTTTCTCTGGGACTTATTTTGAAATGAAAGGAATATAGTTTGTTCTTCTTTGTCTGGGTCTGTGGAAATTTACTATTGACTTTGGGGTGTGTTTGTAATTTTCTTATTTCTTCCAATGACCAGTCTTACAGTGCTATTTTCAGGTGCCAAAATCTGTTTTTCCAGTTTGTTGAAAGGGATAAACTCTAGATAGTAAAACAAAGTAGTTGTTATTTTTGTTTGCTTGCTTATATGGGGCTTTCATATTGGAATTTGAACTTGTGTCTTTGTGTTTCTACCCAGATCCTCTACCACTGGAGATGCACCTCTAGTTCTTTTTTTAGTTATTTTTTTCTGCCATAATCTCATTCTTTACAGTCTGGTCTTAAGTCATAATCCTCTTACCTTTGCTTCTTGAGTAACTGGGATTACAGGTTTGCACCGCTATGTCCAGCTTAATCTTGAAATAAGGACTTGTAATATTTTTTTTGTCTAGCCTAGCCTGATTCTTCTATCTCCTTCACCCAAATAATTTTTAATGTCTATAAAACCTTTGTGGGCAGGAATATGAATGTTTTTATAAACCTTTGTCCACTGGATTCATGTTCATTGTTAATGTTCAATTTATTGCATCTGAAATATCTGAATGTCTCTTTTGCTGTAATCAGTCTTACTGGATATAAAGCATCACTTCTTTGTATTTTCTTTCTGCTCTTGTATTCCCTCCCCCCCCAATCAAAAAAATGAAGTGCTGCAGCATCCAACTTATTTTTAATTCAGTACAGATTCCCATTATCCACAAAGTGTGCCCTGATTTTGTCCTTGCATGCTTAGGCACATTTTCCAGTACACATTGGCATTGTAATTAATACTAGACCCATGAAACAAGCATGCTGAAATATGATAATGTATTCCATTTGCTAATATAAGTTTATTCCTTGGTAGCATTCTGCCCATCCACATGGGTTTGGTTATTCTTAAGTCTTCATTTTCTGGTGATGGTCCTTTCATTATGCTATAAATTGTCTGATTATAATTCAGTGGCATGAACCCTTGACTCTGCTCTCTGCATCTGTAGTTGATAACACTTGAAATGCTGGTAGTATCATTATGGAGGCAAAGGGCCATAGGACTCCTTTAGATTGGAAAGAGCTATTGCCAACCGAGAATGTGGTGGAAAAAGGAAAATAACCAAACAACAAATTGGGGTAAATTCAGCACTGCAAACTTGACCTCAGACACAGGCATTTCTGGGCTGCTTAGAGTAGAATTGTGCCATGCGGCAGTTCATGACCCAGTCCAGAAGGCCACTTACCTTCTGGTCCCTCTGGGAGATTCAAATCCTCACTCAGGACAAAGATTAAAGCTATACACCCTGTTCCTCCTTTGAATAGGCTGCATCAGGAATTTTAGGAACCTCTGACTTTCCTTCAAAATCTTTTGTGAGCACCACTCTGATCCCAGAGCCAATTGGGCCTATGAAAGAAAGGGATAAAAGGAAACTCCCATGATGACAAGATAAATGGGAGACAGACTCAGTCCCAAGGGAGTTCAGGGTAGCCGTAGCTATTTGCAACTTGCTGGAGCTTGACTTTGCAGCCTAAAGGATGCATGACTAAGGCAACACCAAGGAATGAGGACTTGTCTCCCAGGCAAAGAAAAAGTAGAAAGCTGAATGTAGAAATGTACTTTAAATGGGAAGAGCCTCAGGAACTGTAATAGAAGCCAGGGAGAGTTGGTAAGAAGGAACCAAAAGCTCAGTTTTGTTGGCTGGTCCCATCATTCATTTGTCATGTGCACATCATGCAATGCTTTTTGGTAGTTAGTGGTGTGTGTGTGTGTGTGTAGTTATGACAATGAAGACAGAGGAAGTGCTAGGCCTGAGACCTGTTATACAACAAGGATGCCTACTGGATTTGGGGCTTTGAACTTGACCAAGTCACAGTTCCCACCAGCTACTATCTTACCTGACAGGTGGGTTACCAGCTGGATGGAATTGACACAGCCTGTGACATTGTGGGACAAAAGGCCTCCGTGCTCCCCACAGCAGCTTAGGAGAAAAAAAAAAAAACAAAGAATCTCATCTGGTTCCAGAAATGATACTGTTCTCAGGGGGTCTGGGTATTAAGCTGAGCACAGGCAAAAACAAACAAAAACAAAAACAAAAAAGCAAGCAACCACAAAAACAACAAAAATGAAAGGAGAGAGTGTTCAGTTTGGTTTCCATTACCAAGGGCAGGCAAGGGGAAACAAAGCATGGCAGGCACAGTCTACGCCTGAGGTGTATTCGGGGTGGAAGTAGAGACTGAGGGCAAGAGAATTTGGAGAAAAAGCTGGCATCCACTTGCAGGATTCTGGCAAGGACAGCAGCAAAGAGAGGGACTTGTTAAGATGTTTTCAATGTGTTAAGAATTCACCTGTTCTGGGAAATGGATGGACTTAAAAAAATACGTTAAATGAAGAAGTCAAGCTCAGGGAAACAGCTGATGTTTTCTCTCAAGTGTGGAAGTTAGATCTAAAATACAGATATACATGAAAACATATACAAGGTCACATGTATATATGCACAAATTGACTAAATGATGGTACTCTTAGAGGAGGAGCCCAATGGTGTAACTATTCTGAACAAACAATTCAACAAAATGAACACCTGGAAGCGGAAACATTCTGGTTGGGGCGGAGCTGGAGGAGGAGGAGGTAGGAGCAAGGAGAGGAGAGACACATGAAAGGAGAGGCAAAGGGTGAGCAAAGGTAGTCATTATTTTCAGTAAACATAATGTAAAAGCTGAACGGCATAACCTGAGGGTAGAAATGGGATGGGGAAAGATAGGAGAGAAAGATGTATTCCTAATCAGACTTGTAGAATGGAAACCCCTTTGTACACAACTAATTGGTACAAAATTAAGATGTGGAGTAAATTTTTGGTATGATTTGGTTGCTACATTTGGATACAAATGCAGCTGAGCCTGGACCCAATGGATCCCTACACTTGGGAGATCGTAGAAAATTTCTCATGGGATTATAGGTCCATTTCAGTAAATGGACTGTAAGTGATTAGAAATACACTCTACTCTTCACCTCTGGGTTGTTTCTAGAATAGTTCTCAAAGGAGATATATTTTGGGATGTCTGCCTAGTTCATATACAGCTAAGACTCCATTCCTGGATCTCCAGTCTTGCTAGGACTTGATCCAAAGTGGTTGGGTCATGGGGATTGAACTCAGCCTAGGTGCTGTCCCTGAGTTTTGTCTGGTGTCTAGAGATGCATTTTTATTTCCCTCCCCTGTAGATGGGGAGGAAAAAAATACAAAAGCAGACTGTCTTGAGCTTGAAACATCTAATTCTGAATGACACAAAAGGCTATGAGAACAGCATCCAGACTAGCAAAGTAAGGGGGAGACCCTACCTGAAAAATCCTGATCCTCCTATCCCTTAAGTAGCCAGGATTACAGGTGTGTGTTTCCACGCCTGGCTTGCCTATAAATATTGGACTCAAAGGACTTCAGTTGGGACTTTTTCTCATTTCCCTTTACAGAAATAAAATAGGGTGACTTTGGCTTACCATGTTATTGCTGGGTAGGGGCTTTACTTGATTCCCATCATTTTGGCTGCATTACAGAAAAAAACAGCAATTGAGTAAAATACTCAGTGGTCTAAAGGCTGTATTCTGCCGCAGCAGGGAACAAGCCACATACCATTGGCTTAAAAGCAAATGTAAAATTGGGGTGGTTGTCTACCAATGTTGATTCATGCTAATCTCTGAGAACTTAGTGTATGGCCAGAGCAGGAACTGCTTTCAAGAATCTGCAAGGAACAGGGTGGCTAAGCAGACAATGAATTTAAACCAGTGGCTCACACCTGTAATCCTAGCTACTCAGGCAGCTGAGATCTGAGGATCAAGGTTCAAAGCCAGCCTAGGTATGAAAATCCATGAGACTTTTATCTCCAATTAACCACCAGAAAAGGAGCTGTGGTGCTGTGGCTCAAGTGGTACAGCACTAGCCTTGAGCAGAAGAGCTCAGGAACAGAACCCAGGCCCAGAGTTCAAGCCCTGTGACCAACAAAAAAGAAATATAGTATAAAAATTTACTACTGGAACAATTTTTAAGCATAGATGTTATCAGTAAGAACACTTATATTGTTCTACAAACATCCTCAAATCTTTTTTATCTTGAAAACCTGAAACTCCATGTTTGTTAAATCTCAACTCCCCTTCCCTCACCCCATGATAATAACCCTCTATTTGTCTTTGGTATGAATTTGATTCTAAATACCTCATTTAAGTGGACTCATACTGTCTTTGTCTTCTTGCATCTGGTTTATCCCACTTAGCATACTGTCGCCAAGGTCCATCCAAATTGCAGCAAATGTCACAGTTTCCTTCCTCTATATTATTCCACGGTATGTATATACCACATCTTGGTTCTCCATTCACCCATCAGTAGACATTCAGTTGCTTCCACCTTTGGGGTATTGTAAGTGATACTGCTATGAGTACAGATGTACAAATAGCTTTGTCACTCTGCTTTCTATTCTTTTGAGTGGGTAAAGCTCCAGAGTGGAAATTCAGGTTCATACTGCAATTCTATTTTTTTTTTTTTGCTAGTCCTGGGCTTGAGCTCAGGGCCTGAGCCCTATCCTTGGACTTTCTCAAGGCTCGAGCTCTACCACTTGAGCCTCAGCACCCTTTCCGGCTTTTTTTCTATGTATGTGATACCGAGGAATTGAACCCAGGTCTTCGTGCATAGCTAGGCAAGCACTCTACCACTAGGCCAAACTCCCGGCCCCTGTAATTCTATTTTTAACGTTACAAGGAACCATGTTGTTTCCTACAGCCCTGCACCATTTTATATCCTTATTCACAGTGCACAGACATTCCAAATTTCCCCACATCCTTGCCAATATTTGTTGTTTTCTATTTTTTCTTTTAACAGTAGCACTCTAATGGGTAGAGCCACTTTTACCTTTCACAGCTCAGGTGAGTGTGCCAGTGATGTGACCACATACATTTCATTCTCATGACACATGGGGGGATGTGAGGCAACACAGAGTTCACTGGCTCTCAATACTGAGCATACCAGGTAGAGAAACTCAGAGGTCAGTAACTAGGTTCAACTTCAAATAGTCACGTGGTCTTTCTCTTCTTCGTTGAGATATGGACACCAAGTCACCCTCTCCCCAAATCTGGAAAGTGAGAGAGGATTGAGGAGAAGGACAGCCTTTCTTTTATTCAAATTTTATTGGAAGTTTACAAATGTATTACAGACAGCAGTAAAACATCCTATCCATTTTACAGAGCACGGATCTCAGGCAAAGTGTTCAAAAGAGTCTCTGGCAGAGTCCATACCAAAGGCCTGTGTCAGGCCTTTGTAACAAACAGCTCAACGCTCAACACAGAACACAGACTCCCACCTGCCTCACTTTTTCAGCCCCTCTGTGATTTTGTGTATGTGTGTGAAATGAAAGCAGGAGATTGGCAAAGAAGTGGTGCTGAGGCTCAAGTGGTAGAGCTCTAGCCTTGAGAAAGTCCAAGGACAATGCTCAGGCCCTGAGCCCAAGCCCAGGACTGGCAAAAAAAAAAAAAAAAGTCAAATTTAGTTTGCTAAAGAAAATGGAGGATTCACAGGCCTTAGAATGTTGTCAGGGTCATGATCAAAGCAGAAGGCCTCATGAAAAATAATGGAAATGAACTAGATAGGTTAGATAACATATCTTATGGGTAAGTAATTCTGAACAATTTAGAAAAGCTTGGTAAATCAACCAACCTACTGAATAATATGAATGGTCAAAGGTCAGGTTGAGTAAAGGGATTTTCTCCAGGAAACTCTCAGAATAGGACTCTACTCTTGTTTTCTGTCCTATAGATGCCTCATATCAAAACTGTAAACATGTCTCTCAACAAGGTGACTTTTTCCTCTTCCTTTTTTATTCTCTTGAGGAAAGCTTGCTTCTAAAACAGTAGAGCTCCCAGCCAGGAGCCATGTTGTATGGGATTCTGTGTTGATTGTATGCTACTAGGATGGGAAAGTGGAAAAAGAATCCATTCCATTCTTGACCTTAATGATGACTTCTAAGGCAGTTTATACAGCTATGTTCTGGTACTTGCCAAGGCCCCAGTGGGACCTACTACAAGAGACAAAGTCTAGGTCTCTTTAATTCTATTTCTGCTGTACTTAAAGGACCTTTCAAAAGGTGGCAATCAGCAGTGGCCTTTGAAATTGTGAGTGAAAGCTGTGGAATATATAAGCAGAGCCTGTTGGAAAGCCCTGAAAGTGCCAGACCGTTGCTAATAGCAACTCTCTTGGTGTGAGGTATTCAGATAACTGGTTCAGTTTTCTACTTTCTTTGGCCCTGGGTTGATCTTCCTTTTAAAAAGCATTGACATCTGTTTTCTGTTAAGAGATAGATAAAGAGCCCTTCTCCTTGGAATGCAAATATTTGTTCTTCTTGCTAGAAGGAATGATTTGATCAGGAATCAGATGAGGTGTTTGGATCTCTACAAGGTGAACACAAGACCATTCCAACTAAGAGAATGGGACAAGAAACCAAGAAAACCTTGTCCTTGTTTACCCCAGAAGAGCAGCTTCTTTTAGTATCCCACAATCTAGAGAACAGAGGAAATAGAGACTTTCGATTACTGATGATGGATGCCTCTTAAATATCTGCTGTTCTCAGTAAGAGAGCTCAGGATAAAATGGCAGATAAGAATCAGCTCATAAGAAGATTCATTATCAGATGAAGAAGACCAACTGGTCTTGGCTGGTTGGAGTGTTATAAATTCTTCTGGGGCTGCGCCCTCAATCTCTGGGAAAGTATAGAGTATACCATAGTCTATTGCTTATTATCTGTTCAGATGGCTAGCAGAACAGAACAGGCACTAACATTTATGTTGCCACTGGTTCCAGCTGACAACAACCGTGGCTAGTAGAGCCCAACAAGTTGAAAGAGAGAAGGGGAAAAAAATCTTGCTGCAGTACAGAACATCCTACAGGAAAAATGAGAATGTGCCACCACCAAGTCTCTTATTAGAAAAGCCAAATTGCTAGTTTGCCCAGCTGATTGGGAATAGAAAGGAATACAATCTTGGTGTTTGACAGCCAACAGCAAGAATTCCTTGGGCACGTGCAAATCCAGGAAACAGGGTCTGATTTTCCTCGTCTCCTTCACTTTCACACCTAGGAAAGATCCCAGAACTCCACAGCAGGAAGAAGGGCCCACAGAAGCCACTCTCAATGCCCCCAGGTCACTAAGAAATCATTTATAGCATCAAGAAGATACGCTCAATTCTTAATCAAGTTCCGTGGTTATGGAATTTAGTAGCAATAAGCAATGGAATTAACTCCACTAGGCCCAAGACAAGGCTGATACTGCAGGAGAGGCAGGAAAAAAATAATCAACCAAGACATCTGAAAGTGGGGGGGGGGAAGAACTTCTGAAAATTTCTATAGAGATGAAATAAAGGGGGTGAGTACAGGCTCTGGTCATGAGGGAATCCTGACAATAGGAGCTCATGCTTAGGATACCAAAATCAGGGGAGGACTTTAGGTTCTTGCCTCAAGAAAAAGACTGCATCAAATTCTTAGGAGTGAGACTCTGGATGTCATGATAAAGTTATCTCTTCCAAACAGAAGTCCTAATACAGTGACATCCTGCCTCTACATGGCATCCTTTCACTTGGAGGGTACATGAACTGGGCTTCTGCTACTGATATTCCTGATAAAGTGCCTGTGATGATTTGGGGGTGGGAAGAGGCCTGCAGGAGGCCATGTTGCTTGTACACACATTGACCTTGAGGCCTGTACCTCATTATGTGCTAAGCCTGTGGCCAGAAGGACTCCTGCTGTTCTGTACCACTAGACCAACATTAATGAACCTTCGGATCCCTTTGGTTCTGATTTTAGGTATGTTTCTGGGCCATCTTCTCCTTTCTGCAGATAGGAGTTCAAGCCTTATTTAAGAAACACAAGAGCTAATCCGGGAAGGACAAAGATAGACATCAACTTTTACTGGGAGAATTGCATTCATTGCATCTGGGGCCACAGAGGACAGACATGGTCTCAATCATGAAATGATCTTACTTCCCCCATTCTCTCATTCTCTCCCCTTGTGCCCCCATGCACACACCTTTTCATTCTGACTAACCAAGAAACTCCAGATTAGAATCACCCAATGTCTACCAGAAACCGGCCACTGTAGTAGCATGGTGTAGTGAGTGAATGTCTTAGTCAGTTTGCCGAGCAGTTTACAAACTTACTATACAAACAGAATAAAGTTAATTCTTCAGAGGTTCGGATAATTAATGTAGCATTTAGATATGAAGATAGCATGCGAAAAACAGCCACAACCAACATTTGCATTGCTTTTTTTGTTTTTAAAGAAAAACATTAGTGACAATGACAAATGTCATATTAATACCTGAAGAGCAATTAAAAAAATACATCCTAAATAGGGTGCCATTACCACATCCTTTACAATCTTCCTTCCCCCAGACCCATTTGGGATGGTGTCTGAAAAGCCACTTTTCCCATTCCTTAGAAAATACTAGAAAATGTTAACTATTATACTGAACAGAGACCATGCTCACCTCACCACAGCAGATGGCCACTGAGACACACCAGATACCACGGGGACAGCATAGCTCACTAAAGGTGGGTCCTCCGATGGATTATTTCAACCACCACTAAGGAGAGGAGGAAAATGGACAGAAGAAGGCAAGCGCTTCATTTGGAAACTGAAGCAAGGCAGGAAGTTTTTATTTTACTATATAAACAGCATAACCGTAAAGTGTCGTCTCAATGCAAACTCAACTTTTAAGCCCATTTTCTGCCTGATCAACAGTCCTCAAAGTTCAAAATGGAAATCTTCCTTTTAGCGGGGTCTGTATTTTTCTTTCCAGGTGGTCACCCTGAACTCTCAGCAACTTGGTCCTTCTGAGGGGGGAGCCAGCCACCCTGGTCATTTTAAGCTTACTAGACAGAATCTTCTCGAGACACAATGGAGGGGAATTGAAAGTGGTGAATCAATCACCTCTCTCTTGCTTCAACCCTCTCCAGAGGTTTCTCCCTGATCTTCCTTCCTAATTCTCTTCAACATCTATCCTGACCTGCTTTCTTTTTTCAGATTGCCTTGCTCTTTCTCCACGTACGACACGCTCTGACTCTCAGAGCCCCCCTCTCAGAAACTTTCCAATCCCTCCATGTCAAATGCCAAGCTCATTTGCTATGAGGACAACGAGTTGTCAGGTTAAGGCAGCAGCTCTGTCTGCCTTGGAAAAGGAAAGTAGTTACTACAATCCAGGAAACATGAGCACCAGAAAGAATGCCACATTCAGAACAACGTCATGCTGACAAGCACAGAACGGCACCACTCACGATCACTGTGATTGTCCCCAAGAGGACAGATAAACATTAAACAACTTAATGTCCCTGGCAGGGATGGCATTTCCCACAGAACTGTACTGACACTGGTTTTTGTTTCTGTTTTTCTAATTGGCAAAAGTTACATTTGCAATAATAATAATAATAGTAATATGTATATATATATATTTTACTATCACTCTGTAGAGAATAAATTCTACTAAGAGGGGAAGGGTGTTTAAGGACAGTTCCTTAAAATGAAATAGAGCATAAAATGCTTTTGGTAGAATTAAGTCTTGTGTTTGTTTGCCTCAGCTACAAAAAGCCAATTGAATATACTCCTTTGAAAAAGATCTCACTGACGTAACAAATCTGTATAGGAAAAAAAAAAAGGAATGAAAATAAAAAGGTGGTTCTGGGCCACTACTATTCCAAGACAATATTGGACCAGCATGCAAGTTCTCACTGAGTTCTACGATATAGAAATTCCTTTGATATTACAAAATACAAAAATATTATTTTTATCAGAACTCTCATTTACATTTGCATTTACAATGGACATGTAAATAACTTAGTCTGGGGGTCCTGGTTAATAAGCAAATTACTTACGGGGTGGGGGCGGCTAGGGTGGGGGAGGAGAAGGTGGGAGACTCCTAAAAGTGAAGAGAACCAGAAAAGACGTTAGAACAAGCAAGTGAGAAGAAACAAATGTGCCATCTCTCGAGCCGTCCATTCCACGGCGGACTTTAGTGGGCAGGGACCCAGAGCCTACTGTGTGTTACCAAAAGTGAAAATGTGCAAAGAATATGGAACATGCCGAGAAATGTGGCCTACCTCACCTCGTCCCTCAATCGACTTGAAGCATGTTCCCCCCTTCTTCCCCCGGATAAGCACCCCTCCATCCCACCCCACCCCACCCCCCCCAAAAAGGCTCCAAGGATTCCCAACAGTGCAACTTCCTGAAGGTACATTCTCAGCTCCCTGCCGCCGCCCTCCCCGGCCTGTTTAGGAAATGATGCAGTTTTTGCTCTTCTGTCTTTTCCTGCTGTGCAGCTGTCCCCGGCCGGCTAGCGTGGAGGATTTGGGGACCCCGTACGAGCCGTATTTGTGCAGCAGCTCGTCGCTGGTGACATAGCGCAGGCGCGCGGGCTGGGGAATGGGTTCTCCCAGGAAATAGCCTTCGTTGTCGGACTCGGAGGAGGAGGAGCAGGTGGAGCACCAGTCGTACTCGGTGAAGTAGGGTCCCCAGCGATCCCCAAAGGCGTTCTGCAGTGCCAGGTCCGACACAGTCCGGGGACACTGGCTGTACAGGTCCCTGCGGGACCCCTGGCCACCCAGGCTCTCTTGGAAGCTGCGCTGGCGCATGAACTGGTCATAATCGTCCCTGGCTCGCAGCGGCGGCCTCTCTTTCAACCTGGAGATGGCCTCGCGCTCGCTGGCCAGGTGCAGGGCGTTGTCGGAGCGCGAGCGCCGCGAGCGTCTGGAGCGGTGGGGCCGGGAGCGCCGGGGCGCGTCCTCTCGAGACGTGGCTCTCCTCCGGGTGCGCTCGCTCATGGGCTGCCCGGGGAGTTTACTACCCGCCATGCCCCCGTCGAAATCAAAGCTCTGATGCAGCCTTCCGTGGGCCTGCAGGTCTCGGTAGCCCAGTGGGTTGCTCAGCTGGTGGTGCAGGTTGCCCTCCATCTCCTGGTACTGCTGCGCCGAGAGCAGGCTGCGCACCGACTCCGCGCTCCGGAACTGCATGGACGAGTTAAGGGTGCCCATGTTGCTCAGCTTCTCCGAAACGTTCATGCCGGAGTCCTTGCTGAGGTCTGGCATGGAGAACCGAGACAGGTGTTCCTGGCGCTTGGCACCGCCTTCCGTGGACAGGCCTGGAGGGGGGGAGGGTGGAGAGGAAGAAAGGAAGGGAGGACAAGGGTGTGGGAGGGAGGGAGGATAAGAGAGAAAATCAAGGCAGTTAATTACAAATGGTACAGGAAGGGATGGGGCGGGATGGACTGTTTTGATCTCCAGCACTGTGGCTTAGAGTTGTACCACATACATAGAAAAGGCTGGAAATGGTGCTGTGGCTCAAGTAGTAGAGCTCTAGCCTTGAGAAAGCCCTGAGTTCAAGCCCCAGAAACTGGCAAAAAATAAATAAAATTATAGTATAGATGATGATGCAATGCTTTTCAATTTGGAAATGTCTGGAGAAAGTTTCGGTTGCTGGGACTGCACAGGCTGCCAACAGCATCTCGTAGGCAGATGCCAGACAACTGTTAAGCATACTACAGTGTACAGGACAATCCCATCCTCAACAGTTCCTCACCCAAGTAGTGACATAATGACAACTACAGAATATGAGAATGAACTCTAACCTAAAGCAACTGTGGATGAATCTCACGGACTATGCAGACAGACGAGCACAAAGAGAGCAGATGCTCTATGACTCCATTCACATGAGGCTCAAGAGCAAACTGAGGCTGTCAATGGTGATGGATGTCAGGGGCAGGAGACACAAATGAAACTCCCAGGGCCCTGGAATTGAGCTCTATTGCTAAATTTGGATGGAGGACACAGAAGGACATATGAGCATAAATCTTGCTGACTGTAGTTGGGCTTTGGGGGGCAGTACTAGGATTTAAACCCATTGCCTTGCATTTATTACTTAGTTGTTCTGTCACTTAAGGTTTGCCTCCAGTTGCTTTTGCCTCTGTTCTTTTTTAGAATAGGTTCTCATGTGTATGCCCAGGCTAGCCTGCCGAGTGAATCTGCCTATTTATTCTTCCAGTGGAGCTGGGAGGGTGGGTGTGCGCCACTGTGTCAGGCTATTGACTGAGATGCCCAGGCTGGCTTCAGATCCTTCTCCTAGGGTTACAGGAGGGATGGACCACTGGTACCTCGCATGAGCTGTAGTTTCAATAATTTGTTTGCTTCATTTTATGGAAGTTATCCTCAGTGAAACAGTCTAAAATCAAAGTAATATTTGTGAAAGAATCACATTTTTGAACGCTGGAAAGGTCTACAGATAAAACTACAGAGATCCCTGTGTAGTTGCAGGGCAGGGGTTCTAGGATCCCCTGAAGTGCCAAAAATTCACAGGTAAGGAGATATGCATATGAGTTACACACATCTTTCCCTTGTACCATAAATCACCTCTACATTACTCACAATGCCTAATGCTAATGCCTCACAGCCATCACTCTACTGTTTTGTGCAGGGACAATGACAAGCTGAAGGATGTACACACTCCCCTCACATGCAGCCATGTTCCATTTGAGGTTGGCTGCATCCGCAGATGTGGACCTGTCTGCAGGGAGGCCTGAATGCATCCGACTAAGCGTCACACGCTCCTATCATGTTATTTTATCATTTCATTCCTGACACCAAAAGGAAGGCCAAAGGAGTGGCCTGCTTTCCCAGGCCTGCTTCTCTTGTTACTTATCTGTAATGTACAACTCATAAAAGCTGATTTATGGCCATCGAATCACTTCCAGAACCTCCCTATCCTGACCGTGAAGAGATGATGAATGAGCAGACGGAGAGGATGAACTCTAGTAAGGAAGAGGAAAAAGTTTTCCAAATCACATGGAGAAACAAGAGCTTTCTAGGCGGGTACTATGATCTTGACTGGACTTTCCACACAAGCTCTTTAGTGAAATTGAATGGACGTTTACATCAATAATCCAGCCCACACTGTCAATTTCCAAACATGAGTTTTCCCTGCCCCTGCCTGCTGTCAGCCTGGGCTGACAACATGCTGCACATGAATGCCACGTAGAGGGAAATGTACAGGAACAGCTCCCACTGCACACCTCCAAGACCATCCTTCTGCATCTCCCAGGAGAAGAAAAATACTTTGGCAGGAGCAGAAAGACTCTGCTCAAGCCCAGCATCCATTATCAGTTTTCCCTGGAAGAAATCTAGTCTCCTGGAGGATGCAAGAAGAGATTACAAACTCTACCTGTCTGGCTATAGGAAGGACATCTGCCTCCTGTGATTCATTAACTTAACATTTTCCTCTCAGTCTTTTTTGCTTGCAGGGACATGAATGGAAGGGGTAATGTAGCTCAAAGATGAGCAATAAGTGTGTACTTGCCTCTAAAAGGGGTGGTTCTGTAGTTAACTTTTTTATTGGTAAAACCCAGTGTCTTTATATGCAGATCTCAAGACTCTACGTGACTTGGCTCCTCTCCTCCCCCCGCCCCCCGCCCCATCAGCTCCATATCCTCCCTCACTTACTCTGCTTCAGACACGCTTCCAACCACTGCCCCTCCCCCTCCCTGAGAAAACTTGCCTCTCCACATGACTGACATCTCTGGTCACTAAGATCAGCTCTCAGGTGGAACTTCCTCAAAGGTGCCACACCACTCTTTTAAAATAGCAAAAAGTAGTTGTCTACCTAGTCATTAGCCACTCTCACTCTTGTACTTGGCCTTTTTTTTTTTAAATTAAGCTACCCACTTGTCCTATTTGATTGTATCTCAGCATAAATATGTAGTTGCATGAATCCATGTGGGAGCAGAAATCATGTCCCTGGTCACCTACATGCTCACAGAATTAGCCGTGCCCAGAACTCCTTCAAGGCTCAACAGATATTCCCAGAACAAAGGCAAATGAATCCTTATGCCTCCCACAGCAACCACTCTGTGACCCACACTGGGCTAGGGGGAAGATTTAGATCCTAGATGGGGAGAATTCCAGACACCAGGAATACAATTCTGTGATCACACTTGCCAATCACATGGCCTCTGCAGGTCATTATAGATGCCCCCCCAACCCATCAAGTGGGACTTCTCCAATTTGAAAGCCGAAGAAGTTAGAAAGTTTCTAATTAGCTCCCTGAGCTGCAAAAAGTGTTTTGATCTGATTAACTATAGCCCCGGAGATCCACTGTAGTCAACAGTCTCAAGGTCCCCAAGGTGGAATTAGGCTATCACATAACAGTTCACACTCCAACCTGAGCAATACTGTTCTTTAATCATGCATAGGCATTGGACAGGAATCTTTTGGTGGGGTGCTATGGGACAATGCCTAAACGCTTATAGTAAAATTAGTTTAAAACAGTATCTAAGCATGACAGTGGTGGTGATATGATGCTCTATGATTATTTTGTTATACTTTTGTTTGCTTGGCTAGACTATAAGGTCAGAGCGGGCCCGAACAGACTGGCCTGGAAAACCTCAATGAAAGAAAGTATGCCCCACTCTCTTGCAATAAATGCATTTTCCTTGCTACTTGAGCCATGGTGTGTGGCACACAGAGAGCTCTGGCTAGGATATGGTCTCATCCCACATGAAATCTGGCATGCTGAGTAGCCCAAGGCCGGCACCAAGCAACTGAAAGGACACAATCGATTTCAGGCCTTTTCTTCTCTGTGGAACACTCTTTTGTAGACAGATGGTTTTTCCTGTCCAAATAATGAAGTCTTTGAGAGAGGGGTCTGGATGGTGACCGCAGAGTTAAGGGCCTCGATTTATCCTTATCCCAGGGCTCTGAGGGACTGGGGAAATTCACAGACATCCATGTACCACACAGATGTGTGAGGCTTTCCGGACCCTCTGGCCTTGCCCCAGCAAGGAGAGGTCAGTATCTAATTTAGCCTACCATTCTCTGTGGTACAACTGTCAATTTCCCAGTACAGCTGGGATGCTTTAAATGACAGCAACATTTCTGTCTGAGCTATGTCCCCTTCTCTACCCAGAGGAAAACACACAGAATCTGTCAGTGAGAAAAACTGATGTCCTTTAAAGAAAGCCCAGGGTCTGATGGAAAAGAAAGATCTTTGCTCTACCCCTCCCCCACGGAGTGACTCTTAAGTGCTTGCTTGAAGCAGGCATGCACACAAGACCAGAAACAAGAAAACAGACTTAAATTTAAAGGCAGCCCTGTGGGCACAGTTCTGTTCTTTATTTATTATCCTGTCTTGTCCTACTCCTTTAAAAAAAAAGAATAGTATGGGGAAGACATGTTTCTGCCAACTTAAAAGATGCATTCACAATTCAAATTCTTGTGCAGGGAAAGAAACAGAATCTCTCCTCTTTGCCCTCTGGAAATGTTCTCTCATACAGATGATTTAGCTTCATTTCAGCAAAATTTCTCCAGCATGCCTTTTTCTTCCCTCTCTCTGCTGAACCAGAGACCTGAAGAAGTGGTAATTATTTTAAAGTAGGTCTAGAATGGAGGCACATGCTGGAGCTATTTAGAACTGGGGTTTGCAAAGGGCTGCCTTGCTGTCTCTTTTGAGAAATAAAGTTTGGTTGGGGCATAACCACACCCACTCATTTGCATATCACCTGAGACTTCTTTCTGTAAAGACTTGTGTGAGGCCAAAATACTCTTAGTTGCTGACTCTTGATGGAAAGGAAGATTGCCTATTGGTTTAGCACTGCAGTAAGTCTGGACGTTTTAGGGTTGTCTCAGACCATGCAAGAAGGGTTTTGAGGCCCACGTTGTGGGGAGAAGCACTAGTTTGATCCCTTGGGATCTTTATTCCAATCCAGTCAATTGATTACATCAACATGCTGAACTTCAAATTGGTTACAGCTGGAGAGAAAGTCATGCAGGCAGTGAAGCATGGTGCTTCATGGTGACAGGGTGAGGAATGTTCAACTGAGTATGACAGGAAAGGCTTGGGAGGGAAGGGAGAAAGGAAAGTGAGGTTGTGAACACAAGTAAAGTCTCTGCTACTCAGATGGCATCTGTGGACCACAGCATAAAGGAAAAGGTCCCTGCTTCTCATTCATCTTTGGACCAGCTCAGCAGCATGGCCTGGAGGCCCAGGCAGAAAGCGGACTTGCAGCATGAGAACCTGTATTTGAATGAGATTCCTGGGATGACCCATGTCCACGAGAGGGTTGGAAAGTCACTCTACAAGGACTTCTTTCTTTGAAACTAGCAGTATTTCTACCCCCGACACCTGATCTTCATGGCCTCAGAGATTTGAATTCAGGGTCCTCAATCTTCGTATTAGGAACACCTTCCATCAGATAATACTTTGTTATGGTCCCCAGACACTACCCTGGGGCAAAGTCATCCAGAGATGTGAGCCTCTGCTCTAAGGGGCCTAGTACCCAAGCTGCTGCCTGTCTGGAAGCTAAGAGGAAACCTCTCCTGTCCACTCAAGTGCATGCCCACACTACAAACACAAGCCTGATTCCTGTACAACACTGACACACGGGAACTTTTTTCTTTTGTGTGTGTGTGCCATCCTGGGGCTTGAAGTCAGGGCCTAAGCCCATCCTTCCTTCCTTCTTTCTCCCTCCCTCCCTCCCTCCCTCCCTCCCTTCCTTCCTTCCTTCCTTCCTTCCTTCCTTCCTTCCTTCCTTCCTTTCTCTCTTTCTTTCTTTTCTTTTTTCTCAAGGCCAGCACTCTACTACTTAAGCCATAGCTCCACTCCCATTGGTTTTAGCTTTTGTACTTTATTGGAGGTAAGAATCTCACAGACTTTCCTGCCCAGGCTGGCTTTGAACCCCGATCCTCAGATTTCAGCCTTCTAAATCACTAGAATTATAAGCAGGAACCACCAGCATCTAACTTGTGGAACTGATTTTAACTACATGAAGCTACATGAACTGCATGGTGGTTCATGACTGCAATGCTAGCTACGTGGAGGCAGAGTTGAGAGGAACATGACTGGAAGTTAGCCTGGAGAGTGAGTAAGACCCTATATCAAAGAAAAAACTGATGATACTGGTAAATGCCCATAATCCTAACTCAGGAAGTAGATGTGAGAATGCTGGGATTTTAGGTAGACCAAGGTAAAAGCAAGAGATCCTATCTGAATAAAAGTTAGGGTAAAGGATCTGGAGGAAAGTTGTATAATAGTGCTAGCCTGGCAGGTCAGGGCCCTCAGCTCATTTAAAAAAGAAGGGAGGAAGGAAGAAAAACAAAAAAGGAGGAGGAGAGGAAGGAAGAAGGCAAAGAAGATGGAGGAAGACGAGAATGAGGAGAAGGACTAGGAAGAGGATGAAGAAGTAGCTTTTGTGATTTTTCAGGTAGTGTCTCTCACTAGTTTATTTGGCCTAGTGCTAGCCTTAGATTGTGATTCTCCTTTTTATAGCTTCCTATGTCGTTGGGATCACAGGTGAACACTATACCTAGATTACTGATTGAAATGGAAGTCTCATTTTTTTGTGTGTGTGTAGAACTACAACTCTCCTGATCTCTATCACCTGAGTAGCTGCGACTAACAGGCATGAACCACCATGCCTAGCTTACTGGGAGCTAATTTTAACTGGGCCCTGCTCAACAGTTTGGGAGGTTTGGGCTGTGTTGCCACAGAATATATTGCTATTTTAAAACATGATGAAAACTTCAAACAAATGGAAGCCTGTGTGAGAGTTTGCTCTGGCCTTACACCAGCACCCATGCTGCATTCTAGAATCTATTAGCCCAAGTCAGCAAGCAGAACACACTGCTCAGCCATGATTTAACTATACAGGAGACAGAGACTAAATGGCCCTCCAGTGATAAGAGAGTCTGGAGACCCATTCAGTTTCCTCAGAGATGGTTGACAAAGTCCTGCTCCTTCTAGGCACTGTATGAGTCCAGCTGTGAACAAGATCTGGGAGGTGACACCTCACAACCACGTTAGCCTGTACAGGAGCAACAGCCAACCTGGTAGCCTAGCAGAGAACAAGTCCCAGGTAGGGAAGGGAGTGCTGGGTAGGAAGGAACAGCACCACCTAGAGAGATGTTGGTCAAGAACTCAGAACTAAAGTGCCAGGAGGAGCCAGTCAAGAAAAGGCAGGGCAGAGTGCTCTAGGCAAATGGAACAGGCCCATTTGGTACGAGAGAGTTCCACGCACTATAAGGAGTGCCAGGAGGGCAGAGGGGAATGGAGAGAATGAAGTGAACAGGAACCCAAATGAACTTCTTCTTCGGCCTCTCTGAATTTAGAGAGTGGTCTTTATGAAAACACAGGTGGCTTCATAAAGCCATCTTCCAGTGGCTTGGCATGGTGGGGCATACCTATAGTGCCAGCACTTGGAAGGCAGAGGCAGGAGGACAGAGAGGTCAAGGCCACTGTGGGCTATGTCCAGGAACATTACGAGGAACAGCAAATGAAGAACCATCTCTGTAGATATCACCTTCTAGTTCTGTGCCTTGGTTTCCCCTGGATGCACCACTTGGGGGTGAGGGCATTAACTGGGTCAATACAGAAAAATCAGAGCAGCACGAGCATAGCAAGTGATGCAACATTCAACCTCCCTACCATCCCTCAACCCGGATTTGTTATGTTTGAACACTGGTATGCATGACACTACACACATACTTCCTCAATTGGGTATCAGGAAGTGGGGAACCAATGGCACTTCCCCTACCTTCTGTCTTGAGTCCTGTGGGCAGATTAGAAGAGAGTATGGCAGTAGTGCCAACACTCAGGGACCCAGGGGACAGGAGGCAAAGGCAGAAGCCGGTCCCCTGCCACATGCAGGCCCTTACCAGTGGGGGCCATTCACAAGTTCTTTGCATATTGTGTATAAATACGAGGTACTGCACAGGACAGGCAACTGTCACAAATACAGTGAGGTCGAAGAGGCCAGACACAAAACATTTGTACCTACATATCCACTTACATAAAGACTACGTAAAGCCCACTTACGCCATGATGAGGGATGCTTTAGAGAGGAGGGGAAGGAAGTGGGGGAAAATATTTCTGGGAACTTCTGGGTTGCTTGTCATGGTCTATTACTACTTGGTTCCGGACATGGTATCATGAATGTAGTAATTCAGATTTTTCAGTGTGTGACTTACACGTGATTCTCTTATACATCTGTAAGTTGTTTATTAAAAATGACCCCCAAGAGGAGCAGAATGTGCTCATGGCAATTTCATAGGTAAATATAGTCAGCCCCTCCCTCGACTCTAATACAAGCACATTTGGATAGCATATCTATGTAACAACAGCTCAAACTGGTGGCCAATATATTACATTTTGGTTGGATGGAAGGATAATATTTCCTTCTCATTCATTTATTCACTCATTTGTGCTAAACCCTGACTTTCATAGATAGCTTCATACAGGCTAAGCAAGCATACTGCCAATGAGTTCCAACTCCAGCACTTTTCCTCCCTCTCTCCCTCCTCTAGTTCTTCTTTATTTTTCTATTACTGGGCTTAAACTTGGACTGCGTACTATATTTTAGCTTTTTTGCTCAAGGCTGGCACTCTACCACTTGAGCCACAGCTCCACCACTGGATTTTTGCTGGTTTATTGGTGATGTATCATGGACTTTCTGCCAGGGCTGGCTTTGAACCATGATCCTCAGATCTCAGTCTTGTGAGCAGTGAGAATTAAAGTCGTGAGCCACCAGTGCCTAGCTCTTTTTCTTTTTAAGTTGGGATGCACAGGACTTTCACCACCTATGATCTATCTTATCCCTGGCCAAATCTATATTACACCTATCTACCTACTTTCCTCACTTCACCCTTGAACATATTCATTTTTGGCCATTGCCAGGCAGCTTGCTAGTAATCGCTGGTATGAACATAGTGTATGGATTGAAGAAGCAGTGTGGTGTGAGCTTGAGATTCTTGCTTCCCAATCCCCACTTTTCCATAGCCTAGAGTTGATATCATTCTTCCCATTTAGTTTATAACCTCTGAGATGGATTTAGAGGCCTGACTGATGGGTGGGTGAATGGGTACAGTGTTGAGCAGTGAGATGGAATGGTTTTCAAACAGATCAGCAAATGGCAGGAAGGACAGACAGATCAAAGTGAGATGGGACAAAAGACTGGATATATTAATGGATGCTCAAGTGGTACATATAACAGGAAAGGCATGCAGGGTATGGAGTAGAGTGTGTAGGTAAGAATGAAGCATTTTGATCATTACTGTGTCTATTTGTTTGCATTGCCATACTCTATTCTTTCGAGAGCATAAAATACATCATGCCTTCTCAGTTCTGGAGTTCTGGGCAGTAGTCGATCCTTCTTTTGACAGAGGACCAACTGAAAACAGGAAATGAGATGAGCCCATGGTCATGGATGGCTGCTGCAAAGATGGGGTACTGGGGTGTCTGGATGTTCTAAGGCACTTTCTTCTCAAGCATCAGCAAATGCATAAATCATCCAAGGATCTTCTAAACATCAAAGCCTGGATCCACTATATCTATGCCTGACACAGGATTGGGAATTCCTAACAAGCTCCTAGAACAAGCTATTAGAGTTGTTCCAACCTGCCACATTTGGGACTGCATGCTTTTAATCTCTTGATTTTGGAAGGAAAACACAAAACACACTCAAGAAACTAGGCATTATAGCTAGGTATTATGACCGAGGGTATCTGAACATGTAAGCTCCCCAGACTCCTGGACCAGAAACCTCAGAAGGAAAGACAAAAGGTCTGCCCTGACTCTGTTCTGGTTTCTCCTTCTGATCAACAGAGGTGAAGCTGCCACCAAGCCATCACCCCCTCCTTCTTCCCCCTGTCCTGCCCTCTGCCAAGACACAACCAAGCCAGGGCTGGGTTCTTGGAAAGCATAAAGATACTGAACTGGGCCAAGGAAATTTCCTCTGTACTGTTTTCAGTCTCTAGTTCCTGTCGGAGCAGCCCGTGCCCTTCCTTGGCTGCTTCCTGAGGCAACTTGGACTAAGCTAGACTCAGGCTCTGTACAGACGGAAGAGCAGCTGCTTACCTGGTGGGAGCTGCACACATGAAGCTCCCTGGGGCCCTCCTGTGCTGCCACTTAGGAGTTAAAGAAGCCCTTCCAACACATCCTCTTTGGATCATGTGCAAAACAAAACAAAACACAGTGGGGAAAAAATGAAAAGAAAAAAAAAGAAAGGAAAGGGAGAAAAATAAATTTGGGAATTCTTAAAAAGTGGGGCTGGGTGAACTCAGTGATATGCTCAAGGCCTTGGGTTCCATACCCAGTTCCTAAGTGCAGCAGGAATTTCCAGAAAGGAAAAGAGAACACTCACTTTTCCCATACTTTGAAAACAGGACCCCTTCCCCATTCAGCCCCATCCTAATTCTGCAAGATGCATGGAGGAAAAGGCGGCTTCTGCTGTTTGCTGACCGTTGTTACTCTAGAATCTCTGCTTATACTTTCTGCCCCAGTTACTGGAATAGAGCCAAACTAGAGATTAGGGTCAAAGGGGTGCAGTGGTATGGAAAGAATCAGCGAAGGACTCCTCTCTTCATGGATGAATCATTATTTTGTTAAATCATAGTTGGGGAGGTGGATTTTGACTCTTAAAATATTGCCTTAATTCAGTTCCTGAGGGGTGTGTATGTATGTGTACACATACTTTAAATTTCCTCTATTTTTCTGGATCAGGGTCTTGCTATATAGCCCAGGCTGGCCTCAAACTTGAGATCCTTTTGACACAGCCTCTTGAACGCTGGGGCGACAGTACGTGCCTTTAAACTACATAGCCCCAAGGGCCTTGGCTGGCCTCCTGTTCCCCACTCTGCCAGATGGGCTATTCCCTTTCTTCTGAAATCCAATCTTTGACTTGTATTTGTGAAATTCCATGCCTTGTCTGGTTACTATGCCCTGTGCTTTGTGGGGTGGTAGAAAAATGTCTGGCTTAGAAAACAGGTCACTCTGCCACAAAATACCTAGTGAGATCCTGAATCCATTGTCCCTCCCCCCCCCCCTTCTGAGCTTGGCATCCTTTTCTGAACTATCCCCAGGGACTTTTGAGCATCTCTCCAGCCTGGAATTCCACTTCCCAGATTCAGTGTGGATTGGAGTGTGTGTGTGTGTGTGTGTGTGTGTGTGTGTGTGTGTGTGTGTGTGTGTGTGTGTGTGTGTGTGTGTGTATCTCTTCAAGGGCATGACCCAGGAAAGGAAAGGTAATCAGCAATTCATTTTGACAAAACCAGGGATAGGGAGAGAGAGTATGGAGTGTTGCCAAAAAAGGCAAAAGGGAAAACATTTAGAAGGTACCTAGACCACCAGGAAACATTTTGGAGATTTGTTTATTTACCGAAAGAAAAGACAAAGAGAGAAATAGAAACTGTAACCCAAGTTGTATTTACATCATTTAGTTACCAGTTATTAGTCGAAGCCAGGCCATATATGAGGACAGAGACTGGCAGTCTGTACCTCGTCTCATCCTGAAATTTCTTTCCCAGTGGCTAAGGCTCAGCGTGGGGTGTGGACCTGCCACTTCAGAGTCATGTGGGTCTGGTTTACATGCAAGGTCCTTAGGCTCTCTCCCAGACCCACTGAATCAAAACTTGTGGGAAATCAGGCCAAGGCTCTGCATCTTTCATGGTTTCTCCATTTGATCTGAATGCCTTCAAAAACCCAACTACTGCTTTAAAGGCATGTATATGGTTATCAAGAAATAATCAAGTCCCCAGCATCAGCTCCTCTCCCTGTGGCTAACCTGCAGACTCAGTCTGAAAAGCTGTCTGTCACTCTGCCTGGTTGGTGCCACACAAGGTGTGAGAATTCTGTGACTGCCAAGCCCTGGGCCTCTGTCACACACAGGATTTTCAGGACCATTTGTGCCACCCATCCCACCAGATCTTGGCTGGTGAAGACTGATGACTTAATTCCCCTGGTCCCTGTGCCAATCCACCAAGAGAGGCAAAAATGTACTCAGCTAGGGTGATGGCAACCCAACTCCTCTGGAAACCATTCAGATGGCTGGCACCTGAGAAACCTCATAGGACAGCAGAGATCTGGCAGAGAGGGAAGCACTGGACTTGATCTGCCTCCAGCTTAGGCCATCAGAGCTGTGCTTAAAACCCCTAATCCGTGGGGACTCCTGCTGTGAAGCCTCATCCAGAAGCACTGTCTGGTCCTGCTGGGTAGCCCCAAGCTTTTGGTTAAAGTGCAATTGGTACAACATCTCCAAGGATGTTATTTGTATACAGATACAATGGTTGGTTGTATCTGGACACAACTACACACTGCATACTCCTTAATTCAGCAGTTCTAGTTCTAGGAATTTATGCAATGGGAAAGATCTGTGAAAAGTGACAACATAGGGGCTGGGAGTTTGGCCTAGAGTGCTTGCCTAGCATGCACGAAGCAGTGGATTGGATTCCTCGATATACAAAGAAAAGCTGGAAGTGGTGGTGAGGCTCAAGCCTTGAGGAAAGCCCAAGGACAGTGCTCACGCTCTGAGTTCAGTCCCCAAGACTGGCAAAAAACCCCAAAACAAAACAAAAAAAACTCCAAAAAAACATAAACTATGGCTGTTAAAAAAAACAAAAACAAAACTATCCAATGATAGAGCATGGGTTAAAAGAATCAAGGAAATAACACACAATTTTGAGATGACTCAGGGACTGACTTCTCCCTGAGTTCTCCTACAATAACTATTTCTTTCTTTCCTTTCTATCCTCTCAGTCATGAGGCTTAGACTTGGCTTGGGTGCTGTCCCTGAGCTCTTTAGCTCAAGCCTACTGCCCTACCCTTGAGCCACAGCACCACTTCTGCTTTTCTAGAGGTTAACTGGAGATAAAAGAGCCAGGGCTGGCATGAGCCACCATGCCCAACTTATAATAACTATTTCTGCAACTAGACATATTACTATGAATATTTGGTACTACTATGAATATTTTCCATAAGCCAGGAAATTTTCCATATCCATCTTCATTTGGTCCTCAGACATCTAAGACTGGGTTCTCCTTTAACAAAAGAGCAATTTGTAGCTCATAGTAGTTGGGAAGCATTGGAGAATATTTGGGCTTTAGCTTTCAGCTGAATAGCTCTTTTGTCTCCTAGCTTGAAGCTGCCTCTGTCTTTTGTTAGATTGGAGATGCTGGCTTATAGTGTCTTCTGCCACCACTTGTGATGCCTGGTTGAGCATTGTAGTTTGTATATGAAATGATCCCAGAGGCTCAAGTGTTCAAGGTTAGGTCCCCATGGATAGGTGATTGCCTCATGAGGTTGAGATTATGAGCTAATTCATTGATGATGTATTTATCTTTTGACGGCAGCTGCAGAGCTGGGCCGGTGCTCTGGGTGCGGGAGATATCATGGAAGCTGGACAGCCATGAGAAATGGAAGCCAGTGGTGTGAGTGAGCTATTAGGAGGTAGGGACTGCTAAGAGAAAGTAGGCCATTTGAAGCACTTCTGTGAAGGCTATGTGGTCCTTGGCCCATCGAGTCTGTATATTTCATGGTGTTAAGGAGCATGCTTGACTTTGTCCATCAGAAGCTGGACATCCTATTGTCTCTTGTGACAACCAACAAGATATCCAGACATTGTCCTAGGTCCTCTGGGGGAGAGGGGTGCATACAGCCATCCTAGTTGAGAACTGAAGAGTTATGGTTAAAAATATACAGGCGCAAGTGCTGGGATGCCTGCTCTGAGCTACTTGGCAGTAGGAGATCTTGGCAACGCTACCTGCCATTTTCAAATCCTAGTGTCCTTATTTGTAAAACAGGGATGAATATGATACATATACCATACAGCATTACTATTAAGAGTGACCTGGGTAATTACACATTAGTAGATAACACAGTGTCCCACTTAAAAGGCTTCCCAGTTGTACTGTTTATGATGTTAGATTTCTGTTGTCTTGGGGATAGGCAGAGGATCGTGTGTGGACAAGCGAGTGGGAGTTACAGGGAATCAGAAACTCTGGAATTACGGGAGGTGTGAGGGTGTCATGTTCACTACGTTAAAATGGAACCACGCCTGATTATTATATTTAAAGGCTTGAGAAATGCTGAGCTGAGTAACAGCTGTTGAAAGAGAAGTACAGAGGAGCTTGTGTTGGCTAGAGCAGGAGGAAGAAGATGGAAGATATATCTATCCGGGATGTATTATCTTGTGATGGCAGCTGAAGAGCAGGGCATATGCCCCTACTGCTAGGGATGTCATGGGAGCTGGACAGCCAACAGTGTGAAATAGAGAGGATGACTGAAAATATCCCAGACCCCTTCCTCCCCCCAGTCAGCAGACCCAACCCATTTTTATTTAATTTGCTGACATCTCTGGAGAGAACCCTTCTTGTCAGAGAAAGACCCAAGCTCTGTGTCAGCTAAGATCAAGGGCCAAATCACTGAGAGACCCTCTTCCTGCAATAGCTTTGATTTTATGGAGGGAAACACAGAGCAGGGATTCAAATAGACTGCATTCACTAGCCATGTGGCCTTGAACTCTGATCTTTTTTGTTCTTCATCTCTAAGGTAAAGATAATCTCTATCATTTGGAGTGAGTGTTTATTGCACTTCACTTGACTTTGCCACTTAACTATTATATTCTCAACACTTGGGAGTCCTGGGATGAGCTATTTTCTGTTGATTAAAAACAAATCCCATGGTTAATTGTTTACCAGGATCTGGGCATGATATGAGTGCTTCATGAAATGAAAGTTTTATAAGTGAGGAAATTTGGGCTTGAGGAGTTAACTTATCCAAGTTCACAAAGCTGGTAAGAGATAGAGGAGGGAGTTGAGAAGGTGGTCTCTCATTCTCTGGATGATTACTTTGATGAGCAGAAAGAGGGTAAGGGAAAGAGAGGGCAAAGAAGAGAGAGAGAGAGAGAGAGAGAGAGAGAGAGAGAGAGAGAGAGAGAGAGAGAGAGAGAGAGAGAGAGAGAGGAGAGAAAATTTGAGGGAGAGAGTATGCACTAGACCATAGAAGCAGAACTACTCACAGATTATCCTACATACTAGAAACATGGGCATCAGATAAGCATTTTCCATTTATTCTAATGGAGTGGCTATTCATCTTGTATGTCTAATAGAATTATGGGATGGCTCCCATATGGTCTCTTATCCAGACCAACTAGCAGACTGGTTAAACAGGAATTTTAGAGCAAGAACTCAGGCTTGGGATTTTATTCTGAACATTTCAGAGTACTCTATGGGAGGTCCATGTTGAGATTCAGTGCCTGGGTATTTTCAGAATCTGTCTTTGATCTTTCTAGTGGATGTGCATCAAAAGCTCTATTAAGAGAGATGAAGATTAGTTGGTGTCAAGTATTCATTCTTCCTTGATCCTAAATGATGTGCGTGTGCGTGTGTGTGTGTGTGTGTGTGTGTGTGTATGCATTGGGGCTTAAACTGGGTTTCTCCCTTTAGATTGGTGCTGTACCACTTGAGCCACAGCTCTGCTTTCTGTTGGTAAATGAGAACAGAGTCTCACAAATGTTCTTGTCTGGGCTAGCTTTGAACTGCAATCCTCCAATCTTAGCTTTCCAACTAACCAGGATTATAGCATGAGCCACTGGTGCTGGGATCATCCCAAACTTTGTGAGGCTGGGTTGGAAATCCTATGACGCACTGGTTCTGTTTGGTACTTTAAGCAGAACAAAGCTGATTTCCAACATGGAAGGGAGTTTGAGACTTATACAGCCAAGTCTCAGTCACCAGTCACTGAACCTGCCCTAAACTTGTGATCTCAGTTGGTCTCATGGCTTCTTCATCACAGGTGAGGGACTTTCTAGGCTGGTGATGTTGTAATGACTTCTTCTCCATCAAATAAAACCTTCCTGACATACTCCAGGACCTCATCAGCATTACAAAGGGATGCTGAAAACCAGTGGAAAAATAGAGATGTTTGAAAGGTAAATGAAAGCCTCTTGTAATGATGGCTATACCTA